>NW_022589705.1:43920856-44479403 GCF_004348235.1 Phoca vitulina | reverse complement strand
AAAAAAAAAAAAAAAAAAGAAAGGCATTGTAATACAGATAGGTAAATAGAGCCTAAATTTAGTTTTTATGCCTTCTACCTCTGTTGTAGGGCTCTATTTTCTCTTGTGCAAATGTAGCATTTTTATCTTTTCAATCAGAAATGCTCAAATCATGGGGAACTGATTTACTGTAATCAAACATTGAAGACTCACACTCTTTAAAAAAATTTAGTTGACAGGGGCGCCTGGGTGGCTCAGTCGTTAAGCGTCTGCCTTTGGCTCAGGTCATGATCCCAGGGTCCTGGGATGGAGCCCCGCATCGGGGTCCCTGCTCTGCGGGAAGCCTGCTTCTCCCTCTCCCCTCCCCCTGCTTGTGTTCCCTCTCTCTCAGTCTCTCTCTGTCAAATAAATAAATAAAATCTTTTAAAAAAAAAAAAAATTTAGTTGACAGCATTTATGCCTTGATATTGGGAATTCATTTATATTTTATTTATTTATTTTTAAAGATTTTATTTATTTATTTGACAGAGAGATAGAGAGAGAGCACAAGTAGGCAGAGAGGCAGACAGAGGGAGAGGGAGAAGCAGCCTCACCGCTGAGCAGGGAACCCGACCTGGGGCTCGATCCCAGGACTCTGGGATCATGACCTGAGCCAAAGGCAGCCTCAGCTTAACCAACTGAGCCACCCAGGCGCCCCAAGGAATTCATTTATATTTTAAATGGAATATTCCTTTTCAATTAAAATCTCCGAGGAAAATAAACTACAATAATTTAGAATCAAAACAATCTAAGATGTATGATCTTCAGTGCTATCTTTATAACACTTTTGTGATATCTGTGACTTTAAAAAGTGGGAATGGTTATCTCGAATAAAATTATAGATTATTTGGAAGATTAAAAGCAACAGCATATGTAAAATACCTAGTATAGTGCCCAGCATAGAATAGGGACTCAATAAATCGTATCCATTCAGGGTTGAGGGAATAAAGGCAGAGAAAAAAAAAATTCTAAGGCAGGAATCAAGTCTGTCTCATCATCATTCAGTGTATTATGACACCTACCATAGGATTTGAAACCTCATAGGTTCCAAAAATGTCTACTGAATAAATGGGTATATTATGTGGAAGAGAAGACATGCTAAGCTGCCATCTATTCTGAGAAAAGAGGGATACAAATATAAATATGGAAGAGTACTATCTTGTGTTACAGTGTCAAAGAAGGAAGTTGGCTTAGAGTAGGCATTTCTACATACATCAGAGTGTCAGACTGGAGGTGGAAACAATGTGAATGAAACAATAGATCTGAAATAGAAACTGTATCCTGACCTCTGAGAAGGTGGTTCCTACTGCCACATTAAGGAAAACAGGCCAGACACTGATGCTTACTGTTAGATAACTGAATAACTCTGGTCACCTGACTTGAACTTCAGTCTGTATCCTTTTGTATTTTCATTAGATGATATCCAGACATAAGCTAATCACTGTGGGAGCCTTGACAGTATGGGTTAATTTTATCATTGTTGCCTAGATAGTACTGAAAGAATACTTAACAACCTTTGCATAGGTATCTTCTTTCCCCAATCAAATACACTCCCATAATATAAACATTTTTAGGCTTTTATCTCAATTTATATACCAACATTCCAACTGTTCCAGGTTTAATACATATGTACTAGAGCATAATACTATTATGGCATATTATTTGGCTGAGATGTATTAATGGGGTAAAACCTCTCAAGCTTTGCCTGCTTAAGGTCTTCATTAACTAAATGATACTAATTTCTTATTTACTAGTAGAGACGCTCCAATATAAAATCCTCTCTTGATGCTGGTTACTGAGTCAGAAAATTTTATTACCAAACAATACTCTCACTCTTATTTTATAATAAAATGTTATTTATTATAAACATGTCAATATTAATAAACATCTATCTCTTAAGCATAATAAACACAAATCACTGAAGGAATGGTATTTTAGTTCACTATAATTTTAATATGCTTTTATCTCATCACTGTTCTTGCAATTGCTAATACTCCAAGTACTGATATACTCTGATGAATTCTTCCTCATCAACTTTCCTTTTATCTGAAGGATTATTTCTCAAAGTTTCCTATATGTTCTGCAGTGTTTAAGAAAATTACATACCTATAGTCTAATATTTTTAATGTTATGATAGCGTGTACGTTGACTCTGGATTCACTTGGTAGTGTCATGGCAGTCTCAAGAGAATCACTTTGGCTAGGTCCATCATCTGGCAAGAGAAAAGTTGTATGAAACCAATATATATAATATAAAGTCATTTTTAAATTCTTGAATATATATAAAAATGGTATACATAATTTCTAGATATTATTGGTAAGAATGTCTTTAGTCATATACTTTATTTCTATAACTCAAACCTAGGTCTAGAATTTAATATTTAATTAATAGAAAATAGATAAAACTATTATAATATGGCTTTAAAATCTTTTAATAAATCCTACCAAGAAAATTTGGGAGTAGGAAAGAACCTTCAAATAACTACAATCTCTCAGAAGAAACAATGACACTAATCCTTCCTCTTAAGAAAAATAATATGGTCTATTAGAATTTGTTAACAAAGGAAAAATATTACTTCCCACAAATGTCTATCAAATAGGCATACACCTATCTTCTTCGGAGTTAGGACATATGGAAACTGATTATCCTCGATCACTTGAAACTGGGGGATTTACATAATTGAGTAAGCTTTTGGTACATTATTCATGTTAAGAGGTTTTTTTCAGCAAATGCAAGACTTTATTTTCAATAGAAATTACTAACATACATGCATACTTACACACTCACACACAATTAACTCCCTCATAGTTTCCAAAGACTGTTTTAACACTGCCATCATATGGTATAAAGAACAAAACAAACATAAATCATACACATCAAAAAGAAATGGCTTTGTGACTTATTGGCAAAAGAGACTTCAAGCCATCCAGACAGAAGCAAAATAAGACTATTAATTTTCAACAATGTGAAAAAAATGAAATAGTCCTAGCATTCATCATACGTTAAGAGCATAAGGCATACCAAAAGAACATAAAACAATTAGTAGTATCTCTGATCTTGCTTCAGCCCAGCAGGCATTTAATGAACATTTGTTGAATACTATGAAGTATATTTCTCTTGCATGGAGCTCATCAATTATTCACTAATCAATATCATTAAGCTAGTATTTCTTATGCAAATATCATATGGATATTTTGTTCATAGAAGAAGCACAGAATAAAAGACAGTATCAAATAGAAATAAAAGACATCAAAATATTTATTAGTATTAAGTAAATGCTTTGGTATTTAGAAGTACCCTAGCATTTTGGTTATGTCATTTTAAAGAATATGTAATATATATTGCCAAATTACATCAGCAGATAGGCAACATTAAACCAGCAACAAAACCCAGCATTATTTTTTAAATATACGTGTATACTAGCATGACAACATACTGAGATGAGTATTCTCAACACTTTCCAAAGAGCTACCTTTAATAATCATATTATATGTTAAAAAAAAAAAAGAAGAAGAAGAAGAAGAAGAAGATAGCAGGAGGGGAAGAATGAACGGGGGGAAATTGGAGGGGGAGACGACCATGAGAGACTATGGACTCTGAGAAACAACTGAGGGTTCTAGAGGGGAGGGGGGTGGAGGGACGGGTTAGCCTGGTGATGGGTATTAAAGAGGGCATGTTCTGCATGGAGCACTGGGTGTTATACGCAAACAATGAATCATGGAACACTACATCAAAAACTAATGATGTAATGTATGGTGATTAACATAACATAATAATAAAAAAAAAATCAGCATCAAGAAGAATGTAAAGAGGGAGCCCATTATCCCTTGGGAGGAGACTATACTAGATAGACTTTCTTTTCATTATATATCCTTGTATATCGGTTGAAATTTTTTTTACCATGTACATTTACTGACTTTTTAGTTAAAAAGCCTAAGATGGCAATATTCCCTAAATTGATCTACAGATTCAATGTAATCCCTATCAGAATCCCAGCTGACTTCTTTGTAGAAATCAACAAACTGATTCTAAAATTCATGTGGGATTGCAAGAAACACACAATAGCTAAAACAAGACTGAGAAAAAAGAATAAAGGATTTACCCTTCCCAACTTCAAAATTTACTACAAATCAATGGTAATCAAGAGACTGTGGTACTGGCACAGGACAGACATACAGATCAATGGAATAAAATTGAGAGTTCAGAATGAACCCTGTATTTCTGGTCAAATGATTTTCAACAAAAATGACAACACCACTCAATGAGGGAAGAATAGTATTTTCAACAAATGGTACAAGGAAACTGGATAGCCACATGCAGAAGAATTAAATTGGATCCTTATCTCATACCATATATAAAAATCAACTCAAAATGGATCAAGTACTTAAATGTTAGAACAAAAGTATAAAACTCATAGAAGAAAATACAGGAAACAATTTTCATAAAACAGGTTTTTGCAAAGGATTTTTAGACATGAAACCAAAAGTGTAAGCAAAAAAGAAAAGGAAAAAATAAATAAATTGACTTCATCAAAATTAAGATTAAAAAAACCTTTTGTATTTCAAAGGACACCACCAAGAAATGAAAAAACAAACCCACAAAGGACTAGAAAATACTTGCAAATCATGTATCCGACAAGACATTTCTATCCAGAATGCATAACGAACTAGTATGACTCAATAATAAAAAGATTAAAAAAATTAAAAATTGGGCAAAGGATCTGTCATGAACATACATGCAAAATTCCTCAACAAAATACTAGCAAGTTGAATATCAAAAAGTATTTTAAAAATTATACACTGTGACTAAGTGGGATTTAACCCAGGTATTTAAGTCTAGTTCAGCATTCAAAAATCAATTAATGTAATGTTTCACATCAACAGGCTAAAAAAAGAAAAATTATATGGTCATATCAATAGATGCATAAATAAACACTAACACTCCTTTATGATAAAAACTCTGTTTTTTCTACAAAAAACCTACAACTCACATCATACTTAACAGCGAGAAGCTTGAAGCTTTCTCCCTAAGATTAGGTACATGGTAAGGATGCCCCCTCTCACCACCACTCTTTCTGAACATCATACTGAAATGTCCTTGTTAATGCCATACAGTAAGGAAATGAAATTAAAAGTATATAAATTGGGAAGGAGGACATAAAATAGTCTTTGTTCACAGATGACATGATCATAGGTAGAAAATCTAAAAGATGTGACAAGAAAAACCTGAAACTATTAAGTGATTATAGTAAGGTTGCAGGATACAAGGTTAATATATAAAATTGCTTTCCTTTATATCAATAATAAGTAGAATCTGAAATTAAAAACACAATACTAATTACATTAGCATCCCCCAAATGAAATACTTATATATAAATATAACAAAATATGTATAAGAGTCTATGAGGAAAACTATAAAACTCTGATGAATGAAATCAAATAACTAAATAAATGGAGAGACAGTCCATACTCATGGATAAAAGGTCTCAATAAAGTCAAGATGTCCCTTCTTCCCTACTTGATCTATAGATTCAATGCAATCTCAATCAAAATCCCAGCAAATTATTTTGTGGATAGTGACAAACTGATTCTAAAATTTATATAAAGCAGCAAAAGACTCAAAATGGCCAACACAATATTGATTGGAGAACAACAAAGTTGGAAGACTGGCACTATTCAACTTGAAGACTTACTATAAAGCTACTGTAATTGAGACAGTGTGAAACTGACAAAAGAACAAATAGATCAATAGAACAGAACAGAGAGCCCATAAATAGACCTCCATAAATACAGTCAACTCATCTTTGACAAAGGAACAAAGGCAATAAATACAATGGAGTAAAGATGGTCTTTTCCACAAATGGTGCTGAAACATCAGGAAATCCACATGCAAAAAAGAATAGATTTATTCATAACTGCCAATACTTGGAAGCAACCAACATATGCTTTAGTAGGGTAAATAAATAAACTATAGTACATCTAGACAATAGGTTATTCAGTCCTAAAAAAAATGAACTATCAGGCCATGAAAAGCATGGAGGACACTTAAATGTGTACTACAAAGTGAAAGAAGTCAATCTGAAAGATTCCAATTACACGACATTCTGGAAAAGGCAAAACTATGGAAACAAGAAAAAGATTAATGGTTGCCAGATATGGAGTGATTGAGGGGATAACAGGATAAATAGGCAGATCACAGATTTTTAGGGCACTGAAAATACTTTGTATGATATTACAATGGGGAATATATATCAGTTGTCCAAATCCATAGAATATACTACACCATTATGATGTGTCAACGCAGGCTCATCCGTGGTAAAAAATGTACCATTCAGGTAAATGATTTTGATAAATGGGGGAGGCTATGCATGTGTGGGGGCAGAGGATATATGGGAAATATCTGTACCTTCCTCTCAATTTCATTGTAAACCTAAAACTACTCTAAAAAAATTAAGTCTTTAAAATTTTTTTTTATTATTCTGATATGACTTCTGACTCATATCATAATAATTAAATTTTTCTGGAGGAGAAAGCATACGTGGAAAAGAAAGGAAACTCCTTGATTGGCAGGAACTAAGAGTCTTAGAAAATTACGTTAATTTATTTGAAGGTCAAGGTGGAAAATGAAAACTGCTGAAGTATGTAATTATCTTATTCATTTAACATACACTGACTGGCAATATGGTGCTAGGTTAGGCTGTGCATAACCAACAGAGTCATGAGCTAAATTAACAGTTGCTGTATTTAGCCACTTAGTTGTAGAGTGTTTGTTATGCAGCAATACACTAGTATAGCTTAATTTTTTTAATACTCTAGTGTATTCTACAATGATATACATAAAATAAAAATTGGGATATCGTACACTTTAGTGAAGCATTAAAAATTAAATGTATAGTATCATTTTCTCTTTTGGTACATATTCATGCTAAATTAACATATCCTGAAAAATGTGTTTTATCTTTACACTTGTCAGAACTTAGCAAAACTATGCATGAAGCAGATATTCAAATAACTATTAATATACTTCCCAGTCAATAGCATTCATATAGTATATCATAAAAGTCAAGTTTTGCTCTTTTTTTCAAAATTAAAGCACTAGGATGCTTACTGAAACTTTGTTATATTTTCCAATTCATACACTGTAACACAAATCAAAGAAATTAAGGAAAAAATATTATTATTGTGAATTTAAGGATGTTTTTATAACTTCAGCATATTTATGACCTGTATGGATTCAGAATTAGAACCACACCTGCCAGGCACCATTTCCTCTAATTATTTACACCCAAAATACATGTAAATTTATGTACTGTTAGCACTTCACCGCCTTTCATACTATCCTTCAAAATATAGGAAAAAAATAGAAAAGCACCTTTAATCTTGCTTCGCAGATATTTTAAGACTTCTTGGGTTCCTTTCTGAAAAGGTGGAGAGAAGACACATATTCACCAAGATATACCTTGCAGTTTCATAGATCAACATGCATGTTTGAATTTCAAATTTAAAAACCAGAACTGAATTCTAAATATGCTTACATTTATAATTTCTCTTCGTATAGTTCTCAAAGGATTTCCTTCTATTGCCAGAAATTTCAAATGAAGTTTTCCCAGTGAACAGGGTAGACTACAAAAAAGATTAAACTGATTTCAGGGAAAACATGAAGAGTAAGTATAATTCAACCAATAGTCGACTATAAAACTAACAACATATGACAAACTATATATCATATAATAGTGTCAAAGAGAGCTCAGGTAACATAGGCCTAAAGTATCTCCCTTTGAAATGCTGAACATGTAAAAGAAAAAACAGATTTGTTTTGAAATTGTCATATTGTGACTGCTAAAAAAAAATGTGAGCTACAAAACATTTGCTAAGTAAAAATTGTAAAAAGTAAATTTGAATGAATCAATGATTCAAGATAGCCATACTCAAGGATACTAAATGTTTTGATTTTTTTCCTTCAAGTAAGCAAATGAAATTCTTCCCTAATAACCTAATATTATTTAGGTTATTTATTAGTACAAAAACACTCCTATCCCAAAATTACTGTGATCAACCTACAATACCAATTTATTTAATGAGATTATAATCAAACTGCTTCTGTTCTTAATCTTTCAGTAGCTCCCCATCTCTTAATGAATGAAACTTACTCTTCACAGGCATTTTAAGGACCTATTCTATATGGCCTCAATTTACCTTCAAGCCCTAAATTCTTACAATCTCTCTAATTGTACCCTATTTACCAGGTCAACTTGATTCCTTGTTGTTCTCAATATACCCCTACAATTTCCTGAACTTTCAAGGTTTTCTTTGTGCAGTTTTGTCCCACCAAGTCAATCATTCTGACCACCATACATGTGCACTTGAAACTCAGGGTCATCCTTTAAAGATCATATGGTGGGACTAGAGTGAGGCATGACCCTGAAGGTGAGTGTGCTCTTAAATTCTGTGCTCTAGGCACTTAACTTGCCTCACCCTAGTCCCAGTCCTAATGATCATCTAAAAACGTTTTTTCTGGGGTGCTGGGTGGCTCAGTCAGTTGGGCATCTGCCTTCGGCTCAGGTCATGATCCCAGGGTCCTGGGATCGAGCCCCATATCAGGCTCTGTTGTCAGCAGGGAGCCTGCTTCTCCCTCTCCCTCTCCTTCTGCCTGCCGCTCTGCCTACTTGTGATCTCTCGCTCTGTGTCAAAAAAAAAAAAAAAAAAACTTAAAAAAATAAATAAAATAAATAAAAACGTTTTTTCTTCTACAAAATCTGCCCTGATTCCTCTCAATAAATTGCTGATACCTCTATTTCCTTTAAGCCCTCAAAGCATTTTATATCTCTCCCATGGCTTTACATTCATTTAATAAATTCAACAAAGATTTGTCAGGTACCTTCTAAATACCCAGACACTGATCTAGGAGTTAGAGATAGAGCAGTGAACAAAACAGATAAAAACCCTGACTTCTTAGTTTATGTTCTAAGTGGATGAGAGTAACTTATAAATATATCTGATTCTATTAGTATTTTAAGCTTGCTGCCAAGGACCAAATCTAACCATTCTTTGTAAGTCTGCATATGATACTTGTTCAATAAATGTTTAGTGAATTCAATTGAGAAAAAAGATCTCTACGTGTTTTTTTACAAATCTTATTTACTTATTAACTTATGAATTTTAAGCAAATGCAGGTATGATTTCTTATTCCTTTGATCTTTAAACTTACCTACTAATATCATTGTTGCTTAGGTCAAGCCTTTCCAAAGACTGTAGTAGTGTAATTTCATCTGGAACAGATTTTAACTTATTATCCCGCAGGTCTAGCACAAGGATAGAATTCAGATGCTTAAGATGTTCTGGCCCTAATATTTCAATCTGGTTTTCACCTACATGTAATTCCTACAAAACCAAAGATGAATCATATGTATTTCTGTATTCAATTTTATATTAGATAATAAAAATAAAGTTGAAATCTTAATTTCAAATCACTGAAAAATACATGGAAAAAAACATGTTTCTAATTACTAAGGTGCTTAAGTTTTCAATTACAATTAAGCTAAAAATGGTAAAAACAGAACATTTTCAAGGATTTTCTGATAATTTAAAAATAATTAAAGATATAATCTGGCAGAAAGTTCAAAGTTTACAAACCAAAGCACAGTAATGATTTAGTAGTTACATTTATAGAATTAATAAAAATACAAATCCAAGAACGACGATGATAAAAAATTTAAAGTTTAAAAATAAGTTGGAATGAGCATAAAAAGTTATAATCAGTTTGTTGCTATTTCTTTATTTATTTGAGAGAGAGAGAGCACGCAAGTGAGCAGGTCAGAGGCAGAGGGAAAGAGAAAAAGAACCTTCAGGAGACTCCATGCTCTGTGAGGAGCCCTACACAGGGCTCCATCTCACAACCCTGAGATCATGACCTGAGCAGAAACCAACAGCCAGACCCTTACCCAACTGAGCCACCCAAACATCCCTCATTAGTGATTATTAAATATAGTGATTTCCCATTAACAGAATCTATAATTATCAGATGTATAACTAATCTTTAAATAACTTTTTCTTTTTCTTTTTTTTTTTTTTTTTTTAAAGATTTTTATTTATTTGAGAGAGAGAGACACAGCGAGAGAGGGAACACAGCAGGGGGAGAGGGAGAGGGAGAAGCAGACTCCCCGCTGAGCAGGAAGCCCGATGCGGGGCTCGATCCCAGGACCCTGGGATCATGACCTGAGCTGAAGGCAGACGCTTAACGACTGAGCCACCCAGGCGCCCCTAAATAACTTTTTCAGTTCCTTTTAAAACTGCCACCATTCTGTTTAAGAGAAGCCCTTTTAACTCTAACACATAAAAGTATACATGAAGGAAAACAAAGCACGGCAAATTTAAAAGACAATGTTAATGCTATATACTTAAAACCAAAAGAAAGTAATTAATTTTAAACAGACCCAATTATGATTAGGTAAACATGAGCAGTGGCAACTTACAGAATTAGATACATATTCCTTCCTAGTACTCCAGGTGTCCTACAGTATGACTCCACCTTACTATGTTAGCCTCATTATCTACCTCTCCAGTTATATACTACTCCTCAGATGAAATGTACAAATTCCTATATTTAAGTTAATTATTTCTTTAAAAAAAAAAAATCTACTGCTGGGCGCCTGGGTGGCTCAGTCAGTTAAGCGTCTGCCTTCAATTCAGGTCATGATCCCAGGGTCCTGGGATCGAGCCCGGCATCAGGCTCCCTGCTCAGCAGGGAGTCTGTTTCCCTCTCTCTCTCTTCCTCTGCCCCTCCCCACTGTTCGTTCTCTCTCAAATAAGTAAATAAAAATCTTTTAAAAAATTTACAAGCTTCTTAAAAAAAAAAATCTACTGCTAACAATACCATTAACATAGTCAAACTAAAATTCTGAAAAATATAGGAAAAACATAGCACTTATAACTAATACATATTCCCAACGTAAAACAAGATTAAAAATTTCATTTTCATAATTAACTTTTGGAAAATATATAGTTTAATAATCATCTAAATATTACCTTTAATAATCTACAAGAAGGAAATTCTGGTAGAAAACGTAATTTATTCCTCCGCAAATAAAGCAATTCTAGTGACTCCATGTTAGCCATTTCAGGGGGTACAGCTTCTAAGAGATTTGAATTACAATCCAAATGCTTTAATCCTATAATACATAGTAAGTGAAAAACAAAAATACTTTAATAAAGAGAAAAATATTGGTCTATAATTGTATGCAGTCAATAAAGTGTACATCACCATGAATTACAAACCCATGCCACTGTATACTGCTATAATAATAAAGAATACTAGAATACCACTGAATGACATAAACATAAACTGAGATTGCTTTTATACTTAATTATAATTAAAGAGATATGACATTAAAAATGATGTTTAATAATGGTCCAAGTCATCTTTGTAATGATAAAAAACAAAATACTCCAATACTCTGTTAAGGTATTCTAAAATATACAAACTACAGACTATGAGATATTATTTCCCTCAGTAATTATACATCTTTATTTTTTTTAAGATTTTATTTATTTAGAGAGAGAGAGCAGAGGGAGGGGCAGAGAAAGAGGGAGAAAGAGAATCTCAAGCAGATTCTGCAGTGAGCATGGAGCCTGACACAGGGCTTGATCTCACAACCCTGACATCATGACGTAAGCCAAAATCAAGAGTCAGCCGCTCAACCAACTGAGCCACCCACGTGCCCCAGTAATTATACATCTTTCAAAAGAAAAAGTTTAAGGTAGTTAAAGACATACATGCATGCACACTAGCTATATGAATGGATGTCAAATAACTGGCTAGTAGTAGCTTAGACACATGTATTTAAATTTGGCAAGTTGACTTTCTGTCAAAAAGCCTTGGATTTCTATGTTTGTCCTCCTATTCTTCCATCTATCCATACTGTCTCTTTCTCCCTCCGTCTTCTTTCTTTTCTTTTCTTATTTTTGTTTAAATTACATGCTTTCTCTAACATCTTAGCTAACACTATGGACAAGAATGCATACTATAGCTCAAGAAGGATGTTCTTACTCGCAGCATCTCTCTTACCTCCTGGATCTATCTTTCTTAAAAAGGCATATAAGAAAACAAAAATGGAAAAAAGTAAAGGTCTTCTTTCCCTTAAGAATTCAATAAGCAGCTTTCTCCCTAATACATATCACAGATTCTTCTACTTACGATGGCCACCACATATTTTCCACAATTCACTCTCAACCCTCTAGTTCGAATAGGTGATATACACTTTACAACTTTTTTGCTGTACTTTGAGCCTATCAATTTTAACATAATGCAAGACTGAGTTGATATTGCCTTAGACTGCTTCTTTTAGTATTTAAAGATGCTAACTGCTTTCAAAACAAATGTAATAGTACTACTTTCAACAAATACTATAATAATTTATGTATTATTTGACTAGAGCATTTTTAAAAATGTCACAATTGGGAGCCTGGGTGGCTCAGTCTGTTAAGTGTCTGCTTTCAGCTTGGGTCATGATCCCAGGGTCCTGGGATCGAGCCCCGCATCGGGCTCCCAGATCAGCAGGGAGTCTGTTTCTCCCTCTGCCTCTGCCTTTTCCCGTTTGTGCTCTCTCTCAAATAAATAAATAAATAAATATAATCTTTAAAAATAATAATAATAAAATTAAAAATGTCACAATGTGATTCACCTCAAATCCAGTAAATTCTATAAAGAAAAGTTTGTTTTAAAAGTTAGACACTATAGTTTTCACAACTGTTTGCATTTAAGAGCACTGAGAATATAAGCAGTGCATAGTGGAAAGAGCAATGGGGATGGAGTAAGAGGATTCAAGCCTTATAGAACTGTTGTGATTCAAGCCTTGGCTCTACAATATATAACATAATTTCTAAGCGAGGTTTATGAATTTTTAAAATGTAAAAAATATTCATCCCCCTAACTTACATCCTCCTAACATCACAACTTTGTGATGGCAAAACAATATATGTAAAAGCATTTGAGTTATAAAGAACCACACAAATGTTAGATGTTGTTCTTGGCGTCCAGTCATTAATAGTGAAGTAACAACTAAATGTCCTACTGGTGATAGTTTAAAAGTATCACTGTCATGGCTAAAGGAAGAAAGCATCTGATCATTAATTATATAGTATATTGGAAAAACTGCTATAAATTCAAAGTATTTTTATACTGATTTCCCTCTTTTCTCATCTCTCAAGATATGTTCACCCAATTGATGAAAAAAATCCAAGCTTCTTATATATTAAGATAATGTATTTTATGTTTAGCTCTACTTTTTAATACCTTTATTGAAAAATGGCAAAGATAAGCAAAGTCTTAATTACCGGTGTCCCAAGTAAAGGTTCCCCTAAAATATCAACTGGATTTATGGAAGATTTAACTTATGTATTCCTATTACAAATGACAAATGACTACTAATATAAGTAAAACAGCACAATTTTACAAATTTATCTCAAAATGATTTGTAATCAACTATATAAAATCACTCCTATAACTTCTACAAGATGGAGGTTTAAAAAAATGAAGAGGGCTTATATCTGATTAGCAGAAAAGACTAGATAAGGTAAATAGTGTACAGCTGACACACAGTATGTTCATCAACCAAGAAATAATAATAGTTTGCTTTTAAACAAAAAAATTCACTATAATGATTTTGCCCTCTAAATCAAGAATTCTAAGATAATTAAGTATAATTATTTAAAAGGTACTGAAATGTGCCTTTAATTTCTTTATCCCTTAATACTAGTTCTAGAATATGTTAAATATGATGGTGATATGGTAAACTCCAACAGAATCACTATTTTAACCTTTTTTTTTTTTTTTTAAATGATTGACCATTTGGGCAAAACTAGACTATCTCCTGGCATCGTTACTTACGGACCACGAGGAGGCTACAGCTGTAACATAACCACAAGTAGAATCACCTATTAAAGGGGAATAACCTCTTCGTGAATGTTGAATAAATGAAGAGATAACATAGCTCAAAACCCTAATCAATATCTCAGGTATATAATTTTACCATAACTCATAATCATATTTTATTTTCCTCTTTTTAATATGCCAAAATATGCTTTTGGTGGGAACTGTTTAGGAAGTTAAGCTAGACAATAATGGTCTGGAGAAAATCTGACTACTTGCTATTATTTGCTTGACCTGCATAAAATTTATTATTTTACTTCCCTGTAACTAACAATATTAAAATTTATTTTTCTAAATATAAGTTGCACCAACTTCACATTTATGTATGTTTTAAAATAGAGAAGATTTACTTTTCATTCCACTTATTTCTGCTGGCAAACTCTTCAGCTGATTACTGGAAAGATTGAGTCGTACCAGACTGGAGAGAGAAGAAAAACTAGCAGGAACAGTTGTAAGACGATTGTTGGAAATATCCTTTAGAAAGAGAATGAATGAATCAATCAATTAATCAATCAATAAATAAATAAATAATTGATCCCTCAAAGGGTTTCCAGGATTTTGAGGAGAATGCAACATAAATAAAGACTATTTCAAAGGTGATATGTTTTGCAACCCTCATTCACTGACAATTTCACAAGTTGTTTGTCATTCATTACCTCAGTATTCTATTAGACCCCTATGTGCCCAGTAATGGAGCAGAAAGGAATCAGAATGAATTCTGACTTCAGAAATACTTTACATGAGGGTTTCTGTTATTACTAAGTCATGCTATATCATGCATCATGTTTTTAATTAAAAAATCCATTTGTCCATCTAATATTTAGTGAGTACCTAGGATAATTAGGCAAACTGTATAGGTAAACTGTAATATGAAAAGAAAAATGTCTTTGCAGAGAAAAAAAATCTTGAGAGACAAAAAATAAAGCTGAGAAAACGGACATTTTAATTTTTAAGGAAAAAAATATTCCCTCTCGGTTCTTCTGCAGACCTCAGCAAGTCTGCTTTGACTAAGTCCAGAAGTTTACTCTACTCTCTGCTTTTCCTTCATTCAAGCTTGCCTAATTAATGTCTATATCTGTTTTTTTAAGTCATTGTTTCTGTTTTTTCTTTAAAACATAAACAGTTAAGAAAGAACTGTTTTTTGAAACTCCATTTAAAAGACAATCAGATAACTCTTGTGACATCTCAATTAGGTATAAGTACTCCACTAGCTATCAGCAAACTGTTAGGTAGGGCCAGTTGTAACAATGAATAAAAAAAAGTTACTTAAGGGAACTTGTTCTCTGAAGACACATTTAGTCTAACATTAAACAATTACATTCTGTAACTCTAAATCAATTAAGAAGATAGTAAAAGGTAAAAACACTAGACCAGCTATTTTTTTTTATAAAACACAGATACAATTATAAATAACACAAAATAATGTATCACAATCAACAACAGGAAACAACAATCTACAACTCCAATACTCTAAACACTAAGAATGAACAGATTACTATGAAATAAATACTTTGTAATATCAAAAGTTACTGACACTAAATGCAATGTAGTGTTCTGGATTGGATCCTGGAACAAAAAAAAACGACATTAGTGAAAAAACTGGGAAAATCTTAATAAAATCTGTAGTGCAGTTAGTAATACTGTACCAATGTTAATTTCTTAGTTTTTCAAATGTCCCATGGGTATGTAAAATATCAAATTAAGGAAAGCTAGGTGAAGAGTATATGGCAACTCTCTGTACTCTCTTTACATTTCGTAAATCTAAATTTATTTCAAAATAAAAAACTTAAAAAAAGTTTTTGATACAGAAAAGATACTAATTCACAAATTCTTAAGATATTTTAAAAAACCCAAATCAACAAAATTACTAATAAAGTTAAACATTTAATTATTGCAGTTAATAATTAGATATAAAATATAAGTACATTATACATAAATTAATCAGTATTTATGCTGTCATTTCTTCAATAAATATTCATTTAGTACCATTGCTAAGCAGCTTTTATATAACTTTAAGAAATATTACTAGCTTAAATTATTAAACACGCTTATATTTCTAATGTTGTGATATACTGTTGCTCACATTTATGATTTGATACTGAGTCCTTAATAATACAATTCTCAACTGAAATATCCTTTCATTACGCAAATGACTATCCGGGAACCCATAAAAAGGAAACAACTGGGAACTGCTACAGTTTATTAGGTTTCCTTTCTAATCTAAATACTCTTCTTTTTTTATTTACCAATTGCTATCTTTTACCATTAGACTTTATAAGAAAATCTGATGGCCCCTTCCTTAGCCATTCATTTTATCTACCTATGCCTTTAACTTTCCAAACCTTATTTCCAATCTGATCAAATTGAAAGACAGATACTGAAGAATGGCTGCAGACGGTTATAAATGTTGATTTCAAACACTAGAGCAGATGAGGGGAATATCAAGGAAGATGTATTTACAGGAAAAAAGTAGAGGTAAAAGAATTAACTTCCCCTTTAATGAGAAATAAACTTTAAGACTAAATTGACATAAGTTTTTGAAAACATGTAATAGGGAAAACAACAAGAATGTAAGAGGAAATAACTATGTGGAGTAAAGATTATATATTAGAACAAGTAATCTAATCTAGCTAGTCTTTCAGATCGAATATTTTAGTGGAATCTTACTCCTTCAGGGGTATAATGGGAGAAAAAAAGGGATACACTTTGGAGTCAAACTGACATGTTAAAATCCTGAATTCATTACTTACTCATTACATGGCTTCAGATAAGGTACTTTTTTTTTTTAATAAACCGTAGTTCCATATCTGTATTAGGGGATAAAATTATGTACCTTGCTATATGTAAAGCACAAAGCAAAGTGCCTATTATTTTCATTATTCTTAAAATAATATCTATATTGCTTTATGGTTATCTCTATTTAGGATGTGACATAGATGGAATGAAAATTTTGCAAGGTAAGGTGGACATTTTGAAAAATAGGGAAGAAAAGGCAGGCCTTAAAGGGACCGTCTGAACACTCAAAGGACAGGAGGAGGGTTATAGGGACAATAAAGAAGGAATGGGTATACAAATGGAAATTCGTATATGCTAAAGACACCTTTCCCCTATTTTGCAAAGCCATAAAATCCTCTGAGTAACAGTCATCCTTATTACCCCCTTCCACACTCTACTCTTAAATTAAAACCTAAGGTGATTTTATAAGAAAAAATGGGAAAAATAAATTTACAATTACTAATTTAGCAATCTAATTGAAATGCAGTTTCTGATAATCTAGTCCTATAATCATCTGTCCATGTTTTTCATGATTTCAATCATACATCCAATTTCTCAGCCTGACGAAAAATCACATCAGCCCCAAATTATATAAGAATTGGAAAATCACAACTTACCAAATCTTCTAAATTGAAAAGTTGTTCAAATCCCTCTGGAATGCAAGTTAGTTCATTATGCTGGAGATATAGACCTTTCAGGTTTCTTAAATTTGTAATTTCTTCAGGAAGTATTTGCAGTTTGTTATGGCTATTGATTGATAAAATAAATGCTGAGTAATTCAGTAACAACATAATAAATATTTGTAAAGGTATTTTTGCTAACCAACTACATGGGCTCATTTTTAAAAATGAAATATGGTTACTAATTCTAAAAATTTATCAAACTTCACATCCTAAAAGTATATAACTCATTAAGATTATAGTCATCTAAAGTAATCAAATTGAGAGTTTCAAAGAAAACAAAGAAATAAAGGTTTTTATTTTTATTTTTTTTAAAAGATTTTTATTTATTTGACAGAGAGAGACACAGCAAGAGAGGGAGCACAAGCAGGGGGAGTGGGAGAGGGAGAAGCAGGCTTCCCGCTGAGCAGGGAGCCTGATGTGGGGCTCAATCCCAGGACCCTCGGATCATGACCTGAGCCGAAGGCAGACGCTTAACGACTGAGCCACCCAGGCGCCCCAAGAAATAAAGGTTTTTAACCAAATAATTTGTGAACTTTTGATTGCTTCCTTATAACCTACTCTTGATTTTATACGCAATGTGAGAGGATACACTGGACTCTTAATTTTTCATACTGTATCTGAATTTTATTTTATTTTAAAGATTTTATTTATTTGAGAGAGAGAGAGAGAAAGAGAGAGTAGTGTTCATGTGAGCACAAGTTGGGGGAGAGGCGGAGGGAGAAGGAGAAGCAGGCTCACCACTGAGCAGGGAGCCCGAAGCAGGGCTCGATCCCAGGACCCCAAGATCATCACCTGAGCCAAAGTCAGACACTTAACTGACTAAGCTACCCAGGCGCCCCTGTATCTGAATTTTAGAATTCTGACAGAGATATGGGCACATATACAGTACAATGGAGTCATAGCTTCTATGGGGAATGTGTTTCTAAGCTAGCACTCAAGACAAAAATAGCTATTTCTGTTTAAGGGCCTGGTATGTCCAGCTGAATGTAATGTGCAACTCCACTTTTCTTTGTACTTAGTTTTACCTTCAGCTCAGTCCTTCTGTAGAGGTACTTGGTTTATTTTTAGAAGTCCCAAGTCACTGAAGATGATACATTCCCTTATAATTAAGAGATGACCTGATTTAATTTATTCCCAGATTTACCTCAACTATTCACTTAGGAATTCCATTCTATTTTCATGCCATCTACAATTACTTAACAAATAACAAGGTGAAATGAGAAATATAATGGGGTAAAAATAACCTTAAATTATACAAAAATAAAACTAGTTGGAACAAAAATACCAAAAGATGTCTTCTAAAATAAATAAAAACCACTAAAAAATTGTCAAAAATTGGTTATTATTGTTGGTCACTTAATTGAAATCTTTGTAGATTTCACAGGGATGTAGTTGGGCAGAGATGTAATTCTAGCTACATATTTCCTCCATTCCTCTCCCCATCTATTTCCTCCAACCTAACGCTTATACTCTGAAGTGTTGGAAGCTAAAGCTAAAGCCAAAGCCATACCCAATCCATACTCCCTCACATATTCTCTCAACCCTCCCCATTCTTGCCTTTGCAGGCCACATCCTGCCTTGGACTTGTATGGGGAAGAGGTTCTGATGTAGCTCTCAACAACTAGCACCTTTTATGTATAGATATTTTTGTTGATTTGTGGTAATTTTTTCAACAGATGAGGACTGTAACTTAAGGAAACGTTTTCCCTCAATTAATTTACCCACAGAATACTGAGACTTGATTATGCTATGTTAGATAGATCTGTAACTATACCAATTTTATGAACCACAGTTTTTCAAACTATGTTTTGAACACTTAATAAACCTTTTTATCTCCTAAATGAAATCTTCCCAAATCCCTTTCCCCTAATCTGTGTATATATAATACGCATAAGGTACTTAATTATTTCTTGGAAGTCTAGATGTGTATTAAAGGGCAAACAAAGTTAGCCAGAGCCTTAGCCACCTGGCTTCCTACATACCTACCAACAAGTACCAGAAGCATATCTGTAGAACTCCAGGAGTCCTCAGAAAAGTTTAAAAGCTACTAATACTAAAACCATGACATTTTTCATCATTAATGAAAGAATTATTTCAAATTTTTTCCTATTGCTTAACCTAGATATTTTTTAGAATATCAAAGTAACTTAAAACCTGAGATATCAACAAAAAGGTTACTAAAATAACCAGTAAAAATTGCTACATAAAAATAAAACAAAAAGAGGACACATGGGTGGTTCAGTTAGTTAAGCATCTGCCTTTAGCTCAGGTCATTATCCCAGGGTCCTGGTATTGAGCCCCAGGTCCTCGGGCTCCCTGCTCAACAGGGAGTCTGCTTGTCCCTCCCTCTCTGCCCCCCCTGCCCACTTGTGCTCTCTCTCTCAAATAAATAAAATCTTTTTAAAAATTAAAATAAATAAATATATAAGTAAATAAAACAAAAAGTACTTAAAAAAATCAACTGGCCTTACATTTATAAAATCAGAAAAACATGCAGGCAATTCTGCAAAAATAATAAAAAATTCAACAAAAATCATCTGAGAAAATTTAAAATTCTTACTCTGGAGTGCCTGGGTGGCTCAGGTGGTTAAGCACCTGCCTTTGGCTCAGGTCATGATCCCAGGGTCCTGGGATTGAGTGCCGCATTGGGCCCCCTGCTCAGTGGGGAGTCTACTTCTCCCTCTACCCACCCCGCTCTCTCTCTCTCTCACTCTCTCCCTCAAATAAATAAAATCTATAAAAATAAATAAATAAATAAATAAATAAAAAGTCTTACGCTGCTTTTACCACTTTGAGTAAATACAAAAATATTTTCTAGTATTAAAAAAAATTTTTAAAGAATATTAGATTTACACCCTTATATTAGCAATATTGAAATTAAATAAGCTTAAATTTTACCTGACATTAAGTTTCTGAAGATTTTCTAACTCTCTTATGGCAGAAGGAAGGGATGTCAGCTGATTATCATGTATCTAAAAGTTATTAAAAAACAGTCAATATCTTAGTCTTTTAATTAACCATATGAGTTTGCCATTGTACAGAATTTTTCAACAATAATTCTGCTATTCTAATTTAATAGTATACTTGGAATATTGTTAATTTGTTCTATGTATAGAAGCAGAAAAGGAGTTTGAAGTTGACTAAGCTCCTGTTCAAAAGTCATGAAGTGGTAAGTCATCAATTTTAAATATTACAATTAAAAAAAATAACCTTACCTCATTCAGTGAGATTTCAATCTCAAATGAGAGATGAGAGGGTTAGAAACTAATAGCACTTGATGGTATAATTTATGTCAACATATACAAAAAATGAAAACAAGAAAGAGGAGGGGGAGCTCTATTATGTTCTCATATTATTTTCAAGATATAAAGAACCTTAGATTCAATCCATTCATTTTGCAAATGAGGAAAATAAAAACTTCTCTAGAAATTTGACCAGATCCAACACTTTCAGACATGAATTGGAAGATTTCTGATGTTCCTAAGTAAAGTACATCAAAACTCCACAGATTGCAAAATAAACTACTCATGCTTTACAATATGACATGGCAACGAGACTAAAAAATAGTCCTTGAATAAACACACAAGAAGTTCAATAATTTAAGTCAGTATTGAAGTTTAAAAAAAAAAAGTAATTTCAAGTACTGCTTTAATGTCTAGGTTGATGAAGAGAAAAATAACAGCAATAAAAGAAAAAAGATGAGCAACAGCAACCACTTGTTAAATATGGATTCTGTTTACATGCAATAATGCATTAAATTCTAAGAACAATTTTTAAAAATAGGTAGTAGTGTCAGTCCTGGTTTATAGATGTGGAAACTGAGGTACAATGAAGTAACTTTCCCGAGGTCACACAGCTATCAAGTGACGCAGTCAGAATTGGAAGCCTTATGTTCTGTAAGTGCACTCTTAACCATCATGCTATGCCTATCAATAATTTATTCTTCCTTACGTTCTACCAATTAAACATGTGTTTTCTGCTTATCAAAGCCTAAATTTACCTTTAGACTCTCCTTAAAAACCCATATTAATACCAGTCAACTTACATCAAGAACAGTGAGTGCAGGCAGGAGTCGTAGGTCATCTGTAAGTGACTTAAGTTTATTGTTGGATATGATTAGTTTGGTCAAATCCGTCTGCTCCCACCATCGCTCAGTAGCACTGAATGAAAGATTCTGATTAGCTTCCTCAGGAATATCCACATTTATTCTCCAGACACACTGAGGTACTATTTCCATCACCACCACACCAAAAAGAAAGAAAACAAGAAGTGAGATACTAAGTGACATACTTTTATAATAGCCATTCAGTTTATCTATTGAAAAGCATTTTCTGAAACATTAAAAACTTTTTAAAAATTCAAAGAGCAATAAATTACAACTAAAGTTGATTTTGTTCAAAAACAGAATGTGATATGTATTTTATATATTAAATCTTACTTTTATTTTCTTTTTTTTTAAGATTTTATCTGTCAGACAGAGAGAGAGAGAAAGAGCACAAGCAGGGGGAGGGGCAGGTAGAGGGAGAGGGAGAAGCAGGCTCCCGAGTGAGCAAGGAGCCTGATGCGGGACTTGATCCCAGGACCCTGGGATCATGACCTGAGCTGAAGGCAGACGCTTAACCATCTGAGCCACCCAGGTGCCCCTTACTTTTATTTTCATTCAACTATATTTACTATACACATACTCTGCACAGCACATTGTAGTAGATATATAAGACAAAAAAGAAGGGACTTTATCATTATGCTAATACAATAAAAGCATGAAAATCAACATTTACAAGGTGATGTCATAAGTTTTATAACAGGAGTATATACTGTCTGAGAAAGCACTAGTAATAATAATATCTAATAATAATAGCTAACATTTACAAATACCAGGCAATTTTCTAACATACTCATTTAAACCTCATAATAACTCTGAGGTAGGTGCTATTACTATTCTCATTTATAGATAAGAAAAATGGGGCACAGAATGTATAATTTACCTAGGGCTATCCAGCTAGTAGGTAGCAGAAATGGGATTCAAACATGTGCACAGCTATATTGTCTTGACTCTCAGTGGACATTTGGAAGGCATAACTAATTCTGGTAGCTGCTATTTTACCTAACATACAATTTTATTTCTTACTCCATCACACAATATTGTGTGAATTCTACTGCAGCAAATACAGTAACCTCTTAAACACAGCAAATAAGACCATATAAATTGAACAGGGAGAGTCCAGGTTCACCACTATAAAATCTGAAACTCCAGAAGGTATTAACTTGCTATAGCGTTGTAGCAAAACTATTTTAGAGTCCTTCATTCCAGGGCACCTGGGTGGCTCAGTCGGTTAAGCATCTGCCTTCGGCTCAGGTCATGATCCTAAAGTCCTGGGATCGAACCCCACATCAGGCTCCCTGCTCAGTGTGGAGCCTGCTTCCCCCTCTCCCTCTGCCTGCCCCCCCAACCCCCCTTGTGCTCTCCCTCTCTCTCACTCTCTCAAATAAATCTTAAAAAAAGTCCTTCATTCCTTCATAAAAGTAGGACTACATAGTAGTATGATCTAGAACTTTCAGCGGTTATTAATCAAGGCAACAACTGGTTATATCCTGCAGTCATTGACTAAGATGTCAGAATGAGACTAAATGGAAAGCTGTGGTCCAAGTTTCAAATTCAGCACATTGAAGTATAATTCAGGATTACTAATCTGATATAATGGTTTTATAGTAGCAAAGCAAAGCTCCTGAAATCCATGAGACTTACACTCCTTCAAAAAAATGGGGTATCTATATTCATATTAGAATGAATGAAAAGATCCCTTTCCTACCCCTTCTCTCTGGTTAGGTAGCCTCTTCTTTATACTTCTACCAATGAATCCAGATAATATGAATATTAGAGAATATAAGTCCATTCATGTTTCTGTTTGTGGATAGAGGTTTATTTTTAAAGTAAAGCAAAATAAAAAGAATTCACTCTCCCCAACTTTTTCGAGAGCAAAAGCACCATAAAATGTACCATTATTACTACTATTACTATTACCATTGCTACCATTATTATTATTATTATTTTGGTATATAGGTATGGATGGTTGAGTGGGAATAAGAAATAGAGATCAACTACAGATTAGCATGAGAATTTACTGACACCAAAAGAATCCATATAACTGGTGATGTTCATGTATTTGACTAAATATCAATGTTACTCTTGAGAAATTTTTTTTTGAAAGCTACCAACATGCCATCCAGGTTCAGTCACCAACAAAAATTTCCAGAACAAAAAAACAAGGCAAGACGAAACAATACAAAACACACAAAAAGGTACAGAAGAAACTATGTGATATGCACAACTCTACTCCTAAGAAAATATATAGAGTATTTGTGCATCTATTTTTCTCTGATACCTATATATAGGTACATTAAGATGATTATAATTAAAAAGCAATGTAATAACAAATTTTGGTGGGGACGAAGGCAGGGAGCACAAGAAATTCACACAACATAATGAAAATACCTGTTACCCATCAACTATACTAAATCAATGTTACAATTTTATCATTATTTCAGATTTTTTTTGTTAGCAAAATTTGTCCTTGTGGGAACTATCAAGGAATGGATAACTGTTGATACTATATTGTTATTGAACATGTATCAATTTGCTTTTCCATAAACACTGACATACTGCTCATTCTTTTCCCCATTCCAGTTTGTGAGGTATCCCAATTTCTTGAAGAGCTTACAGCTTCAAGATTCATGTCACTTTTCTTTCCCTACCCAAAAACACAAAGAACCACTAAAAGTTATAAAAAGTCCTAATTATTAAGGAATTCTATAGAGCCATCCTAAAATAGCTTACCAATGCATGAAACAATCAGGTAAAAATAAATGTCAATAGGCATATAAATGTGAAAAAAAATTACTATGTAGTCAGGTTTATTTATTTATTTGGCTCCACACCAGTGTGGAGGCCAACATAGGGCTTGAACTTACAACCCTGAGATCAAGACCTGAGCTGAGATCAAGATTTTGACACTTGGCCAACTGAGCCACCCAAGTGCCCCTCATTTGCTTTATGTAAAATTTAAAGTATTATATAAAACGTCAAATATATACATAAATTTAGAGAATAGCATAATGAAGTAACACTCCATGTATCCATCATCTACCTATAACAATTATCAACTCATGTCCAGTCTTGCTTCATAAATAATCTCATTTTATAATAATCTAAGCTACAATCATAAACTAGAAAAAGAACCCAAAGTAAACAAAAGCAAAGAAATAGAGGGGAAATCAATGAAACAGAATAGATAAAAAATAATGAAACCAATACCTGTTCTTTGAAAATTGGAATATCACCTTAGATCCTACAGATGTTAAAAAGATAAGGGAATATTATAAACAACTTTACATCTATAAATTCAACAGCTTAATTAAAATGAACAAATTCCTTGAAAGGGGGAAAAAAACCCACAACAGCAATATAAAACCTGAGTAGCCTTGCATCTATTAAAGAAATTGAATTTGCTATTTTAAATATTCCCATTTAAATATTAAAACATATTTAAAACAAAGAAAACTCCAGGCCCAGATGGCTTCACTGGTGAATTCTAACAGACATCTGGAGTAGAAATGATATTAACTCTATATAGACTCTTTCAGAAAACGGAGGAAAGAGCAATCCCTAACTCATTTTATAAAGCCAGCATTAGCCTGATACCAAAACCAGACAAAGACATTAAAAGAAAAAAGAAAAAGAAAAAAACTACAAACTCCCTAATGATTATAGGCTCAAAATTTCTTAACAAATTTATTACCTACATATAAAAAAATACATCACAATCAAGTGGGAATTACATCAAGAATGAAAGACTTTTAACATTTGAAGATCAATGAGATCTATCATATTAACAGAAAAAAAGACACCAATGATTCTCAAGAAATGCAAAAAAAAAAAAAAAGCATCTGACAAAAATAAACAAGAAAAAGCTCTCAAAAACCTAAGTACTGAAGGGAATTCCTTTGACCTAACAGAGGGTTTCTATGAAAAGCATATAGCTAACATCATACATAATGGTAAAGACTAAGAGCTTTCGCCCATTATCACTACTTCAGAATTTTACTCTGGGTCCTGACCAATGTAGTAAGATAAGGAAAATAAATAAATGGCATTCAGATTGGAAAGGAAAAAGTAAAACCATCTCTATTAGTAGAAAACATGATCATCTATGCAGAAAATCCTAAGGAATCTATAAAAAAATTATATGGAATGGGTTTAGAGATTCCACAGAATTCAAGGTTAATATACAAAAATCAACTGTGCTTCTATGTATTAGCAAACAATAAATGAAAATATTTTTTAAATGCTTAAAGATTTTTTTTTTTTTTAAAGATTTTATTTATTTATTTGAGAGAGAGAGAATGAGAGAGAGAGCACATGAGAGGGGGGAGGGTCAGAGGGAGGAGCAGACTCCCTGCAGAGCAGGGAGGCCCGATGCGGGACTCGATCCCGGGACTCCAGGATCATGACCTGAGCCGAAGGCAGTCGCTTAACCAACTGAGCCACCCAGGCGCCCCATTAAATGCTTAAAGATTTATAAGACACAGCATCTAAAACCATGAAATAGGGCTAAGCTTAACAAATATATGCAAAACCTTTGGTATGAAAATAAAAAATATTGCTGTAAAAATTTAGAGGTCTAGATAAGCAGATAAATATACCACATTACAAACTAATTAAGTTGTCACTTCTCCCCAAGGTGACTTACAGATTCAGCACAATCCTAATCAAAATCTCAGATGGCGTTTCCACAGAAATTAACAAGCTGATTCTAAAATGTATTATCAAAATGCAAAAGAACTAAAATAGATAAAATAATTTTTGAAACAGTAGAAAAAAGTTGTAGAACTTAATGGTACTTGATTTAAAGTCTTACCATAAAACTTGTCAAGACAGTGTATTAGTATAAAGATATATAAATCAATAGAAAAGATGAGTTCAGGAATATTCCATGCAATAATATATTATCAATTATTTTCAACAGAAGTGCCAATTTAATAAGAAATAGTCTTTTCAACAAATGGCACTGGAACTGTAAATTCATATGGATAAAAAAATGAACCTCCACCTTTACCTTATGACACACTCTAAAATTAACTTAAAATAGATCATAGACTTAAATATGAAAGACAAAACTATAAAACTTCTAAAAGAAAGCAGAGGAGAAAATCTTCACAGCCCCTGGATGGATAAAATTTCTTAGTACAGAAAAAGTACAAATCCCAAAAGAAAAATAATTGATAAACTGGACTTCCTCAAAACTGAAAACTTATGTTTTTCTAAAGAAATCATTAATCCTCAGGCCAGGAAAATATATTAGATATCAATAGAGATAGATATCTGAGAAGTACTTCTGTCCCCAAAATATAAAAGTTCTTACAACTTAAATACAAATAGCCTAAAAATAGACAAAAAATCTGAACACTTGGCAGAAGATATACAAATGGCCAATGAACATTGAAAAAGATGCTCAACATCATGAGTCATTAAGGAAATATAAATATAAATATAAATATAAAATCATAAGGAGGTACTACAATACAAGCACAAGAATGCTAATGTCAAAAAGACTGACAACACAAAGTGTTGGTAATGATCTGGAGCAAATGAATCTCTCATGTTTACTGGGAGCAAAAAGCTTAGTAACTTCTTAAAAAGTTAAATATACACTTATTACTATATGTCAAGCAATTCTACTCCCAGGTATGTAACTCAACAGGAATGATAACATATGTCTACACAAAGACTTTACTTGAAAGCTCATGGCAGTTTTATTCATAACAGCCAAAAACTAGAAGCAAATCAAATGTTGATCACAGGTGAATGGATAAACAAATTGAGGTATATACATACAACGGACTATTACTCAACAATAAAAAAACTACTGATATAAACAACAGGGATGAACCTCAGAAAACACACTAAGCAAGAGAAGCCCAAAACAAAACAAAAATTGCAAATGTATAATTCCGTTTAAATGAAATTCTAGAAGCAGCTAATCTACACTGACAAAAAGCAGATCACCGGTTGTGTGGAATTAGCAGTGGGGGTTGACTGACAAAAAAGGGGCATAAGGGAACTTTTTGAGTGTTGGAAATACTCTGTATTTTTTACTGCGGTAGTGGTTACACAACTTATGTATGTATATATATATATATGTGTGTGTGTGTACATATATATATATCAAAACTCGCTGAATGGTACACTTAAAATGGATGCATACATTGTTTATAAATTATACCCCAATAAGGTTAACTCAAAATAAAATAAAGATGATGTAATATATCAAGGTAATCTTATGTATGCATATATTCACATATATGTGAATATCAATATATATATTCACATATATATATATCTCAAATGAATAAACAAATTGAGATACATATATATGCATAAATACACGTACATATATACACCTACACACACACATATATATATTTCTCACAAGATGATAATTGTTTCAAACAGTACTACTCGATACAGCTTTCTGCAATGATGGAAATATCCTATATGCTGCACTATTCAATATGGTAGCCGCTAGCTGCATACAACACTTAAAATGTGGCTAAAGAACATGATTTTTAATTTTATTTAATTTTGGTTAATTAACATTTAAATAGCCATATGTAACTAGAGGCTTCCACAATGAACAGAATGGCCATTAACGAAGACTGAGAAAAGATTCCTTTGCATGTTTTTTGGTGTATATTACTTTATCTTCCACTGACAATAGCTAATTATAGAAATGGGGACTACAGATGAGTTGATGGCAGAGAACTGTCTAATTTGGGGAAGATACTTAGAAGTGGGTAAGGGAAGAAACAGAGAAGAAATAAAAAAAAAATGTTTAAAATGGTGTTTACATGGAAGGCTAAAAGAATGTGTAGCCAGTAAACTACAGAAGCAACAAACCATGAAATTTAAAAATCTATTTTGATGGTTTTGAACAGTTGCATAGATATAATGATCACCCATAGTATATGATATTTCCTTAAAGTAGAAAATCGTAATCATTCCTATTAAGGTCTATACCCTTGTATATGTAGATTCCATCTGCTAAACAGTTGTAAATATATTAAACTATAATACACCGTATCACATCATGGATGTATCACTGACCAAAGAGTCAGAGAACTAAGCGTTGGTTTAAACTGCGCAACTAATCAAACTGGCCAGTAATCCAACATCTCTGGTTACCAATTTCCCTGTTGATTAAATAAGAGGGCCCCACAGTAATATAAAAGCTAGGTAGGATGCAGCAGTAGTAATACAAGAAGTCTTCTGCTAGGTGCAGAACAATATTTTAATATCAGCTTATCCTACAAATGCCATTCACTAAACCCTCTACCGAATTATGAGGATTTTACAGGAATAAAGCAGTAAATCCAGCACTATGTAAAAGATCAGGGAAAGCTCATTGATAAACATCCAAATTTCTCCACAGTGGCCCCTTTACATTAAAGAAAGAATCCCATACTGACGATCCACAATACTGCAGTGTCACTTTCAGACTATCTTTAAAGTTTAATAAGAAACAAATACACTCATACACTTATACACACACACACACACCACCAGAGTAAAATTAAATAGTTATATAGAAAGCATTAACTCAGTTTCAGCTTGAGATTGACCCAGAGGAATGTATCTTTGTGTTTTAGAACACCTGAGTCACTGTTATGTTAGAATGCATGAAGAGAACTGTTCTCTCCTGAAGTCCACAGCAGGATACTGTAAAAAAAAAAAAAAGAAAAAAGAAAAGAAAAAGAAACAATGTTTAACATATAAAAAAGAAAACATTTTTACCAATCACTTTAAGAGAAAAACAAGTTTGAATTTATACTTTAATTTGAGGGTACATTCAGCTTTATAGTGAAGATAAGCCTCACTGAAACTGCTAATTCCATTCTTCCCAATCTGTACTTTTCCTGTGACAATAACTATGACAGATGGCATTCACTTAACTAACACCCTCTGTCCTTTCCTACTCAAGAAAACATACTAAAATGCAAATGAGTGAACATATTAATATAGGGATAAGTTTAAGTTCTGCACTAATTTATTAAACACATTTTGGCACTGATAGTAACTCGAGATACACTTTTCAAGAGATTGAAACACTGAAGTTCAGAACTATTTTAACAGACCAAGAAATAGGAATGGCACTTTCAGTTAACCATCTAGTTCCTTGTTTCATAACCCAAACAAGCAGACTTCCCTGGATTTCAGTATACTAAAAACTAAATGTTTACCTCAAGATTCTGCTATTATATACAGATTAAAACACTTTCCTCTGGTTTTCATTTCTAAGAATGTTCAAGAATAGCTTATTTGGATGATCCATTCAATAGTTTCTTTCTGGAATTATTTGTTATTAAAATGTGATACTTTGGTTAATTCTTATTAGCGGTTTAGACTATTAAATTCGATTAAGACAACCAGTAGTCAAAATAGAGTTAAGCTAAATAGTAAAGCAGAACACAGTTAATATAGATTTAAGGATGGTTGTTTAAAACTTGGGAAATATATGGTTTATGTTACACTTTTTACTGTGTCATAACAAACTGTACATACTGAAAAATGCAAATTCTCAGTACCTTTAAACAGATGGCATGACATCGTGAGGCCTAGAAGCCCTAAACCTATTTACTTAATTCCACAAATGGAAACTAACCAAACTGCTCTCTTCAAAATAAGGATACCCTTATACCCATATTTCCCTTTCAAATAATATGGTTTCCAAATAAATTTAATTGGTTTGTTTAGTAAAGTATCCACTTACCAATTCTCCTGTCAGTTCAACAATGTGGTTTCCTTTAAAATTCACAGCATTCTTTTTGTTCCAAACTCTGGTACCTTTTACTTTCATTCAGTTTTTGATGTATCACCCAAAAACATTTTCTACACTACTATTCTACCAATGTCACGTAACCACAAGGCAACAATCAATACCTCCTTTTCAACTCCATCTTTCTTTTATCTGATCCAATGAAAAAGCTGCAATATCCATACTAAACCAAACAATGATATATTTTTGTGTACTTGTTCAGAAAAAGAGCTGTCATTCAAAAATTTCCAGAATATTTCTAATATTCTCCTTTGAAGTTGGTTATTAACAGTTATTTTGTTTCAGCATGCCTTTGTCAGTTTATAGAACTGACACTCAAGAATGATAACTTGAAAACTGCCAACAATATTCAAATGTTTAAGTAAATTATAGTAGTCATAAGATGAAATATTATAGTCATTAAAAATAATCAGATTATTCAAGTGACACCAAAAAATGTCCAAACAGAAGTACAGCAGGACTCAGTACAATTCTAAATTTGTTTAAAATAAAAAACACAAGGCAAATTATACATCGTATTCACACAAAAAAACTTTAGAAGAAAAACCTTCAAAATATCAACAGTGACTAACCCTGAATGATTATTTTCCCTTTTTATGCTTTCTATAGATTATACTTTTTCTATAATAGACACAATGCTTTTATAAAGAAGAAAATGATAAATGGGTATTTTCATAAAAGAACTATGGCCTATCAAAAGAAAGGGTACTAAAAGCCGTCAAGAGTACTCATTTCAGTTACAGGTAGAAATTAAGGTGTATACTGGGTACCAGTTAACACCCTATTAGGGTAATAAAATGCCTCACTGCTCTTAGAGCTTCCACTAAGAAGAATCAATTCAAGAAGGCCACCATCTAAGAGAAAGAATAAACAGAATTTTAACTGCTCTGGGTTATATACATCAAAATGAAAGGCTAGGTTCTATTTTTCCAATATAGAAATAATGGACATGAGCAATTTTAAATTGCTGCATAAAACACAAAAATTTGTTATTTGTTCAATAAGTGCAATTCTTAATAAATAAATTTGAATAAAACATATTAAAATGCCTATGTGACTATAAATTGTTTGAAGTGTTAATTTGCTTCTTCACAATATCTGGAAGAATCACAGATAGCAGATATATAACAAATGCAATTTAAATAAGTATCTGTAACTCCCCACAGCATTCAAACACTTTCATATTTATTATCTCATATCTTTCATATAAAATATCTCATGATATCTCATACATATTGATAGCAATCACAAAGAAGCCATGTTTGATAATCACTTTTGAACATAATTCATAATTTTAGGTAATAACATTTGGAGATAATAATAAAAATAATGAGTCTTTTATTTTTATTTATTTATTTGGAGATAGAGAGAGAAAGGGGGGTGGGGGCTTGGGGAGAGGGCAGAGGGAGAGGGAAAATGAGAATCTTAAGCAAGCTCCACGCCCAGTGTGGAGCCCGACATAGGGCTCGATCTTAGGACCCTGAGATCATGACTTGATCCGAAATTAAGGGTTGGATGCTTAACCAACTGAACCACCCAGGCACCCCAAGAAGACTTTTTAAAAAATGAGTATATTTTAAAAAGTGTAACAGTAAAAGGGACAAGATAGTAAAAGTTTATCAGAAAATAGTAATCATTTTTCTACAACTAATTTATGTCAAAAAACAAAACCACTTATGTAGCTTTCATCTATATGTCATATAACACAGACTTTAAAAAATCCTAACAGGCCATTGGCCTTTTATGTATCACTTATTCACTGAACCCTAACTTACTGAACAGAGACATGCAGCATGAAAAGGCAAAAGACAACCATGCTCAACAGTAAGAAAACAAACAACCCAATTAAAAAATGGACAAAAGATCTGAAAAGGCACCACACCAAAGAAGATATACAGATGGCAAACAAGCTTATGAAAAGATGTTCCACATCATATGTCATTAGGGAATAGGAAACTAAAACAACATTGAGACAGGACTACATACTTAATAGAATGGCTAAACTCCAAAAACCTGATAATACCAAATAGCAGCAAGGAAGTAGAAAAGGAACTTTCATTCATTGCTGTTGAGAATGCAAAATGCTACCTCCATTCTGGAAGACAGTCTGGCAATTTCCTACAAATCTAAGCGTAGTCTTACCACGTGATCTAGCAATGGCACTCTAAGTTTACACCCAGTTAGTTGAAAATTTACGTCCACACAAAAACCTGAGCACAAATAGCAGCTTCATTCATAACTGCCAATAACTGGAAGCAACAAAAATGTCCTTCAAAAAGTAAATGGATAAAATGGCACATCCATACCATAGAGTAATATCCAGTGATAAAAAGAAATGAATTATCAAGCCACAAAAAGACATGGAAGGACCTTAAATGCATACTGCTTAGTGAAAAAAGCCAGTCTGAAAAAGCTACTTATTGTATAATTCCAATTATATGGTATTTGGGGAAAGGCAAAACTACAGGAGCAGAAAGAATGGTGGCTGCCAGGCTTGCCAGAATGAATAGGTAGAGCCCAGAGGATTTTTAGGGCAGTAAAACTGTTCTATATGATACCATAATGGTGGATACAGGACATTATGCATTTGTCAAAACTCATAGAACTATACAATACTAAGAGTGAACAGTAATGTGAACTATGGATTTTAATTAATAATAATGTATCAATATTAGTTCATCAACTGTATCAAGTACACTAACATTAATGTAAGATGTTAATAAAGGGAAACCATAAGCTGGGGTAAGGGTGTATATGGGAACTCTGTACTATCTGTTCAATTTTCTGGAAACCTAAAACTATTCTAAAGAGACTTGTTCTACCATCTAAAAGACTGTTTTAAAAGATTAGTTGTTTGGGGAAAAGAATTTTTCATTACTGTCGTTGTTAAAGTATAGGATTCTGAGAAAAGATGGGAGGGCCTTGTAAATACTTAAGGGCAAGATTTCAAAAGGTTTTTGTATGTTGCACTAAGAACTTTATACTGAATCTTATGATGTATGGGGATTCATTAAATGTGAGTGACATAATAAGATCCAGGTTTTAGAAAGATAACTCTTGGTAAGGACACTGTTTTAGAGTGTGAGACTTAAAGAAATCCAGGAAAGCATTTAGGAAGCTATTACAATGTTAACAGTGATAGCAATAAAAATGATAATTTTTACTGTGTCCTTTTTATTACCAAGGACTTTGTGTGTATTATCTCAATTAAATCTTAGTAGGCCCTATTATCACTACCACATTATAAATGAGAAAATAAGGTACAGTGAGATTAACCATCTCAAAGTTACATGAGCAAAGATATGCAGATAAGGAGCATGGCTCCATGAGGGGCTATACATGTTTCAGAATTACAGTGGTTTGGGTGTCAAAGTTTGAACGACAAGAGATGTTGAAGGCTATAGCTAGATAAACACATTCTACATTATGATAACAAGGATTTCTTTTTGATTTATAAGGTACAAATACCATGTGCTTCTCCCATTTATATTTTTCTCCTCTATGAAAACTATACACCCACTCATTCAACATAATTTATTGAGTACCTAGTATGTGCCAGGTATTGTGGTAAGCTCTGTTTACACAATAATAACCTGAACAGTCCTGATCATGTCATCATGGAGTTAAGAGTCAAAATTCATTTGCTCCCTTAAACTTTTTTTTTTTTTTTTAAAGATTTTATTTATTTATTTGAGAGAGAGAATGAGAGAGAGAGCATGAGAGGGGGGAGGGTCAGAGGGAGAAGCAGACTCCCCGCTGAGCAGGGAGCCCGATGCGGGACTCGATCCAGGGACTCCAGGATCATGACCTGAGCCGAAGGCAGTCGCTTAACCAACTGAGCCACCCAGGCGCCCTCCCTTAAACTTTAATAGACAAAACCATCTCAGTCCAATCAAAAAGTACATTCCAGTACACCACTTAGTATTCAGAAATATTCATTCATTCACTTATTCCTTCCACAAACATTTAATAAGAATCTATTATGAACCAAGCACTATTTTGGTTGTTAGTGAGACAACAATGAATAACACAAAGCTCCTTGATTTCATGAAACTAACATTCTAGTGGGAGAGCAGGGAAGACAATAAACAAATACATAATATAAATTCTGATAGTGATAAATGTTATTAAAAAATTAAACAGGTAAAAAAAAAAACCATAGTGTTAGCAATGGTATTTATTGATTAGGGTAGTTAGGAAGGGCCTGTATGAGGTGTGACCTTTGAGCAGAGTCCTACAGGAAGCAAAAAGCCCTAGTCAGGTATCAAGGAAAATGTTCCAGCCTCTGAGAAAAACAAATGTGTATGTACATCTGTAGTTTTAAAATATTTATGTTTCCATTGATTAAAAGCTTTTCCAGATAGAGCAGAGATTTTATGTCATATACCCTTTCATTTGTTCTGAAAGTATTTGCTTGGTCTACTCTATATATGACACAATAAAAAAGCAATCATTATAAGGAAAATGGAAGATTTCAATCCCAGATAGCCTAAAACCTGAATATAAGTAGAGAAAAACATTACAGGAAGAATGCTATATTCTCTCTCCCCAATCCCTCCCTTACACAAGAGACAATCACAAGAGCATTTGGCTATTATTCATTCATGGTATCCAGATAGGTGCTTGTTGCTCTTTACTAGGTTTTTGAGGATGGTCTCAAATTCACTTTGTGTGGCATCTATCTTGATCCTCAATTTAAGAAATACGCTCAGAAAAGTAGGAACCGAACGGGCCAGACCGAACCAGTGGGAATGTGATGGGTGCCTGAATTAGAGCCCGGGGGTCCTGGTTAGGAGACTGTGGCAAAGATGGTCAAAAAAAGCAGGCCAAGGAAAGGGAGTCTGCCAGGGGCAAGTGCTTTCTAACAGCACAATCTGGTCGTACCTCTGGATCTTACCTTCACTGAGACTCCGACCCGACAGGTTTAACTGGCCGCTCTTCCTCGCTGCCTTTAACAGCCCCTGCGGTACTGAAGCACCGAAGTCTCTCCTCTCAGCTCTGAAACCCACTCGGGTATCCCGCTCCGCCACTCCCTTCAGGCGCGACATGTTCAAACCCTTTTGTCCAGAACCGGAGCCCCGCGCGTGACGTTTAAAGATGGCGCCGGCATGCTACCCCGCCCCTGCCGTGAGCGCGCGCTCCGTGCGCTGTGCTCGTGGCCTGGCGACGGGCCTTCGCTCTCCGCGGCGCGGCCCCGATGTCGTCACCGCCAGAGCCTGGGCTGGAGGGTAGAGGAGCCCTTCCCGTTGCCGGTGCCGGCCTTGTGTCTTGCAATTACTTCGCTCAAGTAAGTGCGTTTAACGGGCTGAAGAGGGGCTTTAAGGGTTTATTGTTTGTACTGTTACTGCGACTCCAGCCTTCTCTTCTGTGCTCCCGCCTTGGCGGGGGTGTCAGGGAAGGATAACCTCTCTCCTCGCCTGGCCGGAACGTGGGCCTTGACTAAAACTTGAGACCTGGGCGCGGTCTGCAGCCTCTCTGGACCCTAGTGTGTGTTTGTCGTTGGTGGTGGTGGCGCAGGACCTTCGTCCGGCGTAACAAGTAAAACAGATTTCTGTTCTTCGCGCGTATACCCGGACTCCTAGAATTAGAGCACCTTGCCTGCTGTTGTATTTAGTTTATGGTCCAGAATAGGAGGTGGTGTGAAATGGAAGGGCTGGCATCAGAGGAGAAAAAAGGAAGCTTAATGATAAATGTTCTCTCCACTGGACAGTGTACAGAGACAAGTGGAGACGCAAACTTTAGTGTAGCGAAAACAGCTTGGACTTTGAAGCCCAGGAGATGTGAGTTCGAATCCCAGCTGCTTCTGTATCTTACCAGCCGTGTAACTAACTAGGCAGTTTATTTGCCCGTTTTTAAAGCTTACTTCTTTTTAGTGAAATTAGGAATAATTCCTGTCTCATTCGGTTTTTTTGTTTGTTTGTTTGTTTGTTTAAATAAGTGAAGATAGAGCTTTAACTATTGAGTGCTTGGTGAGGAAAGGGACTCCAGGATAGAAAATGAAAATTTTGTCCGATACGTCGGTTTTCCTGGGTAGTTAGTTTCTGTCTGAAATGTACACCTGTATTGATTCATTCGGCAAATAATTAGGAATTCATCATCTTCAGTACTGTGCTGGGTGCTAGACTTTTCTTTTGCCTGCAGTGATTTTGTTTTAAAAGGCATATACCGGGAAATATCCTCCTAACCCTCTATTAACTTGGGGATCTGTAGGATGTTTGAAAGGTAGGATGACGGCCCACTGACAGATTCTGCAGCACAGAGTTTTGCCTGAGTCCAGGTTCTTGCTACCTGTAAAATTCGGTTTTTAACCCTCTCTCACTTTTACTTCTTGGTTCTTTAGAGTTCTTTACACTAAAAGTGAATAGCAGAAAAGTACCAGTAGTTAAACTACCAAGCAAGAAGAGTGGGTTTTAATGCAAGGACCCTAGTTTTTGCAAGGTCACTAATGAGCCTCCTCCCCACCCCAAGTTTATCTTGACAGTAATGATTATTTCCACCTTACTGAGGGGTAAGTGCCAGGCTCAGTGCTAATAATACCTCCTTTGCTATCTCTTATTCAGCGCAATAACCAATTTTGCAGGTGAAGAAATTGAGGCTGAAAGGGATTAAGGAACTTGTTGAATGAAGGTCACAAGTTTCTGTAAGTGGTATAGCCAAGAATATGAACCTAAGTCTCTCTCCGAAGTCGTTCTTGTTAATCATTATGATTTGCCTAGTGGCTTTTATTTCATCATTTTCAACGACTTTATCCTAGAACCATTTTAAGGGACACTTCAATTATGTTTTAAAAAGAGGGTTTTGTCTTTTTTTTAATTAGGGAAAAAAACTTTTCCTCTTTTGTAGCCTGTAACAGCCTACCTTTGGAGGATGAATTGCTCAAGTATTAAAGTTTACAGTAGCTACCACTGCCCCATCATAGATTCCTTTTTTAGTTCAATATTTTTTAAAATAACAGCAAGGTATAATATTTTCATTTATTGTGCTTCTACTTGAAGTTAAATATTTCGTTATTGACGCTTAATTATAGTAAACATTGCTGCATTTTGTAAAAGAGAAGCATAATTCTGTTTAATGGCAAAGTAATTCTGAAAATCCAAGTGACCATATACTTGTGGTAAACTTCAATAGATATAAATTGACATATATAAAAAATTTTACTAGTATGTATCTGTAGTACACTGTATATTATACCTGTGTGGCAAGTGCAGATTAAGCAACTTGAATTGAGCTTCTTTCATGAGAGAGTATAGGTATATATACTTATATTTGTGGGACTTAGCACTTTATATCAATTGTATTACTTTAGGAAGAATGCATTACAGACAAAAAACCCAACTCTTTTTCAAGTTGAGCATTTCAGCAAAAGTATTTGCTTTAAAAAAAATGGATTTTCTAAATAACATGAAATGGATGTCTCCTGTGCAGGGGCTGGAGTCTACTGCATAGATACCTTTTGTAACAGAATTTGCCTAGCTACAATTTATTATATTCATTTTGTTAAAGTAATGAAAGGTTTCCCTTGTCTATCTTCTTTGCCAAATGAAGAAAGAAAGTGAAAAAAACAAAAAATATATGAACCTAAGAATTACGTCAGCCAAAAAATGCTGTTCTGTTTCATAACGGAAACTATTATCAAAGTAAGATAGAGTGGCTTACTTCTACCGTTACAGTTTAATAAGACATTTTCAAACATGTCTGTGTTACTCTTATGAACATTGCTACATGTTAGATTTTTTTCAAAGCTGAAAAGTACAGTTAAGATGGATTTATATAGGCAAATTGAGAAACTGTAGTTAGGAAAAATGGTATTTGTGCAAAATTTTTAAGCACATTTGTTTTAAAAATGTTATCAACTAAGAGCAAAGTGAATTTGCTTTGCAGACATTTCTAGGAAGTTTCTTTTTGTAAATTAACAGATTTAGATGTAGCCTATTTTGAATTAGTATTATGTTTATCTTTCAGAATATTGCCTAATCAGTGGGAACTACTGTTTTATGGTAAAGTTATTTATTGAGAGAACATTTCACTTTTTAACACTGTCATTATTGATTGGCATTTTTGAACCTAACATATATTGCTTATTAATTGTTTTTTGAGTTGAATTTTTTACATTCTCATATACTTACTATTCAAAGTTTTCTCTATGTTTGTCCCTCTATCAATAAATTGTTTTAAATGATTAAAATTGAGAACAAAATTATGTAGGACAGGGGCTCTCCATGTTTTAAATATTCAACTTTTCAAGTGTTTGTTGCACGTCTTTTAGTTTCCTTTAAAAATTTCAGTTTGCAGTTTCACATGTTTTCCATTCATGCTATAACTACCAACTTTTAAAAGTAGTCAGTAGGAAATATTCCATACTATTTCGTTGAAGGCAGTACATACTTTGCATTTTTATTCATAGTTTCATATGTGGCTTTGAATTGTACTTTGTTGTTAGTGAGTTGTGTGTGATAAGTTTTTCTGATGGAGAGAATGCGTTTTATTTTAGAATAGTTATTTGCATATGTTTTGTATGTTCTCTGTGCTTCTTTTACTTTTTTTTTTTTTTAAGATTTATTTATTTATTTGAGAGAGAGAGAGCACAATGGGGAGGGGCAGGGAGAGGGAGAGAGAATCTCACGCAGACTGTGCACTGAGTGGGGAACCCAACTTGAGCTGGATCTCATGACCCTGAGATCATGACCTGAGCTGAAACCAAGAGTTGGAAGCTTAACCATTGGTGCCCCTCGTTTTTACTTTTGAGTCATAAAGCAGTGAGCTTGCTCTAGGTAGTTTAATATTTGATTCAAATGTTGGGTCTTACATTTTTCTGTGCTTTCAATACAAAAGAATTTCAGTCCACCAGTTTTGGGAAAATAATCATTTTCATTTTCCTCTTTTGAAAAGGCTTTTATGGGGTGCCTAGGTGGCATGGTCAGGTGAGCATCAAACCCTTGGTTTTGGCTCAGATCGTGATCTCAGGGTTGTGAGATCAAGCCCTGCGTGGGGCTCCATGTGGAGTCTGATTAAGACTCTCTCTCCCGGGTGCCAGGATGGCTCAGTCAGTTAAGTGTCTGCATTGGGCTTAGGTCATGATCCCGGGGTCCTGGAATGGAGCCCCGTGTCAGGCTCCAGGCTCAGTGGGGAACCTGCTTCTCCCTCTTCCTCTTCCTCTTCCTCTGCCCCTCCCCCCAGCTCACTTGCTCTCTCTGCTCTCTCTCTCTCAAATAAATAAAATCTTAAAAAAAAAACCTCTCTTTCCCTCTCCCCCCCATAAAATAAATAAATAAATCTTTTTTAAAATAAAATAAAATAAAATGGCTTCTACATGCTAGTGTTTTTCCTCTGAAGAAAAAGTGGAGGAACTAGTTAAAAACATATTTTTTGAACCCTAATTATTACTAGTTTTATTTTTTAGTTTATTTTCTTTCCATTGAAGAGAAAAAAAACCTGAAATGGGTGGTTATAGAGCAGTCTTTTTATGTCATTAAATAAATGTTTATTGGCTTTTCTAAAATCAGCTGAGAATGTTTCCCTTATTCCCAGTGATTCCCACTCCTAACCTTTAAAAGCTGTTTTCTTGCTCATTTTTCCAATATTAATGTTTCTCTAACTGAAAATATTAATTTTATAGGGTTTTGGAATTTGCCTGCTTTAAAGAAGTAAAGTAATACAAGAGAAAAATAGGGCACCAAACCCTAGAATGTACTTCATAATATCATCATTGTCTTTGTGTTAATACATACAAAACCACTATCAAATAAATCTGTTTAAAGATTGGTTTTAATTAAATCCACTGTTTTAAAATTTGACTTTATATCACTCCCTGCTGATAATTTTGTTCTATTGGATTTGGCTTACAACTTCATTTGCTCAATACTTCAAAAAGAGAGAGAAATCACATGATTATACATGGCAAATATTGTTCTATATGAACAAAGCTCCCCAGCTGTTTTAATAAGATAATATGATGATCACTGAGACTTTATTCTTAGTGTCAACTTAGGTTGATAAGAGGAGAATATAAGAATAATTTGGTAGTTTGTTGACAATCAGAATCAATAGATTTTTACTTAAAAATTTGATACTTAAATTTCAAGGCAGAATATATTCACAATTATAATCAAGATAAATGCTAGTTTAACTTTCAGAATAACTTCAAGACTGTCCACAGTTTTTTTCCACATCAGTTTTTTTCCCCATCACTTAAAATATCACAGTTACATATACTTAATATGAAAGGTACCATCACTGGGATGGTGAAATACTAGTGAACATTTAAATATGTGGCCCCAGGGGCGCCTGGGTGGCTCAGTCGTTAAGCATCTGCCTTCGGCTCAGGTCATGATCCCAGGGTCCTGGGATCGAGCCCCACATCGGGCTCCCTGCTCAGCAGGAAGCCTGCTTCTCCCTCTCCCACTCCCCCTGCTTGTGTTCCCTGTCTCGCTGTGTCTCTCTGTGTCAAATAAATAAATAAAATCTTTAAAAAAAAAAAAAATATGTGGCCCCACATGCAAATCTGTGAACCCAGCTTTAGGTTTGTTCTCCAGCTTTGTTCTTCATCTTTCTAGAGATACATGTTTTGCTCTTGTCACTGAATTTATTCACTGTTAATGCAGCTTTGCTTATTTTCCATTTTAGAGATTCCGACCTTTTTTGCTTTTAATTCATTTCCTAGAAAGTTACCTCTCTACCATCTCTTCCCTCCAAAATAATTATTTGATAAACATCTCCACGTGTTTTAGACTTCAACATGAGCTAATTCCTGCTCATAGTTTATAACTTCAGGTGACTGGGGTGGCATTTAGGAAAAAGCATTATGGTCTTTAGCTTCATCATTTGTCAGGAATTCAGATTGTCAAATGTACTTAGTAATATTTTCCTTTTTTTTTTTTTTTTCTGCGCTTTGGTCATTTGGTGGTCTGTTGCTCTGACCCATGTCACAGTACTTTTAAGATTAATCAAGCATATGTGCAATTGCTTATGTCTTTTGAAAATAAGAATAATAATCTTGCTCTAAAAATGTAGAAAAGTAATTGAAGCCTTCCTAGAAAGATTTTTCCATGGAACATTTGTGGATTTTTTGTTGTTTTGGGGGGGATTTTTTGTTTTTTTGTTTTAGAGAAAGAGAGAGAGAGAGAAGTGGGGGCGGGGGGGGGGGGGGGGGGGGGGGGGGAGAGGGAGAGAGAGCTGCTTAATCAGGTTCCATGCCCAGTGGAGAGCCCAACATGGGCTCCATCTCACTACCCTGAAATCATGATCTGAGTCGAAATCAAGAGTTGGACACCTAAGCGACTGAGCCACCCAGGCACCCCATTAGATAAAATTTGCATTTTATCAAAAAAGGAATGTTTTGGGGGCACCTGGGTGGCTTAGATGGTTAAGCATCTGCCTTTGGCTCAGGTCATGATCTCTAGGTCCTGGGATCAAGCCCCACATCAGGCTCCCTGCTCAGTGGAGAGTCCACTACTCCCTCTCCCTCTGCCCCTTCCCCTGCTTGTGCTCTCTCTCTTTCTCAAATGAATAAATAAAATCTTTTAAAAAAATAAGAAGGAATGTTTTGTATAGCCATCATCTGTCTGTGCATGTTATTGGTAAAGTCCTGCTTCAGGATCAAAATGAATATGAAAATTTGAAATCTGTTGGTGTCATGTTTCAGTTGCAGCAGTCTCTTGAAGAAAGGGCATCTAATAATAAGTGTGCTTTGCATGTTGACTACCACTTAACAATTTACAAAGTATTTTCACGTTTGACAATAATTCTCTAAGGTAAGACATTGAAAAGGTAAGGAAGTTGAACACAGACTTTCCTGTAATGGTATATACCATTTTTTGAGTGCCTATATGCTGGACACTGTGCTAGGTACTTCATATCCATAATGTTTCTAATCTTAAAAACTCATACCTTTGTCCTCATTTTTCACATAAGGGAATTATAGGCATTTCACATAATGGCTAATTATAGGCAGCACCTATTATAGTGGATGAGAACATACATGCACAGAGGAGTAGAATGGGAGACTTGTACTTTTTTTACACTTATTGTTTGAATATTTAACATTTTGCATTTATTACTTTATAATTTTTAATATATGCCACAAACAAAGCCTATGTTAAAATGTGAGATCTTAAGAAACTTTTCTCGCTATGTATATTAGCTCTTCTAATTCATCTTTCACGTGAATGATGTCCAAGGCATAGTACCAGCCTAAAATAGAGTGATGGTGTAAAATGTAACCCAGTTGAGGTAACCATTCATTTTTCAAAATGAAAGACTTTTAATCTGTAGAGTAAGGATAATAATAGAAGTTAATATTCATCTTTTCTAAGCATTTGTGTTAGTATTTTCATCCTCATAACAACCTCGTGAGGTAAACATTACTATCATCCTCATTTTTCAGATGAGGAATTCAAAGAACAAAGTAATGAGCCAAAGGTCACAATTATTTTAATTGGTGGTAGAGCCCCTTTAGTTTGACTCTAGGCCTGTATTTATAATCACTGTAGCACCTTTTAAGTGTCCTGAGGATTAAAAGGCATTTTTTTTTTTTTTAAGATTTTTTATTTATTTGACAGAGAGCTAGCAAGAGCAGGAACACAAGCAAGGGGAGTGGGAGAGGGATAAGCAGGCTTCCCACGGAGCAGGAGCCCGATGCGCGGGGCTCGATCCCAGGAACCCGGGATCATGACCCAAGCCGAAGGCAGACACTTAACGACTGAGCCACCCAGGCGCCCCGATTAAAAGGCATTTTAAAAACATTCAGTTAATGTAGATTCTCTCATTACTAAGTTGAGTGCACTTTCCTTTTTACCAGTTTTATCAGACTTTAGAAATAAGAGAAAATTAATTTTATACCATAGGAAAAAAAGGTTCAAATGGCACAAATGTCTAATTCCTTGATTCGGGAAAACTAATGTTAAAATGCTTGAAACTGTTTACTTAAAGATACAACTCTACTGGATATATATATATATATATATATATATATATATATATATATATATATTTTAATTGTGAAACAGTCCCTCAAATGGCCTTTTCTCAATTGAGACTCCAAAAGAATCTTATATAACATAGAGGATAGTATTGAGTAGTCGGTATCTAGAGCTTCTCCATCCAAATATTTATTTTGACCCCATTCAATCCAAAAAGCCAAACAAATTTGTACAAATTGTGATTTTCCAAGTACTGCATATGCATTATAGCTGGGAATACTGTGCATATGTATATAGGCAACAGTATTTTAATGTTCAAACTACCACTCTTTTCCTCTGTGTTAATTTTCAAGGTGCTCACAGACCCTGTGCTGTCAATTTAAACATATAGATTTTCCTGCTATTGGTAGACAATATAAATTAGACAATACAAAACTAGTATCTGGAAATAAATTTAAGTAGACTTTTTCTGTCCTAGTGTGTGTGTCCATCTACCCATCTGTCTTATCAGTCCCCCAATGCCAACTCATCCTTTAGCCTCTTCCCTTCATTTAGATAGAGAAATAGATATTAATATTTATAGAGGTGTCTAATTTATAGAATTAGAAATAGAATAGAAATACAATTATCTAATTTGTAGAATTAAAAATTCAAATTAGGATAGATCTGCAGATAAGTTTTTTTAAAGTTGAGGATTTGTAAGCCGCAGTTTATTTCCTAGTCTTTCTTACTGCTTTCTATAGCCATAGAGGAAAAAATGCATAGCCAAATACTTTGAGAGTTTGTCTCAACCAGATTTCCTTATAAATCTGATAAATGCATTCCTGTCTTCATTCAGCAAGCCTTTGCTGAGTATATTATGTGAGTGAGGCATTTGTTAAGTTTTTAGCACATTGATGATAGTAAGTTTTATCAAATACTGTCTTTGTACTAGTATATTGGCAGGCATCAGGAAACACAGACTAATACATTGCCTTCCCTGTCCTCAAAAAAGTGTATTTGCAAGCAAGGAATTGCTGCTTAACAACTAATTTGATTAAAGTCCTGTTGCTTTGCAGATTTGCAAAATTGTGTCAGTTAGGGGAACTCATTTCTTCTATTAGTACGCACAAAGGTGGCTAACGATAACAGAGGTGACTTGATTTATCCAACTGGGAACATGGTATCCAGTGGATAGAGTGATTATACATATCTGTACCTCTTCTGTCTTTTAATTGAAGAATTTCCAACTAAATATATGAGATCTTTTTTTTTTCTTTTGCATTGGAATATCTTTATTACAAGTATTCTTTTTTCCCCAACTTTATTCGGATATAAATGACATACAGCCCTAAGTTTAAGGTGTACAGCATAATGAATTGACCTACATATATTGTAAATTATCACAATAAGTTTAGTTAATATCCATCATCTCATATAGATAAAAAGGAAAAAATATATTTTTCCTTGTGATGAAAACTCTAAGGATTTACTCTCTTAACTTTCATATATATCATACGGCTGTGTTAGATATATCGTTATGGTGCTGTGCATTGCATCTTCAGTACTTATAACTCAAGTCTGTACCTTTTGACCACCTTACCACCTTCCTCCAATTCCCCCTCCCCTCATCCCTGTATCTAGTAACCACAGATCTGATCTGTGCATTAACCCTTGGTGAGACTGGTAATATTTATCATTCAAACATAGCTGGAAGCCTTCCCAATCCACTTCCAAAGATAAGCTATGACCCTTCCCTTTGCATATTTCTTTCACTTCACTTTCCACATGATACTGACGGGATCTCCTTGTAAGTCTCTCTCTGAAATATAAACTGGAAAGCATTCATTCAATAAAGAATGGTCTTACAACTTTTCTTGAAAGTTTCAAACTTATTCTTACCCTCAAGAGCTTTTAAATTTGCTATTTCCTCTGTTTGGATTACTCTTCCTCCAGAAATTCAAATGGCTTGCTTCCTCCTTTTGTTAAAGTCTCAGCTCAGTAACACATTCTCTCCTATCTTTTATCCTGGTTTATTTTCATGACAGCACGTTACTCCTGTACATGTTTGTGTGTGTTTATTGAAAGTTTGCCATACTGAAGTTATAGGAGATCAGGAACATTGCCTATCTTTTTCTGCTGTATTCCTGGAACATAACAGGTACATAATATTTGAAGGAATCTGCAAGTTTTTTAACAACCTCTTATGACACTGAGGTTAGAGTAAAGACAAGTATGATACCCATCTCCAGATTCTGTATTTCTTATAGTTATGTTTAATCAGGAGCCTAAACAAATCTGAAATTATTTAAAACTACTGTAGATTGGATATACTTGTTATTTGCTTTGATATATTTGTCTTTAGTTATTTCTATGGGCACCAGACAGTAATAAGTCAAGGTAGTTAATTATTTAATCTATGTATTAGACTTACTAAGATCTTCAAAATTATGATTCATTTCCTGACTGAAGTAGATTCTTAGACATGAAGTGAAATTTCTTCAAATCACACTTAATAAATGACAGGGTAGTATTTTAAGCCACTCTCCTGGCTCTAAGTCTAGTATTTTTTCCACTTGCTAGATGACTTGAAAATAAAATATTCAACAATTCTTCTTATTAAATAAGACTCTTTTTTGCCACATTATTTCTCCATCTGGAGGCACCATCTATTGGCATTTCAGTAAGTTATACATAAACTGGCTCCTGATGATTTAAAAGATTTTATCTTATCACAGAACTCTCTTTCTTGGTTTGAACATTTTAACTATGAAATAATGTCAAATATATGTAGAATAACATAAAAGATTTCTTTGTATCCACTAATAAAGAATAAAAAGATGCTAACATTAAAAAAAAAAAAAAAAAGACAGAATGAACCCTGCTTTTGTGTTGTCTTTTTGTTGTAGAACATTGTAGCATATTTGGCACATGGTAGGCACTTTTAGTAGGTGTGGAACTTGTCGAATGAAAAAGAAAATAAAAAACAATTTAGTAATGAGTTTGATGTCCTTTATTACAAGGAAAACAATCCTTGGATTAGGGGATTACAGTGCCTCACGAGCAGTTGAACACTCTTCCCAAAAGATTTCAGGCAAGAGCATGTTTTAGAGAACATTAGGAAAGGCAACACAGAAATAGGGCATGATTGGCCAGGAGATTGAGGGATTTCCTTATAAAGCTAGCAGTCCAGGGCTCCTGGATGGCTCAGTCAGTTATATGTCTGCCTTCAGCTCAGGTCATGATCCCAGAGTCCTGGGATCAGCCCCGCATGGGGCTCCCTGCTCAGTGGCGAGTCTGCTTCTCTCTCTCCCACCTGCCCTGCCCTGCCCTGCTCTCACTCTCCCTCACTCTCTCTCTCTCTCTCAAATAAATAAATAATCTTAAAAAAAATAAAACTAGCAGGTCCTGTTCTCTAGGTAAGATAAGTTAACTAAAGCTGAGTTAGAGGATTGTGATTAATGTATGTTAGGTTTCTTGATAGGTGTTTCCCATAAGTGCAGACTGATTTAGATTTGTGACATGGGTCAGGCCACTAGGGCAGCCTCCCATTTTATGGGTCCTGATACAAATTAACTTTATCAAATTAAGAATCTGTAATTAGCAGTTACATGTGTTTGATTCAAAATAAGAAGATAAATTATCTGACATTTTTTATATTCACAGATAAACATTAATGAATGACATGCCATTTGTTGTAACTTTCCTGAGGCTTACATTCAACCAGCCTATCCCTTGTTTTTATAAGAACTAGCAGAAGTGACTTAGCTAGTAAGTAAACCTAGCTAATTGCCTCCACATCCAGTCTCAATAACTTTGTGTTCTAATTTCTCACAAATCACACTCTTGACTTCATTATTCCATAGATGTATTTACCAACAAAAAGGCCTCAGGTTTTAGCCTCCAAAGATATTCAGGGGCATGTAAAATATTTAACAATTGTCTTAGAATAAATAGCTCTGTCATTAAGGCCTATTTATTCATGTGTTTAACACATTTATTGGACATTTACTATGTGACAGACATTGCACTAAGTCTTAAACTGACCCAGAAAACTCAACCACTTTGGGAGGGGATACATGTCAATATAACAAGTAGAGTATGTGTATTTTCTGTTGTTGAGCAGAGAAGAAAGAGGAAGCCCTAACTCTGCTTGCAGAAGTTGTGGCAGTGAGGGCAGGCCCCAGAGGATGGTAGTTAGATAAAATGAGGGAGGTCATTAATAATTTGTATAGCGGCACAGTGAAATTAAAGATTTTGTCGTGTTTGGAAAACCGCAAGTCTTTGGATAACATTGGATGAAAATGGGAGAGTAGTTAAATGAGGTTGAAAAATTAAGGCAGTCTTGTTATGGTCAAAACTTCAAAATTATTTTAAGCAAGAGTATGCATGTAAATCAAGTTTTTCTTTCTTTTTTTTAAGATTCTATCCATTTATTTGTCAGAGCGAGAGAGCTCAAGCAGAGGGAGCAGCAGAGGTAGAGGGAGAAGCAGGCTCCCCACTGAGCAGGGAGCCGGATGCGGGGCTCAATCTCAGGACCCTGAGATCATGAGCCCAGCCGAAGGCAGACGCCCAACCGACTGAGCCACCCAGTCGCGCCAATCAAGTTTTTCTGTAGGAATTTCAGATCATATACTTGAATATATTTAGGTACTATAAAGCGTGCTTTTAAAAAGTCAACTTGTGAAATAAAATTTGCTTATTAAGCACTAGTAAGTATAACATTAAAATAAATATTTTTTCAAGGTTTTAGTGACAAAGCAGATTGGTTAAAAATTTAATGGTACCGGGGCACCTGGGTGGCTCAGTCTGTTAAGCGTCTGCCTTCACCTCAGGAAATGACCTCGGGGTCCTGGAATCGAGCGCCACAGCAGGGAGCCTGCTTCTCCCTCTGCCTGCTGCTCCCCCGGCTTGTACTCTCTGTCAAATAAATAAAATCTTTCAAAAAAATTTAATGTTACCAAATGTGTGTATAGTAAAGATTTATAAAATTTTATAGTGATGAGGAAAATTTTGGTTGCTACGGTGGAAATTTCCTTAGTAATGACAGAAATGGAGATGATCTTGTGTGAAGATATACGTATTGGGGGCATTTCTAATAATAGTTGCTAAAGTGTGAAGTTTTTTGCAGAGGATTGAATGCTTGTTTTTTAAAAAGTTAATGCCTTCCACTTCTTTCTTCAAAAAAAAGGGGGGGGGATGAAAATGGGTAACGACTTCCATTAGACCTCGGTGCCTCTCGCGTTTCTCCGGCTGCGGGCGAGTCTGGCTGGGCCTGCGCGGGGCGGAGCCCACGGTGACGCGCCCGTATGCCGCAAGGCATTGTGGGGAGCTCGGGCCCGCGAGTGAGGTGGTTGGAAGCGAGGTGGGGGCGGCCGTTTGTTTTCTCGTGGTCTCGAACTCGCGCGTTCTCGTCTCCCCCCGCACCCCCCTCCCGACAAGCGGCGGGGTGGAGGAACGGCGGCGGTGGCAGCAGCGGCTGTAGCATCGGACACCCTCCTGTCTACTCTCCGGCGAATCGGTTCCTCTTCCCCCTCCCTCTCACTGTTTGTTGTGTGTTTGATGTGTTAAAGCAGGAGCGAGAACGCGAGCAGCGCCATGAGCAACACTACCGTCGTCCCCAGTACTGCGGGCCCGGGCCCCAGCGGCGGGCCCGGTGGCGGCGGCGGCGGTGGCGGAGGCGGCGGCACCGAGGTAATCCAGGTGACTAATGTCTCCCCGAGCGCTAGCTCTGAGCAGATGCGGACCCTCTTCGGTTTCCTAGGCAAGATCGACGAACTGCGCCTCTTCCCGCCAGAGTGAGTATCGTCCACCATCACCGTTTTTACTGACTCCTCCCCATTCCGGGCCTAACCTACACCATTTCCTAGGCCCTTGTCGTCGCTTCCCTGGACCAGGTTGCTTTTAGTTGAGGCCGGCTGTTGCGTTTACTTACGAAAGAAACTACCTGTTAGGCTTAATGCGAAGAAGCAGGGCCAGGGTTTTGCGTATTAAAGAGACACAGGCTTTTAAAATCTTGGGATTTGGTGGTTTTTTTTCTTAAATTGTGACAACGTGGTCGTTTTTTTGAGCACTTAGAGCAAGGCAAACTGCACATTCTGTGTTTTGTATATAGTTTAATCACTTTTTTAAAAACAAATGTTTGAGTACTTTGAAAAGTAACAATTCATTCTTATGTTAATTTGATAACTTGGTTTGTTGTCAGTAAATTCTAAGTATTGCCGTTGACTGATTCTGGCCCAGTGAATATAATTCAGAGTTAATACTCTTTGACAGATGATTAATTCAGTGAGCCTGAATACTTAATTTTTATAATGACAAAAATGGGTTATAGCTGAAACGAAAGGTTTTCTTTTGTTTAAATAACGTACACATTTATATTTTTACAGTTCTTATGGAATGTTAAATTTTTGAATTTAGAGTGTATGGCTTTTTGTTTTTATTCTGTTGTCTCACATTCTTACTGAAAAAGTATTAAATGAGTGGATTAATTGCAAAGAAAAAATAAAGCTTTGAAGTAAGATGTGATAAATATTAGAACAAACATTTGAAATAATAAAACAGTGGTGTCCTCTTTGTGAAGAGTGAAAATTCAGGTGTTACTATAAGTAAACACTGAGTACCCAGTATACATTGAGAGTTTTATGATGTCACTTAAGTACTAAACGGGAAATTGGAATTCTCAAGGAATCCACTGTTGTGGTGGCTGTAGTAAATCATTAATCTAAATACATTTTTACTCTAAGAAAAAAAATTAATAGAAGTTGATGGTAAAATGCAATATTAACTATTTCCCATACTTCATCACTTTCTACTTAGAATGCTTTTAGATGATTCTTAATGTTTTCAAATGGGTGTGGTGTCTTTAATTTTTAGGGGAATATACATGCAGCGAAAGATTTCAGAGTTACTGATTTTCACGAAGTGTAGAATTCTGGAAACAAACATTTTTGTTATTTTGAATGGAAACTTGACTGCTTTTAGTAATGAAGGACAAATAGCTTTCATAGTATGAACATACAAAAATAATTTTGCTGTTACTCCATTTTCTCACAACATGCCCTTTATTAAGTTGTTCGTGAAATTAGCAAACAGCAAAAAGGCAGAAAATGAGAGTGATGCATGTGATTATTATAATCAGATTATTATTCAAAGTACCTGACATACTGGATTGATTTATGAAATAATTCTTTCCAGCCCAGCAAGTTAAGAATTTTGTTATAGTTGCTGACTTTAAAATGTTTTATTTTGAAGATGCTCTTTTTATGACGCATTTATAAAAAGATGACAGAGGTATAGGCTGTTTACTGGCTCCTCTTTTACTTAATGAATGATCAATATCTTAGGGTCATGATGGACCAGAGTCTGGCTTTTTTGCTTTGTTGTCAAAGGAGTACTATCATAACGAGAATAACTGATGTGCATCAGATAACATGGTCTGGGGTGCTGTGCATTAAGAGGACTCTTTTCCCTGTATTAGGAAGAAGAGATAAAAAATGGCACATCTTTGCTCTTTGACTTCTTCATATATGTTCCCACATATAGGTAATTTCTCATCTGAAACTGTACAAGGTTACAATTTAGTAGACGCTAATATTACCTTCTTGGCCTTCTAGATTTGAATAGGATGGATGTAGAGTCCTACTTTTGTTCATTTAATGTTGATTTTTTTTTAAATGTAAGTTTCAATTGCTAATCTGACCTGCATAATTTGGAACTACTTTGGACAATTTCTTTAAGCTTACTACCATTTTTCGGGAGCAGCTTGCAAGGGGTCATGTGCTATGAAGTCCTAACTAGTACTCCAAAAAGGTTCATCATTCTAAAAATCTACTTTTTTACTCCTAGAATAAGATTGAATGGTTCAGAATATATAAAATTCTAACTATTGTAAGCATGTTTGCCGCTTGATTTTTTTTATGGGGTGTTTGTATTTTTTTCCCCCAAGGGCATTCATATTCACCTAGAACTCTTTTCACCTGGATATATGCCTATGACATGCTTGCTTACTTTTGATACTCAGTTGTCACCTAATCAGAGAAACCTTCCCTGATCACCCTGGGTGAAAATAAAACACCCTGCTCCATTCCCTGTTCAATTTAACTACTTTGTTTTTCTCTAAGTTTAGCTTCTCTCTCTTTTAGAATATGTGGCTCCTTGGGTCAGCAACATCACCTATAGAGCATGTTTTAAAGTACATATATGACAGCCTTAACCCACACCTACTGAAATGCTTTCAGTTATAAATGCCTATGGGAGGGTGGTACAGTGGTGATCCTGGGATCTGGGATTATGCCAAACCTCCTCAAGGTTTCTCCCTTTGTTTCATTACAGAATCCCTCTCTTTCTTGGTTCTTTTAAGCCAGAAATTGCCGGCCCATAATTTCACCCAGTGATCATACTGTTTCACAAGAAATACGCTAACCCTCTCTTCAGTATGACAGCCCTTAGAGCTAGTTGAAAGCATCTCTCGGTGTTCCCCTCATTTATTCCCTCTCTTTTAAAGGAAGATTATTAACTTTAATTTTAGTTGTCCCTAAAATGCATTTTGGAAATTCAACATTGTTTGATTGTCTAGTATATGCTAGATGCTTTCCTTTTTTATTTTAAACCTGTTCTATGAACAAGTGAACTGAAATTCACACAGGTTGTTTTGCACTTCCAAATCACTCTACCAGTGTCAGAATTAGTATTTCAACCCCAGTGTTGTGATTCTCGTTTACTACTTGGTGAAGGATTTCCTTGGTTTATAAGGAACTTATGAGTGGAATCATTCTTTTACAGTAATAAATCTTCTTTAAATGTTTGGTGTTAGTGTATTTCAGAATGGAGAATATAACTGGAGTGTTTATTGGGTAATGATCCCAGGGAAGCAGATGTCAAAGTTACACATTAAATGAAGGTTCACATCAATTACTTAAATAACTTACTTAGGTAATTATTTCGGTGGCCAAAAATAGATTATTTTTTATAGTGACCAAATCATTGAAAGTTAATTCAGTCACAAACTGACATTGAACTCCTTTGCTCATCCAACTGAAAAACAAAAATAAAATTACAATTTTCTTTCACAGCAAAAAAAAAAAAAATACATTAAATTACTAAGGAAAAGTTTGCAGACATTCTAACAAAAACTGTATTACTAGAAAAAAACTAAAAGTATGGTATGCATCACAAATTTGAGTGTTATTCTTACACAGGGCCATGCTAATCTCTCTGTATCATTCCAGTTTTAATGTGCTGTGGAAGTGAGCACCAAAAATACTTATACGTTATACTTTAATAATGATAAGTATAAGTAGCTATAGTTGGTAGGGTTATCTTTAAAATATTACATGCAACGTTTTACTGTATTTCTTTATAACTGAGTAAGAACACAGTGAAGGAGAGGGCATATTAGGTGAACGGAGTCACATTTTCAGGTGAACATTGCCTTTGTTTATAATTATAAGCTCAAAATTCTCTATCAGAAATGGTTAACACAGTATTAAGGTGGGAGTTGAAAAAGTGTCGTGGTCTGACCCAGAAATTCTCATACTTTAGTTCTCATACTTTAGTTGGCACAAATATCAAGTGTGGGTTTTAGGAATCAAAGCCCTCCTATAAAGGGATTCTCAAATTCATTGGGCTTGATGGAAAACGGAAATCTGACTTTTCCATGTGCATCCCAGAAGATTGGGAAACAACCCTTAGAGGACATTCTAATTTAAAAAAAAAAAAAAAAAATTGGAAAAATACTGCCACTCTTTACCTAAAGACAAAAGCATCATATAGGGCTCGCTCTTTCCTATCTTGCTTCTCATTATCTGCCCTACCTCATCTATATTAATTCTTAAAGGTAAAGAATAAAAAACAGTTAAATTTTTAGAAGTGGTACTTGCACAGAATTCTAAGGTATGAAAATTTCAGGCATTAGTCTGAAAGTGAAATTAACATGCTATCTTATTAGCGTGTGTAGAATGTGACTGTGGGCCCAAGTGGTAATGGTTTTAAATAAGTTTGAAGTTGGGAGAAATGAATTATTTGCCCTTCTGAGTTGTCATACGGTGACTCTCTTTTCCATGGTATATAATTATTTATGTTTTTACCTCCCCACCACTTACAGGTTTGATATAAGCAAGTAATAGCTGCAAGTAATAGCTATGATGTGAATGGATAGAAAAAATATGAATCATTTTAATTGCCAAATTAATGGAAATACACTGAGAATGTAGGCGGTATTTCCTAATTTTATTTTAAAAAGAACTGTTTTCATTGTATTGATAGTCTTTAAGAACTTAATATTAGAGTCATTTTCTTTAGTCAAATAACAGTAGTGTCAAAGAAATGGTAGAGATCACTTTTTTAGAAATTTAAATGTCTAGGGGCACCTGGGTGGCTTAGTCGTTGAGTGTCTGCCTTCGGCTCAGATCATGATCCCAGTCATGATCCCAAGGTCCTGGGATTGAGCACCACTTTGGGCTCCCTGCTCAGCGGGAAGCCTGCTTCTCCCTCACCCACTCCCCCTGCTTGTGTTCCCTGTCTCGCAGTCTCTCTCTCTCTCTGTCAAATAAATAAAATCTTTAAAAAAAAAAGAAATTTAAATGTCTATTACTTCCCAAACCATTATGTTAGGTGTTAAAAATGAAGGATAGCATCATTTAAAGAGCTTTTTTAATTTTGTGGTAAAAATGTGGATATGTAAGAAAAGAGATACAAAATGCTATAGCTTTAGTTCTAAACGGCTGAAATGGCATTCTTTCTGCTATATGGGTGCAACATTGTTAAATTTTAGACCAGTAGTGGTTCACATTAAAAAAACACTGTATCCACATTAAAAAAAACACTGTATCTTTTCAAAAACATTTGGCAATAAGGTTCCTTAACAAGATGGCTTAAATTCCATTTGGATAGACAGTATTGTCAACTTCGCTTTGAACCTGGATTATTTGGATCTGTGCTTAGTATATGGGCAGTGCCTTTCAGGAAACATTATTAAAAGTTCTAATGGGTTTGAGTTCTTGGGCTATATAGTAGCTTCATGTTAGTGCTCAAATTATGAGGAAAATTTTCTTTGCAACAACAAACTTATCTCTGAAATACCAGTGTAGCCAAATCTGATGTAATTACATTTTTATGTATACATGAAAATCTAATTTATTAGAAGAGTTAGCAGTAAACCCTATTCTAAAGCCAGCCAAATTTATTATAGGATTTACCTTTTCATTATTGAATCTTAAGATGCAATTGGCTTATTATAATAAAGCAGTTATTCTTTATTCTGGTTGCATATTAAAATGGTCACAGAGAATAAAAATAAAGAGGAGGCGTTCAGTACATTAAAGATCTTGGTTTAATTGATGTGGAGTAGATTAAAGATCTTGGTTTAATTGATGTGGAGTAGAGAGTCTGGGTGTCGTGTTGTCGTCCTGTCCTCCCCCCCCCCCCCCCCCGCCCCGGTGATTCTGATGTATAGCCAGGGATGATGTGATTACTACTACTTTAAGACATTGGTTTTCACAACTTTTGGTTTGGAGTTAAGGGAGCAACCCCAGACTTTTATTTAATCTTTCTCTTTCACAGAGTTTTGTGGCAGAAATTTGAACCACCCTGTATTTAAAAAAAAAAAAAAATCCTGCTCACTGCTTAATCTATCTATCTTACCCTGCCATAGGTTGCATTTTAGCGCTTTTTTACCTAAGAAAGCAATTTGCTGAGGGAATTTTTGTCTAAAAATACTAGGGGGTACTGTGTATCTCCATGTGCGTACACATTTGTCTTTCTGAAGGTGCTCAGAGTAAGGTAGCCTTATTTATTTATAATGCCTAGGAGTTATGCTGTAGGTAGAAAAGGACAGCACTTAGTAGGCAGGTCAAGAAAACTCACTGATAGTCAAATAGATGTACTTCCCGCAATATTCTTTTATCCCTGAAGTAGAAATTCTTTGTTTCTTACTCTGAAAAGTTACCAGTAGTGGAAAGTTTTCTAAACCAAAACTAACTATTTTTACTTATAATTAAAAATAGCTGGTGTTGGTATTATGGAAAAAATGTTGCCACTTTTGTGGTCAGCTCAAACTCTGAGATTACAGTTTCAAACTGTTTTTAACTTGATACACTGTGAGTTTATAACAGTGATTGTTTTTGTCTCCATACAATTTGTGAGTTCAGTGGGCAGTACCTTATTTGAAATGTCATTTTCTTTTTAAGTGGTGAACTAAAGTAACACATATGGTATGTATTTTTATCTGCGTATTTTACTTTTGGAATGCAAGTGTTGGTTTGTGAGTCATACGTTTGTGTTTTAGCTGATATTCTTTTTCTCTTTTTTTATGTTGTTTGCTTACTTTTTAGTGATTCACCTTTGCCAGTCTCATCCCGTGTCTGCTTTGTTAAGTTCCATGACCCGGACTCAGCAGTTGTGGCACAGCATCTGACAAACACTGTATTCGTTGACAGAGCTTTGATAGTCGTACCATATGCAGAAGGTTTGTGCTTTGTTTAACTACCTATGAGGGCATCCTATGATGACCATCTACCTCAGTATAGTTTTAGAGTGAGCGTTAGTAGCATGTTAGAAATTTAAGCTATTAACATTTTGAAACCCTTGTTATACTGCAGTCCATATTTTTACTTGCAGATTTTTTTTTAATTCTAAAAATTAGAAATCAGACCTGTTTTTATAAGATATTTAACTTTTTGCCTTCTTTTAAAACATTTTAAGTTCGTTAAAACCATATCCCTAATTGTAATTTCTTAAGATATACCTACTTAGTTAATTTAATGTTGAGTTTTATGAAAAAGCCCTGAAGGTGAATGGTTCACTCCATGCACATTTACGTAGAAACCTTCAAATAAATGCATGATGTTATTTCTGTTTTGAATAAATAAATGACTAGCTTAGTTTTATTTATGTAGTGCTTCCTCTCACAGATAACTTTAAAAAAAAATCCCACATTGATTTCCAGTATACCAAGGGTTGCAATGATTTTGTTTTTTATGAAAGTTCAAGATTTTCTGTAGCTTAGGTGCCAGATGGGCACTGGGTGATTTGTTTTTATGCCAGATTTTCTTGTTCATTCTTGCTATATTTTCTAGATATCTCTAAATAATAAATTCTTCTCTCTGTTATTTGTGTGTGTGATTTTTGTAGTGGAGAAGGCAAATGCAAAACTCTTCCAGATGACTGAAAAACAGTGGGTCCTCTGCAGCTACAGGGGATTCTAGACATTAACTAAAGGCCAGCAAGCACTCAAGTCCCCCAAGTGTTTTCCTGGTGTAACCATCCATTTGTTAACTACATTTTCTCTCTTTTTACATTTTAGGCTGTTAAAGTAATTTGACAGAAAAATAATGAGCAGGGTTTTGGATCTAAAAAAGCCACTGTGACAAGACAGCACTATATTAATTCCATTTTGTAAAATTTTCTGAAACATATTTTATAATTAGTTTGTTCCCAATGTACTGCTACTTTATTTGCTTTTCGGTAACTATAAATTTTGATCAAAGAAATCACTGAAATATGATAAAATTACTGGATTTTAAGCTAATAATTTAACATATATGCTGACCAGAATTTAAATGCTTTCCCCTTAATGAACTGGTCAGTGGAAGCAGAATTTTGATATTGTTAACTTTAGATGCTATCTCAGATCTTTGAATACCAGTGTGAACATTTACACCATGCCTTGTAAAAGTTGTGAAATGTCTAGTCCTTAAAACTTAGAAAAATTGCCTTTGTGGTTTTCTAAAGAAATTAAATTGCATTCATAGATGGATTAAGGCATGCTATATAATAATAGTACATCTGTCTCCATGATATTAAAGTGTGTGAGCCCTATTTTAAGGTTTTAAAATATATATGCTGATAAACGTTTGAGTTAGTGTGTTTTGATTAAGCAATTTCTTTTATATCAGTGTGCCTGTTGTAGGATAAGACTTATCACCAAGAGAAAATATACAGAATTCAGATTTAGGATAAGTAAAATACAGTTTTGAAACAAAGTTCAAATCATGTGAGTAATGTGCAGAACTTTAGTTAGGCTTTAAATTTAAAGAATTCTTATTGGCTAAGTATCATAGTTCCCAAGTCCTGAACATAATACAGTATATCATATAACTGGCTTTCATAAGTATTTTTAGACTATAGTATCCTTTCTAGATCTGTTTTGTAAATGAAATGTTTAGGAATGTATATAGAATTATAGAAATATTTAGTTCCAGAATCTATTTTTGGTTTATTTAATTATTGGTATGGTATGCTGTATTAATGTTACCACCGCTAAATAATTGATGTACTCAGTCCCTTTGTCACCATTCACCCTAGTTTTAGCTCTTACACTTTGGTGTTGGCTCTTGGTCAGTGTTTTAGAGCAATAGACACAAAGTCTACGGTAAGGAATAGTCTTAATTGGTAAAACCGAGATAGCTGGATTTGGAAGGAACTCTTAATAGTAATGGATTTGGGGGTTATTTAGGTTCCTTGGTTAATGTTTGTTTCTTTTGTCTGTTTCTTTTTCTTTCATTTCTACACATTCATGCAGTATTTCATGGTTCTATCAAAGCAGCAGTAAAAAAAATACTCTTGACGCATGAAAATTAACTGGTGAGGGGCCTCATTGCTATTTTTAAATTGTAGTTTTATTTTTAAATAGTCTTTTTTAAATCAGAGGATCAGATGCATGACTTTTTTTTTTAATGGATGCAGATCTTCTATCAGGTGTCTCACAATAAATTCAAGAGGATTTTAGTTTGCCAGAAATGTTGCAAATGCACTGATTTGAGTAAGATGTTGATACTTAATATTATCCTCTTGAGACATAATTTTGCATGCAAAATTATCCCATAATCTTTGTAGGTTTGTTAATATTGATGCATTAATGCCCTATATCTAAATGATTTTCTCCCCCACCCCTCCATAACTCTTGGTATCTAAATTGATGACAGCTCTGACACAAGCAAGATAACAGTGCTGTGTAGTATACATTTGTTTATATTATCGGCACTTCTCAGTATAGGTGGAAGGAACCATTACCTTTATTTAACAGTGGTTTTTCTTTTTTGTTGTTGTGTTTTACAGTTCTTTTCCCTGGTTCAGCCTGAACTATATACCAGGCCCTGCTGAAAATACCACCCAACAGTTTTCTTCTGCAGCTTATCCAGTTTCTCTTAAGTGCCCTGTACATATTGTATGTTTTATGATGAGATGCAGTTTCTTAATATGTATTACAGAAATACTACTGGTATTTGCAAATATGTAGTTTAATTGTATTATTGAACTCTCATTTTGGGGGCTTGGGCACATTAACAGATTAATCCATCTGTATAGGGCTTTTGCTGTTGGATAGAATTTAAATTGTCTACATAAATATTTGTTTTAGGGCCCTTAGATTTTATCTGAATACACAGATTAGGCTTTAAAAACAGACATACATGTTGTTTTTGGCTTTAGGAGTTTGGCTAAGTTAGCTTTTGAACTGACACTATGTAGCAGCATTTTTGGTATGGTTAGCATGGCACATGTTGGAACATAAAGCATTTTACTATACAGGTAAGGAATGTGCCATGTTGTTTTACCTATTCTCTCTCTTTCTCACTTTCACACACATCCTGTGTGTATTCAGAGACCTTCAGAAACATTCATATTCATTTTCATGAGTCAGCAAAAGCCCTACGCTTGATTCCAACAGAATATTTCCTTTACATACTTTTCTTCTCTTAATTTTTACAAAATTTGTATGGTAGGTGTAAAAGAAAATCATAGTAACTGTACCATATTATTAACCCCTAAATCAAACTTTTTTTGTCTTGTGTATCTTGATTTTTCTGTGTGCTTTATAGTGAAGCAGCCGACACGAGTCGTTGTTCATAAAACAGCTTTTGAAAGTTGAGAGCACACCCCTGGAGAACCGACTGTGCTTGCTTACGTTTGGTTCATGACTTAAAAATCGAGTACAGGTGATGAAATCTTGGCAGTGTTAACAAAAAAGTAGTGTGTATTGTGCTATTTTTTTTTTACTCTAGAAACTTAACCATTTGTAGAGAAAAAGGAAACAAATTTTCACACATTGAAGTTTCATTCTGACATAAAATTAATGATAAATAATCATAGAAGTCAAGCTTTATATTTTAGCGAACATAAGTACTTTCAACAAACTCAGGTGGTGTATCAGGGAGACTTTTTCTGGGTGTTTTTGTGTGTTTTCTGTCTTGCAAAAAAGTGTGTTCTAATGCAAGGATGTTTCTCTGCAGGAGTTATTCCTGATGAGACTAAGGCTTTGTCTCTGTTGGCACCAGCTAATGCAGTGGCAGGTCTTCTGCCTGGTGGTGGACTCCTGCCTACCCCTAACCCACTTACCCAGGTACTGCTCGTTCCATTTGAAATCTTAAAGGATAGAAAGGAACACAGAATTGTGGATAAACCTAAACATACTGGAGCTTTTTAAGTGCTGTAATGAGTAGAGTTCACAGAGTGATACCACGCGTTCACAGTATTGTGAAAGGCTGTATTGTAATTATAAATACTGAAGAAAACCTCTTGGGAGTTTGCATTTGAAGAACATTCTGAAAATCATAAATCTGTTGTATTTCGTTTTTCACTAGCTCTCAAAATAAGGAACCACGTGGGTGGCAGGTGAGGGGGTAGGGCTGGAATCTCATGAGGCATAAGACTTCTGTTGAACATGCTGTTAAAAATAGTATGTTCATTTGGACCCAGAAAGAAAATAAAGGTGAAATTGAGACTTACTGTTTTTTTCTTTGTCAGTGCCCTTTGATCTTTTGCTCTTGAGGTTTGAATTAAGTACATGGCTTGAAATAAAGATGAATTCTTAATGGAGATTTTTAACATGGGGAAGATGAAATAAAGTTGGAGAAGATTTTTGCTAGGTAATGTTCTAACTTGATAGGATGCTGTAAAAAGCATATTGTTTTAGAACTAAAAAGCTCTTTAAATTTCATGTATTCTTATTCAGAGAGATTGTAACTGGTCAGTGAGTGGTTTCACAGATAATATCGAACAGCAGCCTCAACTAGAATTTTATAACAGCATTTTTTTCTATTATATCATTTTGCCTGTCTGAATAGTTCCATTAACTGTTAAGTCAGAAAAAGGATGAAGTCAGGAATTCCCATGTTTTTTGAGTATGACTTTGTCACTTAAATCCTCATTTTTTACTTATGAGGATCTGGGTAATTTGTAGATTGATTCCTTCAGTGTATAAAATTGTATAATAACTAAGGTAGATACTTTATAGTGACACTATTTTAATTGTACTCCATAAACAGTTAAAGTACAGAAAGTTTGGTGTCTTTTACTTACTAAATATTATTAGAAGCTAGAAGAACTTTTAGCACAGTTCTTACAGAGAAAGACTGCCTCCAATAGGACTTTGCATGGTTTGCATCTATTATTGACTAGAATTATGTCAGGCAAGAGACAAAAAAAAAAACCCACACACGGTAACTTAAATAGGGAAAGTTTAATATAAAGAATTACTAACTAGTAATAGGAGATTACTTAGTGGAACGCCAGTGAATATACAGTAATCACAGGTATAGGAAGCAACTAGTACTTCTAGATCTGAGGAAGAAAGAACACAGGAAACACATTAGATGAGGAGGGGGTTCCTCTTCCCCCTGAAGGCTAAGTTTCAGACCTCCTTCAAAAGGCTGGATAGTACAGAAGTTCTCTGGGTGCCCACAGAACTTGTAAGAAGCTGCCCAAAAGGATGGTACTGAAACTCACTAAAGAGGTGAAAGCCAGGGGCGCCTGGGTGGCTCAGTCGATTAAGAGGCTGCCTTTGGCTCAGGTCATGATCCCAGGGCCTGAGATCGAGTCCTGCATCAGGCTCCCTGCTCAGCGGGAAACCTGCTTCTCCCTCTCCCTCTGCCTGCCATGCCCCCTGCTTGTGCTCAGGCGCACGCGCACACTCTCTCTCTCAAATAAATAAAGAGGTGAAAGCCACTGCATCCCACTGCAGTAACCATCAGAAAGTGAACAAAGGAACGACGAAGAGAAACCCCTTCCAGTGTCGTCCTGGCTCCCCCTACAGATAAAGCTTGACATCACGCCAGCTGTTGAGGGAGAAATGCTTATAAGGGTGCTGCTTTCATTATCACAAAAGGGGCAAAGAGCAGTGGATTTGGAGCTGAGAAGCAACAAATACAAATTGTTGGCACATGAATATATAAAACTTTTTTATGTTTTTCTAATTTCTGGTTTTAGGGATAAATGTGCTGTAATGAGTGAGAAATGAGGCCATTGTATATTGCAGGGGTAGTAGGCAAACTACAGCCCTTGGTCCAGACCCCCGTTTTTGTTCATTTTGATTTGACAGCCATGCCCATTTGTTCATTTAGTATTATCTTTGTTTTCAAGCTACAGTGGCATATAAGCTGAGTAGTTGAAACAGAGCCCACATAGCTCAGACTTAAATTAGTTATTATATGGTCCTTTAAACAGGAAAAAATAGTATCAGGAACAGAAATTAAATTTTAAGTAAATAAAATTTGAAATTTCACAGATTGGCGCTGTTCCATTGGCTGCTTTGGGAGCTCCTACTCTTGATCCTGCCCTTGCTGCACTTGGGCTTCCTGGAGCAAACTTGAACTCTCAGGTATAACTGAATACCCTTCAACTTTGAGCTCATTTTTATAATTAAAGAAATTCGTTCCATTAACTGTTAAGTTTGCATTTCCAGAATGGGAGATAACTGATTGCTACAGTATAGTAATAATTTTTTTTACGTAAACTTGTTAATGAGAAGTTTAAAAGGCCACTGCATTATTAGCCCCTTGACCATTAAAGAATTTCTCATTTTATGCAGTTCAGAGTAGTTTCACAGGAAGCCAATACATCAGTATGTTTGGAGTCAGAATAAATAATCATGAAAGGATGGGAACGTGGGTTCATAATTTGTTTTCTTGTTACTCGGAAATTTTTGTTTTCTCTCATTGTTATTTGGCTAAACTTTTTTCTGAAGACCTTACTTTGTGGAAATCTTATACTGCCTGAACACTTGGAGTTATGTTTTACACATTTCTTTGAAATGTGACCTCCTCAGAAAGTCTCAAAATAAGCAAGAGGTAACTGTTCTATAAAACCTAGACTTTTCAGCTAATAATATATTTAACTTGCTAAAGCAGCTCAACTTAACATGATGTATTTCACTGGCATTATATTTCTGTTGGTCATCAGTGTGCCTAAAATAATGTTACTTTTTGTACACTGGCCTGATTCTCCTAAGGCATTTCAACATACTGAGAAAATAAAATAGCAATCATTTATTTTATGTATTCTCACTGTTGTTATATTTTTGTTTTTGCAGTCTCTTGCTGCAGATCAGTTGCTGAAGCTTATGAGTACTGTTGATCCCAAGTAAGGATTTTTTTCTGTGTTTCTATTGGGTGATGTGGATATAGTATGTGAATGGAGAAGTTGTGCTTTGGTAGTTAAAAAGAAAGTTATTTCAAGTTACACAATACATAATTCTGTTTTCTAGAAACGAGAAAAATTCAGAGGTAAGCCCATCTTTAAAGGGTTTTGTTTCAGTATAAGTTGAGTCTTTCGGAACAGTTGTGAATATGTTCTGCCAGGATGACAGGAAAAGAGCTAAATGTTCTTTAGTTGGTTCATTTGAAAAATATATATATACTGAGTACTACTATAAGCTTGTACCTTCATAGCATTTGTACTCTAGTCAGAAAGAGAGACATTATTTAAATATAGTAAAGTGTCTATATTTAGTGTGTGCATACAACAAGAGGAAACACACAGGGGCTATGGGAACTTATTACAAGGAGAACTTAAGATCAGAGATGCTGAGCCTGGGGCATGAATAGGAGTCAGGGACACAGAAGGGAAGGAAACACTATCCCAGAGCAAAAGACTAGTACATGTCACATAATACCAACATCTTTTTTTAGGTGCTTTGAAGTGTTCTCTTTGTGCTGTAACATTCTCTAATTGATATATAACAAAGTCATGAGATATTTTACTTCATAATTTCCTGGTATTATATTAAATTTGAACTTAATGCTTTTTCTGCTTGGTGAAATTCACTATAAATAAGTGGGAGAGCGTGGGGGGAGGCAGAACAGAATTATTTGACTGTAGTGATTAGTGCCTTTTTTCTTAAAAATTATCTGATAAAATCTTAGCATGTACCAACCACCCAGCCATATAACACCAGTACAGTTGAAATTCCTTCTGAACCCATTCTTGTTTACATTGCCCTTTCTCCACAAATAATTAACTATCTTATATTCATTGTCTATAATTTTTTTTCACATGTAGTAAACCTTTTAAAAGGTCCATCTTTCCAGTCAGCAATTTCATGGTATAACTTTGGTATGCCATTGGCCTCTGCCTCATTTTCTGTCCATCTGCAACCTTACAAGTAATACTCTTTAATTCTGCTGTAGAAAGCTTTTAAATCGTATGAAGGAAAAGTTTTGTTAGTCAAAAATCTTCAGCATCTGCATATTCCCAGGTACTAGCATTTCTCAACTTGTGTTTATGGAAAGTTAATGGATGTTCAGCAAAATAATAGGTATTTTTCTTATTCCAGGTGTCTCTCAATCTTTAAAATGCAGGTTGTAAATATTGAAAAGGATAGTATACTATACATGGTTTTACCAAAATTAACATGAAATCTCCCCTTTTTTCAATACTAAAATGATATATAAAACATTAACACATTTATTTGTAATACTGTTGTGCATTTTAAAATACTTCAGCTCTCAATTTTTGGTTCTGTTTCAGGTTGAATCATGTAGCTGCTGGTCTTGTTTCACCAAGTCTGAAATCAGATACCTCTAGTAAAGAAATAGAGGAAGCCATGAAGAGAGTACGAGAAGCACAGTCCCTAATTTCTGCTGCTATAGAACCAGGTAAAATATGTTAGGCAGTTGTGTTGAATTTTAAACTACAGGATTATTGACGAAAATGATTATTGCATAAGTTTGGGAATATGTTGAGTAATACTATAATCATTTTTTAATTTTCCAAATTCTGATAAAAGAGCATGTAGTAGAGTAATCCTGGGTCAGGGGAGGGAACGGTCACCTGGACATAATTTAAAATCTGGAGATACTTAATTTTTGTGCTGGTACCAACTGCATCTCTAGCGGGTAGAGGATCAGGATGTAGCTAAACATCCTACAAGGCACTCTACCCCATCCCTCAATGATGCATTCCTTAATAGTAGTGCCTGGATTTATGTTTGCCTATATTGGGATAGCCTAATTGATTTCAGTCTTTTATTTGACCTAGAGAACCTACTAAAGATACTTCTGTTACAACATTTGTTTAAAGAAAAGCAAATACCTAAAAATAGTGCCTTATTCTTTGCAGATTGTCTTTTTGAGATGAAATGAATCATTGTCCTATTGTCTGCCTGTATAGATTGGATGTTTGGTCCTGGATTATTTTTTCCCCCATTAAATAATGTTTTACTAATTTTTCACTCCTATTTCTTAATAAATGGGAAGGTTTTAGATATGTATAGTATTAGGAAGATAATTATAACATTGGAAAAATTAATTCTAAGTGCTTTGTGTCTGTTATTTAATCAAGAGAATTAATTAGTCCAAGGCCACAAAGCAAGCAGTAGGAGCTTTAGATACACAACTGGATGTATGTGACCCCAAAGCTAGAACACCATGCTGTAACTTTTTGTTTTCATTGAAAACTAATAACTGGAAATACTAAAAGTGTTTTATTTATGAATTCCTCTCTCCCCAAGATTTTGTTAATTTATTATTAATATTGACATTTGCAATAAATTGACTCCTATTAATGAAATGATCTAAATGTGAAAGAACTCAATCTCTCTTTGATTATAGTCATGTTTGAAGAATGCAATGTCTTTATTTCTCTTAAGTCCCAAGTTAAAGGAATTGCTTTTGTATTATTTAAAAACTAAGAAATGGGAGTCAAATCATCTAGATCTGTCTCCTAACTTACACAATTGAAAATTGGAGAGGAAGAAGGAGGTTCAGACAGATTAAGAAAGAGAGCTAGCTTACTAAAACCCAGTTCTATCAGAGTATAATGAGAACAGTGAATGAGTCATGACTTTGTAGAATTGAAGGCCAAATATTGAGCCTGTTTATCGACCACTTTAACATAGACAGGAATTTATTTTAGCAGAGGAGCATAGACTTACGTGGTAAAGAAGGAACATTTTAATGAATTTAAAATGTCTATATTTCTGTTTATTATAAATCTATTAAATGTATTTATCTTACAGTTAAGTGCTGATTGGGGAAATGTTATTAATACATAACACATGAAAATAAAGTTTTAAACTGGATAAATTATAGCTGTATTTGGGAAAGTAGAACCTAGGAATGGAAAAGGGGACTCCTCATTTAGAAACCTATAAAGAATGAGAAGGATAATCCTTTTCATAGATTGTTTATGGACAGTACATCACAGCCTTCCAAGTCTGGTACAGATGAAAGAGTCAGAGGAACCTTTGGTTAGTTGAAAACCAGATGTCCAATTTGGATCTACTGAAAGTCTAGAAAAAAGGATCATAAACCATTTAAGGATGTTATATAAAATCTGAAAATTAAGATAATATTTCTTAGAATAACTCCTGAATGGGCATAATCTATTTGATGATTTCTAAGTCCAGGTTCCTTTTTTTAAAATCCAGATAAGAAAGAAGAAAAACGAAGGCACTCAAGGTCAAGATCACGTTCTAGGAGGAGGAGGACTCCCTCATCTTCTAGGCACAGGTTAGGTTGATTGTTGTTGGTAGTTAATTGTACCTTAGACAAAGATAATTTCTGTATCTCACATCCTTCTTGTCATCTGTTAACCTACTTAGCTCTTGATTAAAGTGTGTTTTAGTAACTGTTGCCGTTAGCAGAGTGTGTGAATTCACATGTATATACATGGAGAAAAGGTATGGGCGGATAAATAGACGATCGGTACTTTAAAGCTCCAAAATCCAGGGGTGGGAGGAAGGCACTGGGACTGGAGCACTAAACTGAGTTAGTACTATGGAAGAACACTAGACTGGAAAATTTCGACCTGAATTCTAGTTCTGACTTTTCACAGACCTTTGAGACTTTTAAGTTGAAAGGTCATCACGCAACCTGCAGCTTACCCATCTAATGCATGAATATTTGTAATGACGACTTGCTGTTCTTTTGGTAATATCACACACATCTCATCTGAAAACCCTTTTAAGTATTAGGAATCTGTTATGTTCACAGTGGTGGATTCAAGTGTTCTAAAATTTACTTTTCTCTTGAAAACTCAGATCTTATCATGGGCAACAAGTTTGTTTTTCTTGAGATGATAGGCTTCGTGCATTTTTTCAAGAAAATGTCTGCCAATACCATAGTCTGAACAACCATGGTTTGTCATACTTGTTTTGTCAGATAAAGATGTTATTTCATGGGAAAGCAGTTTGTTAAGCTCACAACTCAATTACACAATTGTGTTCCTTAATAACAACAGTCATTGAACTTTATATGAGGAGTGTTTTATGCATTCATTGCACAGAACATTGCTCGAGGGACTAGACTTAATATTTACTACTCAGTAATACCATGTTAGTAGCATTCAAAGAACCAGATTTAATAAAATTAATAGTCTTTATTGCTTCATCAAAGACCTCTTTAGTGAAAATGGCATTTTTTTGTTTTTTTTGTTTTTTTCTTTTACTGCAGTGCATACTGCAAATGCCAGTGAAGACTACAGGTGACTACTAGGGCAGTTTAGTTCCTGCTACCTTGATTTGTGCTAAGAAGATGTTAACCCTTTCACAGTACCATTGCTTTTGCACTATTAATTCAAATGTCAACACAGTGGAAAGGGCAAATAATATCTTGGTTTTTTGAAAATAATTTTGACCTATGGACCTCGTGACATTGTCAAGTCATTTCATAGTCATTTCATTAGGTCATTTCATTGGTCCACTTGGCTGCTATAATAGAATACCATAGGCTCGGTGGCTTACAAGCAACAGAAATTAATTTCTCACAGGTCTGGAGGCTGGGAAATCCAAGGTCGAGGTCTTGGCAAATTAGGTGTTTAGTGAGGACCCTTATTTATAAGTCTTTTCACTATATCCTCACATGGAATGGGTGAGGGATTTAGTTCTCTTTCATAACTTCATTAATCCCAATGAAAGCTGCAGTCACATGACCTAATTACCTGAGAAATTCTAGGTATTAGAAAGTATTGATTTCTAGGGTGTCAAAGATGTTTTAAGGGCACCTGGGTGGCTCAGTCAGTTGAGCATCTGACTTTAGGTTTTGGCTCACGTCATGATCTCGGGGTTGTGGATTTAAGCCCTGTATCAGGCTGCAGGGTCTGCTTGAGATTCTCTCCCCCCCCCCCGCCCCCAGTTGCTCTCGCTCTCTAAGATAATAAAAACCTTTAAAAAAAAAAAAAAGGTTGTTTTACAGCAACGGATAGGAAATTACCCCCACTTATTGATGGTTAACCCATATGTCTGAATCATTTGTCTGATGCTAAGTGAAACAGTCATAGAGCTAGTCTTTCTACCTTTATATATGTGTATTGGCTTTCTTTTGCTATTAGGCGGTCAAGAAGCAGATCAAGAAGGAGATCACATTCTAAGTCAAGGAGTAGGCGACGATCCAAAAGTCCAAGACGGAGAAGATCTCATTCCAGAGAGAGAGGTAGAAGATCAAGGAGCACATCAAAAACCAGGTACAGTAGACCATTGACATTGGGTGGGAAGACAAATTTTAGAGTTGCCAAGACCCTAAATATGGGCTACTTAAGGACAAAAGAGCTGGAGAAAGGAGATAGGGCTAGATTGGAGAAGAAACTATTTAAAGTTTGAAGAGGCTGACATTTGTTTTCTTGGGCTCCTTTGTAAACTTAAGGTTTCTCCTTATAGCTGAAAACAGAGATACGATTTCTTTGTAGTAAAATTTCTTACCTGTCCTACTACATTCTTTCATTTCATTCTTACCTCTCAGCCCTGCTAAGGATGTAGTGCTACCAGCATTCCTTATGGTATGCTGAAGAGTTTATGGCAGGCAACCATGCCTTAATTCACCTTTATAAATCCCATTATCAGCACCTTATAAACATTAAGAATTACTATATGGCAAACACTGAACCATACTTAGCCTCCTGTCCCATGATTTGGAATGAGTAGAAGGTTAAAGTTAAGGATTCACTAAACAAACATTGTTACCTTAACATTGTATTTTGACTTAAACATGCATTCATTCAGTAGTCAGTCTTTTTCATATAGGGCCAAACCCTTTTAAATTAATATGTAGTCTTTTTTTTTTTTTTAAGATTTTATTTATTTGACAGAGAGGGACACAGCGAGAGAGGGAACACAAGCAGGGGGAGTGGGAGAGGGAGAAGCAGGCTTCCTGCAGAGCAGGGAGCCTGATGCGGGGCTCGATCCCAGGACCCTGGGATCGTGACCTGAGCCAAAGGCAGACACTTAATGACTGAGCCACCCAGGCGCCCCTAATATGTAGTCTTGAGTAACATTTACCAAGTCATTGTTTTTTCACTTGAACCACCTTTACAGTGGCAAGAGAACTATCACTTTTAAAAAGTGCCTAGATTTTTATTATATTTTCTCATTTATAGTTGTCACACGCATAGTTTCACAATGCTTATTTTTTTTTAGCAACTGTCCTTTTCTCTTTCTAAAATATTTGCCTAATTTTCTAGAAGCAGACCTTTTATACTATCCATTATGCGTTTGTATGTTTAACTATGTAATTAAAATAACAAGGACAGCTGGAGTCCGAAACAGTTTATTCTCAGTGAACATCTAGCTCAGCTGGGAACAAAGGTTTGGGGGTAGCTTTACTGAGTATTCAGCCTATAATGAGGCTTTCAGTTACTATATTTTATAGGGTGAGTCATCTCAATCCAGTCAGTCAAACAAGCTTGCATAATGAAATGAATATCATACAAAGAGAAATTGGGCATTCTTTCCCTCAAGGAACTTTTTTTTTTATACAAGAGGGGTTAATGTAATTACCAAGTAAGGGTCATTGCTAGTAGTATTGAAGATAATTGAGAAGTGACTGAGTATTAAATTCTGATAGATTTGACTGCACTTAAGAGCATGGTTTCAGGTAGAGAATGTTGTTTACAAAATTAGCATAAATTCTTGGAATGGCAAGTATTTTGGTATTTGGGGGGGGCTAGGAAATAAGGTCAGAAAGTGTAAGGAGGCAGGTGACACACAGGACGCTGTGTTGTTCCCACTAAGGAGTTTGTACCTGATCCAGGAAGCAATGGCAAGAGATGGAAAAGTTATGGAACGGGGAGTTACTCTTTTCAAATTTGTATTTTGAAAAGATCTCTGAATTTGTGGAAGCATGACTGAGTCTCCTTGAGGGACTGTTACTGTAATCAAAAATTAGAACTATAGAGGGGTGCCTGGGTGGCTCAGTCGTTAAGCGACTGCCTTTGGCTCAGGTCATGATCCTGGAGTCCCAGAATTGAGTCCTGCATTGGGCTCCCTGCTCAGCAAGGAGTCTGCTTCTCCCTCTGACTCTCCCCCGCTCATGCTGTCATTCTCTCTCTCTCTCAAATAAATAAATCAATCTTTAAAATAAAAAAGGATAGAATTAGATCTCATTGTGCTTTTGTTTTTATTTGTAGTTGCTGTATTTCTTCTAATGCATTCATAAATTGTGTTCATTTTTTAGAGACAAAAAGAAAGAAGACAAAGAAAAGAAACGTTCCAAAACACCACCAAAAAGTTACAGCACAGCCAGACGTTCCAGAAGTGCAAGCAGGTAAGGTGGCATTATGAGTTCTTGGCACTTTTTATAACTTTGCAAGAATATCAATAGGCCTTGAGCATTAAATGTTTTCCAGTACATAGGTACATACTTCAGTGTTGAAGTTTTTTAAAAGCAATTTGGAAGAATAAAGTTCTTTTTACTTAATATTTTATGGTGTTATATTTGAAATGACATGGAATTCAACAGAGGTCAGTTTTTGTTTGCCATATACATTTCACATCCTGATTTGGTTGGTTTGTTAAGTTTTAGTGGCTAATGTATGCTGAATTACTGCATTAAATTCATTTTATTATAGTAAGTCATATTTAAAATATCCACATATATAGTCATTTATTGATAAAATGAGAGGCCATGTAAGTTCTAATTTGTGTCATTCTTAGACTAGTAATTGTGTCTTTAATCTGCCATAGTGAAAATTCAGTGTTGCACTTTACTCCATAGAAAATACATTTTTCACTCTTAATGTGGAATTCATATGCTAGTAGTAAGGATGGCTACTTCCATTTTCTTCCAATCTCATTTAGACATGTCTTGCTGCAGTATTCTTTAATCTTGATGTTCAGATTCACTAGGAGGCTCACACTATATATAAAAAATAATACAGTAGATGAAAGACCTAAATATAAAAGCTAAAACTAAAACCTGCTAGAAGACGACATAGAATTGAATCTTCATGGCCTTGAATTTGGCAGTGGTTTCCTAAATGACACCAAAAGCATAAGCAACACAAGAGAAATAGATAAATTGGAGATCATCAGTACTAGAGACATGTGTTTCAAAGAACACTGTCAAGAAAGTAAAGATAATCCGGAGTGCTAGAAGGTATTTGCAAATTATATATAAGCTAGTAAGGAACTTGTTATCTAAAACATAGGAAGAATCATAGATTACCAAGTATAAAAATGGGCAAAGAATCTGAATTGACATTTCATTAAAGATACGCAAGTATCCAATAAGCTCATGAAAAGATGTTAGCATTAGTCATGAAGGAAATGCAAATCAGAACCACTTCATACCCACTAGGATGGTTATATTAAAAAAAAAAAAAAGATGATAACTAGTGGTTGGTGAGGATGTGGAGAAATTGGAACTCTGTACGTTGCTGGTATTAATGTAAAATGGGGACAGATACTTTGGAAAACCGTTTGGCAGTTCCTTAAAAAGTTAGAATTTCTTGGGGCGCCTGGGTGGCTCAGTTGTTGAGCATCTGCCTTTGGCTCAGGTCATGATCCCAGCGTCTGGGATTGAGCCCCGCATCGGGCTTCCTGCTCGGCGGGAGGCCTGCTTCTCCCTCTCCCAGTCCCCCTGCTTGTGTTTCCTCTCTCGCTGTGTCTCTCTCTGTCAAATAAATAAAATCTTAAAAAAAAAAAAAAGAATTTCTTGACACGGCAGTCTCACTCCTAGGGGTATACCCAAGAGAAGTGAAAACATAATGTCCACACAAAAACTTCTACACGAATGTTCATAGCAACATTGTCAGGATAATCCAAAAGTCAACCCAAATGTCTGTTAACTAACATGGGTAAACAAAATGGTATATTCGTACAGTGGAATATTACTCAGCAGTAAAAGGAAATAAAGTGTACTGACAGATGCTGTAATATGGATGAGCCTTGAAAACGTTGCGACAGATGAAAGCCAGACCACATATTGTATGATGCCATTTATATGAAATGTCCAGAATAGGTAATATAAAGACAAAATAGATCAGTGGTTGCTGTGAATAGCTAAAGGATCTGCGTTTCTTATCAGGGTGATAGTTTCTTAAAGGTAAAAAAATAAAACAGGGGCGCCTGGGTGGCTCAGTCGTTAAGCGTCTGCCTTCGGCTCAGGTCATGATCCCAGGGTCCTGGGATCGAGCCCCGCATCGGGCTCCCTGCTCTGCAGGAAGCCTGCTTCTCCCTCTCCCACTCCCCCTGCTTGTGTTCCCTCTCTCACTGTGTCTCTCCCTGTCAAATAAATAAAATCTTAAAAAAAAAAAATATATATATATATATATATATATATATGTAAACAAAACAAAACTAGATGTGAGTGCTTAAGGAAATGTCAAGCCAGGTCTACAGAATATATAGGTAGCAAAGGGGCATAAAAGATGGGATGAGCAGCGTATATTTTCTTACCTTGAAAACTAGAGGCATTTTTTTTTTTACTATTGCTTTACTTAATGTACTTACTTATAAGTACCTTACCCTACTTAATTATTGGATTATCTTAAGTTAAGGCATATTCTTTTAAGTTTTTGTTATATACTTGCTGTGTTTGCAGTTGTGCTCCGGTGTATACAGGGACACCGAAATCTAAAACATCTCTTTCATCTAGGGTATCTCGAGTTTTGGTTACACAGAGCAGTAGCAAAAAGTATGCGGTGTACAAACTTGATAAACAATATTTGATGAATGAAAAGTTGTGTGTAATGTTTCTGGCAGGGGAGGTCAGGGAGGTCACAGAGGGCTGTTAAAGAGTTAAAAAGTTTTTTTGGTTTTTTTTACATCTTTTTTTTCTTTAACTTTTTTTTATTATGTTAATCACCATACATCATTAGTTTTTGATGTAGTGTTCCATGATTCATTATTTGCGTATAACACCCAGTGCTCCATTCAGTACGTGCCCTCTTTAATACCCATCACCAGGCTAACCCACCCCCCAACCCCTCCCCTCTAGAACCCTCAGTTTGTTTTTCAGAGTCCATCATCTCTCATGGTTCGTCTACCCCTCCGATTTCCCCCCCTTCATTTTTCCCTTCCTACTATCTTTTTTTTTTTTTTTTTAACATATAATGTATTATTTGTTTCAGGGGTACAGGTCTGTGATTCAACAGTCTTACACAATTCACAGCACTCACCATAGCACATACCCTCCCCAATGTCTTATTACCCAGCCACCCCATTCAACCAACTGAAAGTGTGGGGTTTTATTTTTGATTATTTTCTTTGTGCCTAAATTGTAATAATGGTCATTTTGCAAGCCTTAAAATGAGAATAGTGACAGAAGCAGAATATTTTAAAAAAAAGAAAATGCCGCAGTTTTAGAGAGCGGAAGGCTATATGCATCTTAAAACTAATTTTTCAAAGCAGGGTTGAGGGGAACATCATTTGTTGCGATATAGGGAGTCAGTCCGATCTCTGTTACTACCAACTCTACTTCTTGAATTTTACCTAACAAAAGTAATTTTTTGGGGTTTTTTTTTTAGCAGTTGATTTTCATATCATGGCACCTGTTCTGGCCACTGAATTTTTGAATTTAAAACTGAGTTCTGAAATAGTTTACTTCAGACTGTTTTTCCTTCCTGAATTAGAACTTTAGTCTTTTTTTTTTTTTTTTTTTTTTTTTAAGATTTTTTTTTTTTATTCATTTGAGGGCGAGGGACCAAGCAGGAGGAAGGGCAGAGGGAGTGGGAGAAGCAGGGAGCCCGACGCAGGGCTCGATCCCAGGACCCTGGGATCATGACCTGAGCTGAAGGCAGACGCTTAACTGACTGAGCCACCCAGGCTCCCCAGAACGTTTGTCTTTAAGAATTGACACAAGTTAGGGTTTTCTTGAGGGCATGAAAGTAAAAGCATACAGTTTGTTAAAAAATTATTCGTTTGATTCTTCAGCTCAAAACAGTATATGAAAATGGGTCTTTCAGGGGCACCTAGCTGGCTTAGTCAGAAGAGCAGGCAACTCTTGATCTCAGGGTTGTAAGTTCAAACCCCACATTGGGTGTAGAGATTATTTAAAAATCAAGTCTTTTAAACAAAAAAGAAAATGGATTTTTAATTATCAGATCCTTTTGTAGGAGTTCCTAGTGGAGCTCCTTTAATAGACACATCTGCTGTGATGTGTCTGCATTTTTTAGATAATACTGTAATTTAAAATCTAGTTTGCACATTTATGGTTCTAGAGAGAGACGACGACGACGAAGTAGGAGTGGCACAAGATCTCCTAAAAAGCCTAGGTCACCTAAAAGAAAATTGTCTCGCTCACCGTCTCCTAGGAGGTAAGAATGTTAGTGCTATGGATCTGTACTTTCTACATTTCAGAAGCTGTCAGTTTTTATTTTAAAAACTCTCCTAGACTTTTTCTTCCTTTTCAAGAATTAAAGTGCTTAAGAACATGCTGATACGTTCCCTTTCTGCTTGAGACTGTGTTATTATAAAAAGTGTTTAGACCTAAACTGTCTACAGTTTAGACTGTAACTGGTTATGAATAACCAGTTTCAGTCTTCTTGCCTGTATCACTAATGCACAACTTGTATCTAGCGTTTTGAAATGGGTGTTTGTTGTTCTTCATGTCATGCGAACTTGGGTCAAGCTCACCATCTGAACAAGTTTAAACTTACTGCTACACTTAAGGGTGAAACTTCTTGACTGGTTCCTTTAAAGCCTTTTTTTTTTTTTTTGAGAATATTTTACTGTCATCCTAGACATAAAAAGGAGAAAAAGAAAGATAAAGATAAAGAAAGAAGCAGAGATGAAAGAGAACGATCAACAAGCAAGAAGAAGAAAAGTAAAGATAAGGAAAAGGATCGGGAAAGAAAATCAGAGAGTGATAAAGATGTAAAAGTATGTTTACAAACTAATTTACTTTGATCTTTGGGGTAGTGCTGGTAATTTTAAGAAGTGATTTTTCTGGGAAGACGTTTACTTTTTTTATTCTCCTTGGCAAAGCAGGTTACACGGGATTACGATGAAGAGGAACAAGGGTATGACAGCGAGAAAGAGAAAAAGGAGGAGAAGAAGCCAACAGAACCAAGTTCCCCTAAAACAAAAGAATGCTCTGTGGAAAAGGGAACTGGTGATTCACTAAGAGAATCCAAAGTGAATGGGGATGATCATCATGAAGAGGACATGGATATGAGTGACTGAATATTGCCTCCATGGGAATCCAACTGTATACATGCATCAGTGTCATTCCTTTGTGTGATTTCTTAATGCTGTATTCGTTCATCTCAAACCTAGATGTATACAGCTCTTGAGTTATAAATGGTTATAAAGCTCCTGATATTGATATTAGTTATTTACATCCAAAAGCTTTTAGAAAATGATACATGAGTAACCAAGTCTTGACATGGTGAAATCTGATTGAGTAACCAAGCAGTTTTACTATTCTGGTGCTGCTTCATAACAAAAATGAAAAGCTGCATGCATCTACAGCAGGCATGGATTGTTTATGTTGTATGATCTCCTTTATTAAGTAAGTTCACTTATAGTATTTCTAGAATTTGATTCATTGCCGTAATAGAGCCATGTAGGGAATGCACTGATTGCATGTTAATTGTGGCAGGAATATCCTAAATGTCATTAAAATCCTCCAACATGATGGATCTACTTATGGTCTTGTTTGTTGACATGACAGATTAACATTCTTATAGTTACATCTGAAAATGAACATTTGAAATAGATAATCCTTTAAGCCTTGTGGCTAAATTTTTGTGGCTTTTGTTTAACTTTGAAAGGTTATATATGCACTAACCTTTTTTGATGGCTGATTAGGCTTTAATTACAGAAACAAGATTTCAAATGAAACTGTCTTTGGCAGTGAGTAAATAGCATATTTTGAAGTAGAGTTGTATACTTTTTCATAAGGTGTTTGGGAATTTTTTTTCCTGAAATAATTTATTCCACATCTACATCAGTGAAAGCTTCTGCCTATCCTGAGTCCCATCTGTAAAAGAAAGTTATATCTCTTGTCCTGATTTTCAATTTTCCACTCTTTTATTAATTTGTTTTAATCTCAGTGTTGGAAAAAGGGGGTAGTGCATTTTAAATTGACCTTCATATGCTTTTAAAATAAGACAAATCTACTTGATAATGTACTTTTTATTTGATCTCAAGTTGTATAAAACCAATAAATTTGTGTTACTGTTACTGCAGTAGTAATCTTATGCACACAGTGATTCCATGTTAAATGCAAAGTAGTTAGGCAACTGTTTTCTTAGTTACAGGAGTTTCAAGCTTCACTTTTGTGCAGTATAAACAAAAGTAGGCTTCAGTCTGTGCCATGTTGATGTACAGTTTCTGAAATTGTTTTACAAGACTTTGATAATAAAACCCTGAAACTTATGTTCATGTTCCTGTAAAACTGTATTTGTATTTATTTACACTATTGAATGTATGACATTTACCTCATTCATTTTACAAATCAAGATCTTTCCCCCTTTGAATCCACATACTTAAATATAGTAATAAGATGAAATCCCTCACTGTAGCGATTAGTTGCCATCAGAATTGTCAAAGTTGGCTTTATTTCTATCAAAAGCAGTTTTAGTGTAATTTTATTTCTCATATTCTGGGTATAGGAATTGGGTTGAGTAAAGCAGTGAACTTTAGGATAAATGATCCCACCTATATCTAGTAAATTAATATTTTCAGTGAAATATAAATATTTGCCTTTTCTGGAATAGTGTAGAAACTGTCCATGGTATGTATCTACTGTACAGTACTAAATAGTATATTTATTCATTTATGAAATACTCGAGTAGTGTTGAGTGGCTGGCATTATGGGGAAAATGAGACTTGGAATTGTAGGTTTTATGCAAGTTTGAGTATAATTTTTTTTAACTTTTAAAAATTGAAATGCCATATAGAAAAGCATTGTTTTTACAGTTTGTAGTAACTTTTTAAAGATTTTATCAAAAGGAATTTTGTCTATAGTGAGTAAGAAGTTCTAGTAATAGTCCTCTATTAATCATTGCATTTTTTTAAACACAAAATTGAACACAAATGACATTTGTTTAAACTTTCAAAAACTTTTTTGGTAGATAAAGGTTGAACCATATGACACTGCCGTTTTTGTAAGTGAAAAAACTAGTAAAAATATTGGCAGTTTCACATGGTTAAGCCTAGTATTAAAACCTATTCCCTCACTTGTAATCTCTGCATACAAATATACTAACTTTCCAAAAGCCGTTAAATTTTTGGCTTTAAAATGTCACTGACTTAGTATGTTAACAGCAGAGGGAATCCACGCTTAGGTTATTTTTCAGTGAACATTTTATGCACAAAGGTAGGGTTGCACTGGGACACAAGCCTTTAACACATAATCAGTTAAAATTAAGTGAATACTGCCTCCACACTTGAGTTTTGTTCTGTATTTGGTAGTAAAAATGATTAAAAAATAAAAGTGGTTTTGTTAGAAAAATGTTTGTCCTATTTATTTACTTAAATTCTTCAGTAAATGAGAAGTAGTAGGCTGTATGAGAGTCTGATCATGAATTTTGGCTTCATTTACAGGTGGGAGACCTGTTTCTTACCTTCATTTTCCTATCTAAAATGGGAGTAGTATCTACCTTGCCATGTGTTTTGGTAGTTAGAAAAAAAAAAAAAAAAAAACGTAGCCCTGTATGCCCGGCTCAGTAAATGGTACCTGTCATTTGATTATGGAGCTTTTCAAAGCTATACATTAGTTTGGGGAAATGTTTTAGCAGAAGCTCTAAAATTGTGTGCAGATACGGCTTTGAGAAGGTATGTTTCCCTTTTTGTGAAGGTGGGTTTTGGGTAAGCTTCCTGCTAGTGATTATATATTATGTGGAACATAGAAAAAGGTTACGTGCTTGGGGGAAAGAGAATCAAACTGGACTTCCACCAGAACAGTAAAAATTTTCTTTAGCCTTGGTGTTGCGTCTTAGAATTGAGTAAGGTTCTGTTGGTATCAGCAGGACACGCCAACTTCTCTAGCAAAACTACCGATTTCTCCAGTTGGGCACCAGATTTATACTTAGGGGGCCATGCTGTTTGAAGATTGGTAGACCTCTTTCAAACTGGAATTGAAATTCTGTTGCTTTTGTCTCAAATCTAAGCTAATGAATCTCATCCCTGTTCTATATAAAATACTTCCCTGTAATCAATTAATTTGTGTTTATTTTAGCTAAATATGGATGTGGTAGAAATGCTACTGGTACTTTCAAGAGCATCCAGAATATGTCTGTTATTAAGGCTTTATTATCAGAAGCAGCTTTCTAAATGAGACTAATCTGGAGTTGTAGATAAATTTTGAGTCTGCTTTAGTTTAATTTTTGTTGCCATTTTCATTTTATAATGTCAAAGTCTATGTGCAGGGGCGCCTGGGTGGCTCAGTTGGTTGGGTGACTGCCTTCAGCTCGGGTCATGATGCTGGAGTCCCGGATCAGGCTCCCTGCTCAGCGGGGAGTGCTGCTTCCTCTGACCCTCCCCCCTCTCATGCTCTCTCTATCTCATTCTCTCAAATAAATAAATGAAATCTTTAAAAAAAAAAAGTCTATGTGCAATGCATTCAGACATTCTTTAGCAAAATAACTCAAGTGTGAACCATGCTAATTTACCAGTGGGAATATTCGTAAGAATATACAAAGTGTATAGTAGATGTAACTGGTAATCAAAGAATTCACAGAGAAATGATCTGACAGAACTAATTCATTTCTAATGTTGTCCTTACAGAAATCAGGGAAGTGACATGTTCCCATTCTTTTCAAAAGTATCACCATGTAAGGGTTTTTCTCCCCCAGTGCACTGTCGCTAAAATGAGTATCATGTCTTTTTTTTAAATAGCTAGTTAGCTAATGTATGATTTGTGCATAGAAATTAAAGGTCTAGGGTCATGAATGTTCCAAATGATGTTTAATAATCACATTTCAGTTACCTCAAGATACAATTTTATTGATATACCAAATGTAAAAACTGCCTCTTCATTTACTGCGAAAAAGTTAAAATTTGCTTAAATATCAAGTTTTGGTAGACAAGCATCGTGTAGGTTAAGAATTTCTTAAAAGTGTTCAAAGGAGCAGAAATCACTAGAAACAACCTGTATTACAGAGGTTTGACCTTAATTGTGAGGGCTGGATAAGTAGTCTGTTGTCTTTGTATCTGATGCTGGAGATTAAAGCCCACAGGCAGTCTATAAGGGAAGGTGGGTAGATGAAAGAGTAAGAATAAGATGGAACCACAAACAAGAGCCAGAGCCTACATGGATGGACTGAAACTTGAGTCAGGTCTTGTTTTCTTCTGACCTTGGTGGCAGGGGTGTCCTAAGGAAGCCAGGACCCTTCGTCGTGAAGTTGAAGACACACTGGCCCATTAGTCTGAGAAGCTGAGGGAGGATCTAGGGGAAGGCGAGGCAGTTGTAGGCCCTGCTACCGCCTCATCATCCCAAAGGGGCCCGCAAAGAAGCCAGCCACCAGCCACAGTGTGTATAAACTACAAAATTTCTGCTTCCCTTCTGCCCTCCAAAATTCCTGCACCACCCACATGCATTATTTCAGACACCTCAGCCAGTCATTGTTGGGCACCCTTGGTGACTAAGAACTCTATGGGAGGTACAGATAATATAAGTGGTGGGTTTATTTTTTTGTTTTTATATTACACAAAGTTTCTACTAGTCATTTTCACCTGCAAAACACAAATTCAGGAATGATTGTCAAGTGCCTTCCTTTAAAACCCTTAGGAGATTTTGCTTTGGTATTTATTAGGTGCTGTGGCAAATGTGAAATTCTAATTCTGTGTACCATAGGTGCCATTGTGGCTGAAAGTACTATTCCAAACTGAGCTATAAACGTTTTAAAAGTTCATCATTGGGTACTATTAAGGATGGTCACATGATCTGAAAAATGTTAATATGTTAATACTTGAGATGGTGGCCAAGGACACCTATTGCCCCAGATTTCTGACATAAAATGCTTTGCAACAAGGGTAGTTTTTGCTAATTGGTAGTATACAAATGATGGGCTTTTTAGCAAGTTTAATTTTGCGGTCTTTACAAGTGATTTACACTTCCCGTGCAATTATCTCGGGCAAGTTTCACTGTCAGTCATCTTTGAAAAATCCCATAGTTTCAAGTATAGCAACTTTGGTAAGGATGCATTTTGTTAATTTTGCAAAACATGGTTAAGGTACCTTTTAAAAGAGTTAACAGTAGAGACATATTGTGCTCCATGCTAATCAATAATTCTCACTCAATTTTAAAGACTAGAATGCTAGTAGCAGGACTTGAAATTCACCTAGTTTTCTACTACAAATTTTTCTCAAATGTTTGCAAATAAAAACAAATGAGCAGCAGAAAGCACTCCTTAACTCAGTATATCCTGAAAATATTTACTCCCCTTTTGTGGACTCGAAACAGGATCTTTGTCTGCCGTAGAATTAGTGAAAACTGGGGAGAAGGCTCACTAAATAATCATTTACCATCATCCCCCCAGGTGTGAATAAACAATTGTACATGAATAACACTAGGAAAACCCATTTCTGTGTCAGTGGGGCTCAACACCAGTCCTAAGCAGGAGAAAGAAATTATAGCCGATGCTTGAACAACATAGATTTCAACTGTGCAGGTTCACTTACATGCAGATTTTTTCAATACACTACAGTGCTGTAAATGTATTTTCTCTTAACGAGTCTCGTTTTAACATTTATCTCTATTGTAAGAATATATAATACATATAATGTACAAAATATGTGTTAAATCAACTTTATCAGTAAGGCTTCCAGTCAACAGTAGGCTGTTAGTTGAGTTTGGGGGAAATCAAAAGTTACACGGATTCTTGACTGGGGCGGGGTGGGGGGAGGTTGGCACCCCTACCCCCTACATTGTTCAAGGGTCAGCTGCACATCGTTTTTCAGCTTCTGTCGGCTGTCAGCTTCTCTGAAATGTGTTAATTTCCAGACCACCATATGTACCTGTACTCAATCACAGCATCTGCTTTCTGCTCCCCTTTTATGAAATTTGACAATTCGCTGTTACGAGTGACTACAGACAGAGGCAGATTGTCTGTAGGGAAGAATTTTCTTGAAGATGAGAATCTTATCTTCTGTTGATACTATACTAGTGGCAGGAATATTGAGCACTTCTGAAGGGCCACTGAAGGTGACCATTTTACAGTCTCCCAAGTTTGCACGGTTTCTTCCATCACAAGTGGAAGGTATATAGAATTTTATGGACTTATACAAAATCTAAATTTTCATGAGATTATCAAGATATATGGTGTTTTGATCTACTTATGTGAAACAGCATACACAGAGCTTCATTCATCGATTGGATTAAAAGGCACATTTTGAAAAGTCTAATATTGTGAAAAGTTTATTTGCATTAATTAACTCCTTGTTTTCACCATCATAAGAGATACATTTGCTTGTCCTTTGTGATCAGATAAAAGACATTTTGGAATGGATAATCTACTATTCTTTACGAAAGAAAAAGATAAGAGTTAAAAACAATCCCAAGTGCAAAAGTTTTCAGTAGTCTTCCTACCTCCAGTGTACCCCAGCAAAGTATTCACAGCTTTTAGGAAACTGACAAATCTCAAGCTGCAATTTACCATGTTTCTTCTCCACTAAGTTGTCTGTACGTGTGAAAAAATACTCCTGGGAAGTATACCATATTCCCACAAAAGTAAGGGAGCCTACGAGCAACAGTGATCACCACCATTCAGCGTCTCACACCTCAAATAATCAGCGACAGGATAATTCAATCTCCAAGTCACGTGATCAACAAGCATTCCCAAAATAATAGGGATCAACTTCTATTCAATAAACCTAATCTGGGTTTACCAACTCTTCCACAAAATTCAACAGACCCACATACGGTAGTAATTGGTCTTTGAATTTTTAACTATGATTACTTCATTATAAAATGTATTTAATAAAATGCCAACATATGCAATGTAGTATGTTTCAGCATGGAAGATGCAGCTTTAAAGATGTTTATTATAAAATTTTCTTATGGTTGATGCTTTGGATTTTTAAATAAATCATCTCTTCAATAAAAGTCTCTAAATTCAAATTATTTAAAATTCTGGAAAAAGTTTAAACTATTGGTCACTCTACAAAATTTGACAGATGCATTTTGACACATTTATCAGGATACATTTAAAAAAAACAGTTCTTTAGCTAAGCTCTTTAATACAACATAACATTTTGTGACTGTTATACATTATTCTCCCTAATTTATTTTCAGTCTTGGACCTTCAAACCATCTTGGAATAAATATGAAAAATTTTAAATGCAAAAATGAGTAATGCATGATTTCACTTTGGAGATTAAAATCAGTAAATATTTTCTGTGACTTAAAAAAATAAACAGTAGGAACTGTCAATCCTGTGTACATTTCTGGAATTTAGCTTGTAACAAATATATTCTGTTAGCATATAAAATGTTTTTACCTTACTTTGAAAGCATTAAATATGTAGGGATGTCCAAAATATGTGGGTTGTTTTTTTTAAAACTGACATGAATGCATCCATATTCCATTAAAAACAAAATAATCAGAATGATGTGCACTTACTAGGAAGCAAGTTTAAAAATTTGGAGTTTTTTTAAAGTGCTGAGATTTGGAAGAGGAATATCTTTAAGCATGCTAACCATACCTTATCATGAACACAAAAAGGACTTTTAAACTCAAGTTTAGAAAAAAAAAAAAATAGAGGTTCTATGAAAGGAAGATTAGTAACAAACATTTTCCATTGAAGAAAGAATTCAGGTAAAAACAAATAGCACCACAATGAATTGCACTAAGGTGCTAAAGGAGGTACCTTATTCCCTGCAGAGTGAACGCTCCTTCTGAAATGTATTGCAACATATAAATGCAATTGTTTAATGGTTACCATTTGGTTCATTCATCTACAGAAAACTGCATTCCTTCTAGTTCATTATATTGAACAAACATTCAAATTACTGAACTATACATAATGTTACATAGTTTACATTTTATGAAAACAAAGCTTGAAGGAATATTTATAAATGTCACCTTGAATATAAGATGACAAGTTTAAAAGGGCTTCATATCTCTTAAGACATTTAATTTATGTTAATGGTCCAGGAGTGTTTTAGATATAGATATAGATATATTTATATGCATATATATTTCAACAAGAAGTGTAGAAATTTTTAAAAACAAATCACAGCACTTATAGCTGTTTTACATAAGAAGTACTCAGGGTCATTAAGATGTCAAACTATTACACTTATAATATGTATATTTTTAAAAAGACTGAAAATGGCACATCAGGAAACTTGCTGAAATTCTTTTTAAAGGCCCATTTCATTATATCATTATTACTGATGTGTCGATTCAATGTAATTCCCTTTTCTTCTCAGAACATTTGTCCCTTCTATTTGGATTCACTACTGGGATCTCTGTATTCTCTTGCTTTCCTTGGTTAGATGAGATCATTTTCCATGTCAGTTAAAGATCAGGAAAACGGCTCGGGTCTTCCTTATAGTCATCAGGTATAGTAAAGATGGAGCCATCAAATTCATCATATCGAAACTCCTGAAAAGTCACAGTGGCTGTGATCGTAGGAAACACGGGAATATCTAGAGAGAACAATCAATGATAACATTGTAAAATAAAATGCTTATCTATTTACAGACTATAAATACTATTAGAGATATCCATATTCCTTAAAGTGTAAAAAAGCATTATTCAAGGACCTGACAAATCCTAATATATGTCCAATAGTGAGTGTGTCTGTTTTGGAGAAGGGTTTTTTATTGGTGAAGAGAGAAAGACACCAAGGCATCAAGAATCACATCAAAAAGACAAGTTCCCATTGCTTCCCAATCTTAAAATTATAATGCCAGATTCCACCAGTCTTTTTTGTTTTTCTTGGGCCAAAGAGACACATACATTTGTACTTTTTGCATTCTGACATCTTTTCTATTCATATTATAGCATATATACTATTCTGACTCTGAGCTGATTTATTTTCATTCTAAAGCAAGAGAAATACATTAATCCCTTTTGTTTTAAAATACTAAATACAATCCATCACTTAAATATATGCGATAAAAAGTCTCATCAGAATTGGAGTAGTATCATGCCAACACAGCCTCACATTTTTTTTACATAAAATACATTTCTCACTGAAATTATAGTGAAATCTGACATTAAAAATGGCCAAATACTTTAATCACTCTCCTTAGTTTTATCCCTAATAAGAGTTTTTAGAAAGAGCACAAATCAGAAAACTTGGTTTCTGATTCCTATAAAACATTTAATTCATGGTCCTCAGGGATTTCACCTACAAAATAAACAACTGTAAAGCTTCCTTTAAAACCCTGAAATGATTCTATGGAAGCTAAGGTGAGTGTTTGTCTAGAATAACGGTAAAGAGTAAATTAATTTTTACATGGCTAGTATTTTACTGCAGAAAGTAATATTCTTCTGAAAAAAAAAAAAAAAACCACACACAAAAATCTACATAAAGATTACAGAGTTCCCAGTTATTTCGGGGGGGGGGAATCATCCATTTGTGTATATTAGTAACAAACACTGTTCTAATTCAGGGGTCAGCAAAGTAAGGCCCATTGCCTGGCCTGTTTTTGTAAGGTCTATGAGCTAACAAAAGATCTTACATTTTTTTTTTTTTTTTTTTTTTTAAGATTTTATTTATTTATTTGACAGAGACAGAGACAGCGAGAGCGGGAACACAAGCAGGGGGAGTGGGAGAGGGAGAAGCAGGCTTCCCGCTGAGCAGGGAGCCCGATGTGGGGCTCGATCCCAGGACTCTGGGATCATGACCTGAGCCGAAGGCAGCCGCTTAACGACTGAGCCACCCAGGCGCCCCAAGATCTTACATTTTTTAATGGCTAAAAAAACACACACAAAAAATAGTATTTCGTGCGGATAAAATTACGTTAAGTTCAAACTCCAGTGTCCCTAAGTAAAATTTATTGGAACATAGGATGCTGTTCATTTACTTATTGTCTATGGCTGCTTTAAGTTTTCCAACAAGAATTAAGTAGTTGTGACAGAAACCATATGGCTGGGGCGCCTGGGTGGCTCAGTCGTTAAGCGTCTGCCTTCGGCTCAGGTCATGATCCTGGGGTCCTGGGATCGAGCCCCGCGTTGGGCTCCCTGCTCTGCGGGAAGGCTGCTTCTCCCTCTCCCACTCCCCCTGCTTGTGTTCCCTCTCTCGCTGTGTCTCTCTGTCAAATAAATAAATTAAAAAAAAAAAAAACCCATATGGCCCGCAAAGCCTAAAATATTTACTATCCTTCAGAAAGTTAATGACCCATATTAGGCATTGGAAACAAGGGAACAAAACAAGTGACCAAGAGGAAAAAATCATGCATTTATGGAGATTATATTCTGGTTGGGAGACCTAGTAAAGAAGTAAAAAGTATCTGTGACTAAGTATACAGACAAAAGTAAAGCATGGTAGTGTGAAAGGAGTCTCAGTATTGGGGTAAGAGCTCTTAATAGGGTGGTCGTAAGAAAACCTCAATAAAGTGACCTTTCAGCAAAGACCTGAGGTATGAACCATACAGTTGTCTAGAGCAAAAAAATCCCAAGTGGGGGGAACAAGTACAAACGCCCTGAAAAAGAAAGTGTCTGGTGTATACTGGGAACAGTTAAGAGACCAGTGTGGCTAACAGCCAAGTGAAGGGGAGATGAACAGGAGGAGGGGTCAGGGGAGAGATAGACACTCAGATCACATGGGGTTTAGATCAAAAAGTCTTTGGCTATTTATTTCTCTGGATGAAATGGAAAACCAATGGAAGGCTGTGAGCAGAGCAGTAACATGCTTTGGCTGAAGTTTTAGCCAATGTAATGAGAATACAATGTAGGCTGACAAGAGTAAGAGGAGAGATGTGCTCCTGAAGGAGCAGCAAGACAGGCAGGAAGAAAACCAAGAGAGAACTCTATCAAAGAAGTCAGAGGAAATCTGAAGAAAAACTATCATTCACTGGGACAAGGACTCTACAAAAAGAGAGTCAAATCTTGGTAACAGAAAAGTATCCAGTAGATTTAACAACATGAATACCAAAAATAAACATAGTAAGAGTGGAAGCGATAAAGAGAATGTGCAATGAGCAGCTGGGTTGTTTCTAGTTCGTGGCTATTACAAATAAATTTGACCCATGATGAGTGATCCAGTTTTCCCACATCTGCACAAACATTTGGTGTTGTCACATGTTTTATTTTAGCCATTCTGTTAGGTGTATAAAGTGATATTGTGGTTTTAATTTGCATTTCCCTAATGGTTAATAATACTGAACATTGTTCATGTGCTTATTTTCCATTTATATATCCTCTTTGGTAAAATGTCTGTGTTTTTTGCTCTTTTCTAATGGGCCTGTTTGTTCTGTTATTGATGAGTTTTAAAAGTTCTTGTGTTTTCTTTCTTTTAATTGGTCTTTCACAGAGCAGTCTCCACTTTTGATGAAGTCCAATTCGTTGATTTTTCTTTTTATATAGATCATGCTTATGGTGTGAAGTCTAAGAAGTCTTTGCTTAAACCGATATCCCTAAGGCTTTTTCTGTTTATTTCCTAAAAGTGTTATAGTTTTACATTTAACATTTAAATTCAAGTCTCTGTTCCATTTTCAGTTAATTTCTATATAAACTGCAGGACTTAGGTAGAGGTTCCTTGTTTTGCCTTTGGATGTCCAATTGCTCCAGCATCATTTGTTGAAAAGGCTGTCTTTCCTCCACTGAACAGTTATTGCATCTTTATAAAAAATTAGTTGTACATATTTATGAGGGTCTATCTCTGGATTCTCTGTTCCGTTATTTTTGATTTATATGTTCATCCCCCAGCCTATACCACACAGTCCTGATTACTATAGCTATATAATAAATACTGAAATTGAGTAGACTACTCACATTTTATTCTTCATTTTCAAAATTGTTTTGGCTATTGTTGTGGGCTGAATTCTTTCCCTTCCAAGAAATATATGTTCTAGTCCTAACTTCTAGTACTTCAGAATGTGACCTTTTTTGCAGATAGGGTCTGCAATTTGCAGAAGTAATCAAGTTAAAAGCCATTATAGTGGTCCCTAATCCAATGGCCAGTGTCCTTACAAAAGGGGGGGGAATTTGGAGACACACAGCAAGAACATCATGTGAAGATGAAGGCAAAGACTGGGGTGATTCTTCTATAAGCCAAGGAAAATCGTCAGAATCTAGGGGAGAGGCATGGATAGCCTCAGAAGGCTCTGAAAAAGAGCTCAGATTTCTAACCTCCAAAACCATGAGAAAATAAATTTGTTGTTTAAGCCACTCAGTTTGTGGTATTCTGTTATGGCACTCCCATAAAACTAATACAGATATTCTAGATTCTTTGCCTTCCCATGTAAATTTTAAAATAATCTTGTCTATATCTACAAAAAAAAATATTACTGGGATTGTGACAAGAACTGTGTTAAACCTATATAGTAATTTGGGGAGAATTAACATCTTTCTTAAGATGTTATTAACATCTATGTTGAATTTTCCAATCAATGAGCATGGTATATCTCTCCATTTGTTTAGATCTTCCTTTCATTTCCTTCATTAGTGTTATACAATTTTCAACATACAAATAATGTACGTTTAGTTAAAATTATGCCTAAGTATTTTTTTAGCAATTGTAAAAGTACTTAATATTTAAATTTTGGTGTCTATGTGTTCAATGCTGGTATACAGAAATATACTATTGATTCTTACATGTTTAATTTGTATCCTGCCATCTTGCAGAACTCATTAATTCTAGTTTTTGGTAGAATCGTTGGGATTTCTACTTACAGAATCATGTCTCTTGCAAACAGAGAAGGTTTTCTTTCTTTCTGCTCTGAATGCCTTTTTCTCCCCCTTTCATTCCTTATTGTACTTATTATCCTTTTGATTTCTGCAGGGCCTGTAGTGCTAGCCCATTTCATTCCTTATATTGATAATTTGTGTTTTCTCCCTTTTTATCACTCTTGCTGCAAATTTGTTGATTTTATCAATCTTTTCAAAGAACCAGCTCTTTGCTTCATTGATGTTCTAGATTTGTTTTGTTTTCTCTTTCCCTGATTTCTACTCTATTCGTTCTTTCTGTTGGTTTTAGGTTTATTTTGCTCTTCTTTTTCTACTGTTGTCTAGTATGATTCTATTATGGTTGATTTTTTTACTCTTTTACAACTATTGAGGTTTGTTTTATGGACCAGGATATGGCCTATCTTGGTATATCTTCCATAGGCACTTGAAAAGAATGTGTATTTAGCTAATGTTGGGTAAATGCAAATTAGGTGCTTTAGTTTATGGTGTTGTAAAGATATTGTATATCCATGCTGATTTTCTGTCTAGTTGTTATATCAACTGTCTCCAATTATAATTGTAGATTTTTCTTTCATTTCTTTCAGTTTCTGTTTTACCTGTCTTGTAGCTCTTTTGTTTGGTGCATATACATTTAGAATTGCTATTCTTCATGAATTGATCCTTTTATCATTATATAATATCCCTATCTGTCTCTGGTAATTTTTTTTGCTCTGAAATCTACTTTATCTAACATTAAGAGAGCTAGTCCTGTTACCCTTTGATTAATGTTTAAATGAAACATTCTTTTCCATCCTTTTGCTTTCAATATCATATTTGAAGGCAGTTTCTTGAAGAGAATATATATTTGGGTCATGTTTTTTAATCTGTTTTGCCAATTTCTACCTTTTAAATAGTCTATTTAGACTACTTACATTTAATGGAATTATATACATATTAAGACTTAAGTCTGACATTTTATTTTTTTACTTGTCTCTGTTTTTCATTTCTTTGTTTTCTTTTCTTACCTTCCTATAAGTTACTTGACTATTTTAGAATTTCATTTTCATTTCATTTATCTAGTGTTTTTGAATGTACCTCTTTGTATAGCTTCTTTAGCTATATATTATATATATGTGTGTGTGTGTGTACGCATATAAAATGTATCACAGTCTTCTAGTGTCATCATTTTAGAAGTTCAAGTGAAGTAGAAAAACTCTATCTCCCTTTATGTCCCTTCATCTTCTCCCCTTTACAAAAAAATTGCACATAGAAAGTAACAATGAAGATATAAAATTAGACTTTCAAGTAGCCAAGCTATGAAAAACAAAGATTAAAGGCAAGTGCTGGGTAGGGAAGAGTTAAAGGGGTTATTTTATTTAGTTGGTTGAATTTTAAAGGAGAAAGACCTGAACAAAGCCTAACAGCTAAGAGAGAAAAAGCAGTAGAGAAGGGAGTTTGAAGATAAAAGAAAAATACGGGGAGAGCAAGGTTCTTAAAAGAGATGCGAGAACAGATCCATAGTATAAATGAAGAGATTATTCAAGCTAAGAAGAGGGGTACCACTTCCACTGAGATAGGAAAGATAAAGGAAAAGGTGGGACTTGGGACAAAAAAGTCTGTATGGGGGCTTGGGAGTAATAGGGAGGTCTCATTTCTGATTGTCTTTTTTTGTAACTAAGGAAGCAAAAATCATCTGCTTAGACTGTGGAAGGAAGTAGTGGGAGAAGCTGGGGACTGGTAAAAGAGGTTCAAATTTAGCCTTTGAGTAGAATGGAAGGAGAAGCAAAAAGAGAAAAGATTATTCATAATTAGCATTTAAAGCTCTGGCTGATTTTGAAAACATAATTATCTTAACAATTTCTAAATTTTTATAATTTTCCCTTCAATTGTATTTTTAAGCCTGAGCACAGAAACAGAAATGGTGGAAGATTAAACAGACCCAGGGCTAGAGTTTTACAGGGTTAATTCAAAAGAAGGACAAAAAGACAAAACAGAGAAAGATAAATTCCCAATAACTTTAGTATGTAAGCAAAAGATTATCAATCCCTTGTTAAGAATGTGGTTCTACATTAGAGAAATGCCTGCAAAGAAGTATTGTAGACTTTTTTTTTCCTTTTCACATAATCAAAATATTTCTTTTGCATACAAATCTATGTATTGTGGGGTTTGACTGGGGTTTAGGACTTAAATAGATATTTTGGGACTTAAACAGATGTGAATGCTGGGATAGTTTGAAACTCTCATATATTCAATCCCTGCCCACTATTTTAGTTTGGCACTTTAAATACAGTACCTAGAAGAGAGTCCAATGCTTCAACTATTTTCTGGTTATAGAAAATTACAGTGGGATTTTAGCTTCTGCAGAAATGATCACTTAATGATCCCGACCCATAACTCAAACACACATCTCTTGATTGCTTAGTTTTCAAATCAGTTCTGGTGTTGTAAAGATATTGTATATCTATGCTGATTTTTCTTCAAGTAGACACCGGGTTTCCAGTACTTTTTCATCACAAAGGGAATCTATAGTGACATTCTGAAATGTTTTAAAATCCACTTTAACCCACAAAATGCTTATTTCCAAGTTTGTAAAGTTGAAAAGGTCATGTTTGCTTTTTAGCAATGAAAGCATTATTTCTGTGAGAAAAGCATTTTGGCCTAATTATTCTGAAATGTGGTTTCAGTAACATTGACTAAAAAGTAAAATCCATCTGAGAGATTAAATAAAGGTTAAATTTACTATATATTTATTTTTCTCTCCCACTGGAATGTAAACACTAAGAGGGCAGACACTTTTACTGTCTGTCTCACCCCTAGAAAAGCATCTGGCATACAGCAAGCACTGATGAAATATTTGGTGACATATTTAATACCATCCAAATAGAGTATGGGTGGTAGTAAAGGCTCTCCTCAAGCTTAATGCTAAATCTAAGCCTAAACTCCTAAAGAATCTTTTAATAGTCTCTTGTTCCCAGTTTTCTGATATACTTAGATAAATATGCACAAAAATGGGAGCTTACTGTTCTTAAAGATCATTGCTTAAGATGAAGTTAAGTTTAAACATTTAAGACTGAAAAATAAAATATATGAGTATCACTTTACCTATGAACAGTGACTGTTGATCCCAGAAACATCCTCACTGTTTAGAAACTCAAAAATCTGCTAAAAATTTGGGCTAAAATCCAGTCTCCCTATTTGACATTAGAAAACATTATCACAGTGCATTATAAGTTCATCCATATCCTCTCGTATGAAATATTTGCATATCCCTTACATTTAACTTAAATCCAGTAGAATTAGAACTCTCATCGGGCACTTTACATATTTGATAAAACATGAATCTTGATCCATGTATTCACAGAAAAACTTTATAAAAATCTAAGCAACTAGAAAATCATTTTCCTTCAAAACACATTTCTTATTAAATGTTAGTAAACAGCTCCATATTTCTAATAGACACTGAAATTACATGTAAATTTTGTCTTACCTAGTTTTACAGGAAAGCCTGGAGGAAGCTTCATCTGAACAAATTCTCTAAGCTTGTTAAAGTGCTTGAAGGGAGCTATTACTTCCAAAACATTCAATAATCTGAAAAATGGAAGGAGAAAAAAAAATGTTATCATTTTTCAAACTGATTTCTTTATATCCTTATGTTGTTTTATAACTACATGCATCAAACTCAGACAGTAGTATTGACTTCTAGATGTTAAGGATGAGGAAATGTCACCTCCTTCCTCCTGATTTTTTGTTTTATTACCGTGTTTACTGTGTTAAAGTTTACAACATTTACATTTGATTGTAAAGCCATAATTTCCACAGTTGTTTGATTTTAGATCTATTTTTAAATGAAAAGGCTTATACCCATGTTCTTCCTGAGGTCTACACAGTCCTGACTTCTTTAATCAGTCTCACTGGGTAGCTAAATTTCATGGTCAATTTTATATGTGTGAAGGGCTCTTATATTCTTTGTATTCCTTGATTTCTTACAGATTTCATAAATGAGTTTCTTTTTTGCATATTTAAAGGGAAATTTGGCTGGCATTAAATTTCAGTTTATGCTTCTTTCCCTCTGAATTATAATTTCATAATGTCTCCCAGAATTCAGTATTACATTAGCCTTTAACTGTACCTTCTTTCATCTCTTAGTTGAATGGATTTCATCTTCAAGTAGTAGTATTTTTCTTTCAAAATGGACCCATATGACTGCTATATTTTTGAATTCTTCTACGTTTTCTTCAATTGCCTTGATATCTAAATGACATCTTAGCCAGATATACTACCTGATCACATTTTCTTTGTCTCAGAAATGTAAAGATGTGAAAAAATGTAAAGCCAGGTTTTTACCTCTTTTTTGCCTGAATGCCTTTGGATTTCTTTATTAACAATCAAAGTCCAATAGTTTAATCAGGATAATTATTGTTACTAATCATTCTTAGATTTTTCTTAGAACCTAATGTTATGCTACAGATTCAGTTTTTCCTTACAGAGAAATTTTTACCCTACTTTGAATACTATTTTGGTTACATTTTGGAGGCTTTCTATATAAGTGGATCACCAATGATCCTTATGTTGAACCCTCTTTGTCCTCCATAAATACTGCTTCTCTAATTCCTTTAAACTTTTTTCATTAAATTCACTATGAGCTATCAAATTTTATTTTTCAGCCACATCTTTTGTGTTCACTGTTGTTTCTAATGTATTTGTTCTGCAATAGTGTTATTTAGTGCTTAATTTATTTCCTTAGCTTTATAATCTCCTTTTCATTTCATTCTATTATCGTATCATCTCATCTAGAATGACCTAGTTTACTTATTTCACACTTTTTACGTTTTTCCATAGCATTTACAAGGAATTTTCTTCTGTTTTTGACCTGTGTTTTATTCTAGAATGAATATTTTGTCTGGCTCTTACAAGCTATGTTTCTTGGTTTTTTCAGAACGTTATAAAGGCCACATTTTATAAATTCTAATGTACCCATTTTTTTCACATATTAACTGTGAAATTGGGATAACTCATAAAATTGATAGCATCTTACAATTAGCCACATTTTTCTTCTTTATTAGAACTTAAAACTGGTGATTCTTGAGTCAGCTGGATCCAAGATAGGATGAATTATGCAGATTTGTAGGTATGGCTAAATGCCTTTCCCACATCTTCTCACAACTATCAATCTTCCTCTCTAATCTACAGATTGAGAGCTGTATAGCTCATTCTACCCATTTTTCTAAATTCTGGTTACTGAGGAGTATGAGACATGTATATCTTTTGTAGAAAATGAGTCCTTCTTTCTTCCGTGATAATTAATATACTAGGCTAGATTAGAAGGGGAAGAAACTAAGAAGGAAAAATAGCCTGGTGCTTCAATTTATCCCCTACTTTAGAGGGAGCCTGAAGTTAAAGTTCTGTCAGTCAGCTGCCCCTACCCACCACTCCCATTCCACCCATCTCTCCAAACTGTATTTTTTTTTTAGAGGGAGAGGCAGACAGAAAGGGAGGAAGAGAACTTTAAGCAGGCTCCACACCCAGCGCAGAGTCCAACACAATGAGGGGCTCATTCTCATGACCCTGAGATCATGACCTGAGCTGAAATCAAGAGCGGATGCTTAACCAACTGAGCCACGCAGGTGCCCCACAAATTGGATTTTTTTAAATGAACATCTGATGAGCACAGGTTTGAAAGGATATATTCAAGATGTTCAGTACTGTTTACAGTGGTGACAAGCTATAATCAAAATGTTTATCAGTAGGGGAATGATAAAATAAAGGACAGTACATCAATACTACAAAATACCAAGGGAAGAAGAAAAAGAGATAAAAATGTAATTATTGTGAGAACTCCAAGATACACTCATTTTTAAAAGAAAAAATGAAACTCACAGAATAAAAATGTAACTATTCCTCAATCTTATTAAAAAAAAAAAAAAGGGGAGGGGTGACTGGGTGGCTCAGTCGTTAAGCATCTGCCTTTGGCTCAGGTTATGATCCCGGGGTCCTGGGATCGAGCCCTGCATCAGCCTCCCTGCTCGGCGGGAAGCCTGCTTCTGCCTCTCCCACTCCCCCTGCTTGTGTTCCCTCTCTCGCTATGTCTCTATCTGTCAAATAAATAAAATATTTTTTTTAATTAATTAAAAAAAAAAGGCAAAAACACACAAAAATCTAGACAAAAATACCCCAGTTATTCAACTATTAACTATTAGTGAGGTAAAAGTAAACTCATTTTTATTCTGTAAACTTCCATGCTGTTAGATTTTTTATAATAAGCATGGATTCATTTACTACTTTTATAATTTTAAAAAACTTCAAAAATTTATCTGGTTAAAATAGTAAAAATGCTAATAATTTGTGAAATAGAAATTGTCTAGAAGGGTGCATGAACTATCAAATCAATGGCTATTTGCTTTTTCATTTCAAAGGACTCAAATGCAACACTCAGATGCAAATATTATTACAGCCTTTAGGGTTTCTTAGTTTCTTTCATAAACTTGTATAGTTAGTAACAAACTTACAACTCTATTCCCAAGGGAAATTCCTGGCTCATGGCTATTGTGGCTTTAAATGTTTTCTTGCTCTCTTTGCACACCAGTTCTCTTCCCAGATGAGGAGCTCTAAAATGGGAAAAAAACAAAAAAATTAGGAAACCTTTTCTACATGCTACCATCTTCCTATGAAGAATCTGTCCTCTTCTAATGACATCATTAATAAATTAATTTTCCTTACTCTGTATAGAAATAAATTTATTATGCTAAAAGGACTTAAAATGTGTAAGAAACGAGATAGGGGTAACAAAAAAAGAAAATAACATAAGGTAAAAGTTCAGAAAAAATGATCAAAGTCAACAAGTTTCATATTAAATATAATTTTAATAATCACTATTTTTAGGAATAAAGCAAATTTCTAGAAAAAGTAAAGTTGAAAAATATTGTATATCTCTAAAATCACTTATTCAATTCAATCTCTTTTACTGTCTATACTTCTTAGCACTGACCAGTAAGAAGTAAAGAATAAAAAATTCTATATAAACTATAGACTATTATAAGCTGGAAACATTTGGGAGAAGTTAGAAAAGTATAATAATAATCCTTAAATATTAAAAAAAAAAGTCATGACAACTTCTTCCTAATCATGGAAGTAGGTAATATTTTATTCTCCACCAAAAGGAAAAAAGATTTCTATAAATAACTGTACCTTTTTTGATAGGGCTGGCTAGAAAAAAATCTATTTATTCATTCAAAATAAACCATTTGTTCACTCATCATCCTTTTATTCAGTAAGTATTTACTACATACAAACCATGTGATGTAATAGGTACTCTAGTAAGGATCAGTCATATAACATTAAGGAAGGTCTTATGTAAAGATGGCGAGAAGAGGTCTGGCACAGGCTGAAACAGATAGTGACAGGGGATGAGCTTAGAAAGGCAAAGAGTAGAAAACCAGTGAATGGCTTTACCCGCCATGCTAAAGACGGAGGATAATAACAAAATATAAAAGTTCACATATAATAGAAAAACTCCAGCAACTGCAGTGGGAAATTCCTCACATTATATTTTCTTAGAATAATGTGCTGTTAAGTTTTTTGGGTTGTATAAAATGGCAGCAAGCATGTAAAAAGAAGGTTCCACAACTTATTCAAATGTAACTGGGGTTGCTTCTCTCCCTCATCACACTTAATCCATATATTACAAGATAAAAGAATTACTTCAGACAAAACTATACTAAAAATTCTTTCTAAAATAATTTTACACCTAAATATTCACATTTTTACAAACCTTTCTTTCTAAAAACCAGTGAACAAAAAAAACAAAAACAACAACAAAAACCCTATTTTCCAAAATAAAATAAAACAAAAAAACTTACTTTCCATTTTCAGCAGATATATATTCTTCCCATGTAATGGTGTTCTGAGGAGGAGGGGTAAGGGACTGTCTTCGAACCGGCTGCCAGAATATAAAAAAACAAAGAGCGAGAGAGAGGGAGAAAAAAAGGAAAATGACATATTTTTAAAGACATAAAAGATGCAATAAACTATGTAAATTACTAATGTACTTAAATTAAATCTCTTCAATATAACGCTTTAAGGAATTGCTTCCGAGATAATTCCATGGTGATTTAAGCTCTATCGGTAAGATTTATTATCAATTTTTTTTCTAAATCTCAAATCAGACAAGTATCAAAGTAATAAAGTCCATTAATTCAATGGTTTTTTTTTTTTTTAATTTTATTATGTTATGTTAGTCATCATACAATACATGTTTTTGATGTGATCCACGATCCATTGTTTTCGTATAACACCCAGTGCTCCATGCAGTACGTGCCCTCCTTAATATCCATCACCGGGCTAACCAATCCCCCCTCCCCCCTCCCCTCTCCCCTCTAAAACCTTGTTTGTTTCTCAGAGTCCATAGTCTCCCATGGTTCATCTCTCCCTCCAATCCGCCCCCCCCCCATTTTTCCCTTCCTTCTCCTAATGTCCTCCATGCTATTCCTTATGTTCCACAAATAAGTGAAACCATATGATAATTGACTTCCTCTGCTTGACTTATTTCACTTAGCATAATCTCCTCCAGTCCCATCCATGTTGATGCAAAAGTTGGGTATTCATCTTTTCTGATGGCTGAGTAATATTCCATTGTATATATGGACCACATCTTCTTTATCCATTCATCTGTTGAAGGGCATCTCGGCTCTTTCCACAGTTTGGCTATTGCGGACATTGCTGCTATGAACATTGGGGTGCATAGGGCCCTTCTTTTCGCTACATCTGTGTCTTTGGGGTAAATACCCAGTAGTGCACTTGCTGGGTCATAGGGTAGCTCTATTTTTAAATTTTTGAGGCACCTCCACACTGTTTTCCAAAGTGGCTGTACCAACTTGCATTCCCACCAACAGTGTAAGAGGGTTCCCCTTTCTCCACAACCTCTCCAACATTTGTTGTTTCTTTCCCTGTCCATTTTTGCCATTCTAACTGGTGTAAGGTGGTATCTCAGTGTGCTTTTGATTTGGATTTCCCTGATGGCTAATGATGATGAACATTTTTTCATGTGTCTGTTAGCCATTTGTATGTCTTCTTCAGAGAAGTGTCTTTTCATATCTTCTGCCCACCTTTTGACTTGATTATTTGTTTTTTGGGTGTTGAGTTTAAGAAGTTCTTTATAGATCTTGGATACCAGCCCTTTATCTGTAGTGTCATTTGCAAATATCTTCTCCCATTCTGTGGGTTGCCTCTTTGTTTTGTTGACTGTTTCCTTTGCTGTGCAAAAGCTCTTTATCTTGATGAAGTCCCAAAAGTTCATTTTTGCTTTTGTTTCACTAGCTTTTGGAGATTTTTTTTTTTTTTTTTTTAAGTTTTTTATTTATTAATTGAGAGAGAGAGAATGAGAGAGAGAGAGCATGAGAGGGTGGAGGGTCAGAGGGAGAAGCAGACTCCCTGCTGAGCAAGGAGCCCGATGCGGGACTCGATCCTGGGACTCCAGGATCATGACCTGAGCCGAAGGCAGTTGCTTAACCAACTGAGCCACCCAGGCGCCCTGGAGATGTATCTTCAAAGAAGTTGCTGTGGGCGATGTCAAAGAGGTTACTGCCTATGTTCTCTTCTAGGATTTTGATGGATTCCTGTCTCACATTGAGGTCTTTCATCCACTTTGAGTTTATCTTTGTGAATGGTGTTAGAGAATGGTCGAGTTTCATTCTTCTGCATGGGGCTGTCCAATTTTCCCAGCACCATTTATTGAAGAGACTGTCTTTTTTCCATTGCATGCTTTTTCCTGCTTTGTCAAAGATTATTTGACCATAATAATTTGAGTTGAGGGTCCATATCTGGGTTCTCTATTCTATTCCATTGGTCTATATGTCTGTTTTTCTGCCACTACCATGCTGTCTTGGTGATCACAGCTTTGTAATCTAGCTTGAAATCGGGCAACGTGATGCACCCAGCTTTGTTTTTCTTTTTCAACATTTCCTTGGCGATTCGGGGTCTTTTCTGATTCCATACAAATTTTAGGATTGTTTGTTCCAGCACTTTGAAAAATGTCATTGGAATTCTGATCGGGATGGCGTTGAAGGTATAGATTGCTCTGGATAGCATAGACATTTTAACAATGTTTATTCTTCTGATCCATAAGCATGGAATATTTTTCCATCTTTTTGTGTCTTCTTCAATTTCTTTCATGAGTGTTTTGTAGTTCCTAGAGTATAGATCCTTTACCTCTTTGGTTAGGTTTATTCCGAGGTATCTTATGGTTTTTGGTGCTATTGTAAATGGAATCGTTTCTCTAATTTCTCTTTCTACAGTTGCGTTGTTAGTGTATAAGAAAGCAACTGATTTCTGTGTGTTGATTTTGTATCCTGCCACATTACTGAATTGCGGGATGAGTTCTAGTAATTTGGCGGTGGAGTCTTTTGGGTTTTCCACATAAAGTATCATGTTGTCTGCGAAAAGAGAGAGTTTGACTTCTTTGCCAATTTGAATACCTTTTATTTCTTTTTGTTGTCTGATTGCTGTTGCTAGGACTTCTAATACTATGTTGAACAATAGTGGCGAGTGGGCATCCTTGACGTGTTCCTGATCTTAAGGGAAAGGCTCTCAGCTTTTCCCCATTGAGGATGATATTTGCTGTGGGTTTTTCATAGATGGATTTTATGAACTTGAGGAATGTTCCCTCTATCCCTATACTCTGGAGAGTTTTAATCAGGAAAGGATGTTGTATTTTGTCATATGCTTTTTCTGCATCAATTGAGAGGACCATATGGTTCTTCTCCCTCCTGTTATTAATGTGTTCTATCACATTGATTGATTTGCGAATTGTGAACCACCCTTGCATCCCGGGGATAAATCCCACTTGGTCGTGGTGGATGATCCTTTTAATGTATTGTTGGATCCTATTAGCTGGGATTTTGTTGAGGATTTTGGAATCCATATTCATCAGGGATATCGGTCTGAAATTCTCCTTTTTGATGGGGTCTTTGCCTGGTTTAGGGATTAAGGTAATGCTGGCCTCATAGAATGAGTTTGGAAGTTTTCCTTCTGTTTCTATTTTTTGAAACAGCTTCAGTAGAATAGGTATTACTTCTTCTTTGAATGTTTGGTAGAATTCCCCAGGGAATCCATCAGGCCCTGGACTCTTTGTTTTTTGGGAGGTTTTTGATCACTGCTTCAATCTCGTTACTGGTTATTGGCCTATTCAGGTTGTCAATTTCTTCCTGTTTCAGTCTTGGCACCTTACAGGTTTCCAGGAAGGCCTCCATTTCATCCAGATTGCTCAGTTTATTGGCATATAGTTGTTGATAATAATTTCTAATAATTGTTTCTATTTCCTTGATGTTAGTCGTGATCTCTCCCCTTTCACTCATAATTTTATTAATTTGGGTCCCTTCTCTTTTCTTTTGGATAAGTCTGGCCAGAGGTTTATCGATCTTATTAATTCTTTCAAAGAACCAACTTCTAGTTTCATTGATCTGATCTACTGTGTTTCTGGTTTCTAATTCATTGATTTCTGCTCTAATTTTAATTATTTCTCTTCTGATGCATGGCTTAGGCGTCGTTTGTTGCTTTTTCTCTAGTTCTTTAAGGCGTAGAGTTAGTTGGTGAATTCGGGATTTTTCTATTTTTTTGAGTGAGGATTGGATGGCTATGTATTTCCCCCTTAGGACCGCCTTTGCAGTATCCCATAGGTTTTGGACTGATGTGTTTTTGTTCTCATTGGTTTCCATGAATTGTTTAAGTTCTTCTTTGATTTCTTGGTTGACCCAAACATTTTTGAGCAGAGTGGTCTTTAGCTTCCAAGTGTTTGAATTTCTGCCAAATTTTTTCTTGTGATTGAGTTCCAGTTTTAGAGCATTGTGGTCTGAGAATATGCAGGGAATAATCTCAATCTTTTGGTATCGGTTGAGACCTGATTTGTGACCCAGTATATGGTCTATTCTGGAGAAAGTTCCATGTGTGCTCGAGAAGAAGGAGTATACTGTTGTTTTGGGGTGGAATGTTCTGTAAATATCTATGAGGTCCATCTGGTCCAATGTATCATTCAAAGCTCTTGTTTCCTTGTTGATTTTCTGCTTAGATGATCTGTCCATTGCTGAGAGTGGAGTACTGAGGTCTCCTACAATTAATGTATTGTTATCAATATGACTCTTTATTTTGGTTAACAGTTGGCTTATGTAGATGGCTACTCCCATGTTGGGGGCATAGATATTTACAATTGTTAGATCTTGTTGGATAGACCCTTTAAGAATGATACAGTGTCCTTCTGTGTCTCTTATTACAGACTTTAGTTTAAAATCTAATTTGTCTGATATAAGAATTGCTACCCCAGCTTTCTTCTGAGGTCCGCTGGCATGGAAGATGGATCTCCATCCCTTCACTTTCAGTCTGGATGTATCTTTAGGTTCAAAATGAGTCTCTTGTAGACAGCATATGGATGGGTCCTGTCTTTTTATCCAATCTGCAACCCTGTGCCGTTTTATGGGAGCGTTTAGGCCATTCACGTTGAGAGTGATTATTGAAAGATATGAATTAATTGTCATCATGTTGCCTGTGAAGATGTTGTTTTTATAGATTGTCCCTGTAAATTTCTGTTGTATATCACTCTTGGGGTCTTTCTCCTTTTATAGAACCCCCTTTAATATTTCTTGCAGGGCCGGCTTAGTGGTCACATATTCTTTCAGTTTCTGCCAGTCATGGAAGCTCTGCATCTCTCCATCCATTCTAAATGAAAGCCTTGCCGGATAAAGTATTCTTGGCTGCATGTTCTTCTCATTTAGTACGCTGAATATGTCTTGCCAGGCCTTTCTGGCTTGCCAGGTCTCTGTGGATAGGTCTGACGTTATTCTGATGTTCCTCCCTCTGTACGTAAGGAATCTCTTCCCCCTAACTGCCCTTAAGATGGTTTCCTTGGTTCTAAGATTTGCAAGTTTTACTATTACATGCCGGGGTGTTGGCCTGTTTTCCTTGATCTTGGGAGGGGTCCTCTCTGCCTCTAGGACTCCAATGTTTGTTTCATTCCCCAGATTAGGGGAGTTCTCAGCTATGATTTGCTCAAATACATCTTCTAGTCCTCTCTCTCTCTCCACTCCCTCCGGGATTCCAATTATTCTGATATTGGAACGCTTCATGGTGTCACTTATTTCTCTGATTCTATTTTCATGGATTCTGAGTTGTTTTTCCCTGGCCTCCTCTTTTCCCTTTTTATCTATTATATTGTCTTCCAGGTCGCTTCTTCTCTCTTCTGCCTCAGTTACCCTAGCTGTTAAGATTATCTAGATTGGATTGGATCTCATTGATAGCATTTTTAAGTTCTGCCAATTCACCTTTTATTTCTGCCCTTAGAGACTCTATGTTGCCATTAATTGATTTCTCCATTCTAGCCATTGTCTTCACAATTGCTAGCCTGAATTCCATCTCCGACATCTTGGTTATATCTGCATCCACTTGTAAATCTGCAGCATAAGTCATAATCTCTGAGTCTTTTCTGTTTTGGGGGCTCCTCCTCCTAGTCATTCTGTTGATGGGTGTTTGAGAGAATGTATAGAGTCCAAATTATTGACCAGAACCCAAGCAAGATGCACCTGTTTTCTTGGGACCTTAGGGTTGCTGGCCTCTTGTTTTCACAGCCTGTCTTCTGCAGGAGGGGCCTGCCACGCTGTTACTCAGGCAACCCTGTTCGGGCAGAGTTGCCCTGCGCCCCTGTGGCAGGGGATGGGCTCAGTGGGAATCAGTTTTTGGGGCTTTCCCTGGCGACTTTCCGCATCTCTTCCGCGAGTCAGAGCAGAAGAGACCATTTCCAGCCCTCTGCCTCAGAGCAGAGAGACCGCAGTCTGTTCTTCAGTGAGCTCTCCAGGCCACACTGTCTCCGTTTCTGTCCGTGCTGCTATAAACTGCAGCGGCCTGGGTTGTGCGCCCCTCCGCAGCGCTTCCAGTCCTGCCTCCAGGTCGGAGCACGTCTCTGCCCTTTGTGCTTCTAAAACCGCCAGCCGCTCCCAGTTCACATGCGCGCAACCCCGCCGCTCCGGGTTTCCACCCCGGGGGCTGCCCTAAAGTCCTTTCCCTGCCACTACCGGTCTGCGAGTCTGTGCCCGTCCCCAGCGAGCAAGGCTGTTGCTCACTGGCGGTGTAGGATCCCCACGGCCAGGCACCCTCCCGCTGCCGTTTATCCTCTGATATCTGCCTGGGGAATCACGGCTCCCCGCTTCGTACCTCAAAACTAACCGCCTGTGATATTCTGTTTGTAGAGATCCAGATCTTCTTACATCTCAGGCTGGTTTCGTGGGTGCTCAGAGTGGTCTGGTAGATAACCAGCTCAAATCCGGGGACCAGTTGAAATAGGGTCCCCTACTCCTCCGCCATCTTCCCCCCCCTCCTAATTCAATGGTTTAATCATCTAAGATGTTCCTGGCATTATGCCAGATGTTGAACATGGGAACTAAAGAGAAGTATAAAAACTAACCCTGACTTCAAGGAATTTACAGTTCAGAGTTGGAAAGAAGAAAAAGAAAAAAAACAACAACAACAACATACAGACATAACAGTCAGAAATATAAAGTATTATATGATTAAAGGCCAAATGAGCTTACAAAAAGCTGAGCAGTACAGAAGTTCAGGGAAAAAAGCAATCTTCTAAGGACAATAAATTGAGACTTAGGGATTGGGGCTAGGATTTAAATGAAAAAATAAAAAGAGTATTTTAGACAAGGAGAATTAATGGTAAAAAACACAAGTAGACTAATTTATGTGAAGTGGAAAATTCAAAAGGGAGATCAACAATAGTGATAAATGTCATGTGAGATTTTAAAACTTACATGTTGTCTTTGTTCAATATGAATTTGTATCACCACAGGATGAACTGGCAATAAGGAACTAAGGGAGTGGCAGTAGAAATTAAAAATTGCTAAGGAAAATTACCAAGACAAATTCATGGAACAAAAGTGCAATAAATGACTGACTGATATAAATAACAAGATAAACAGTTAACACTGGGAGAGGGTCCCATTCATAGTTTTGGATATTATAAGATGTTAATAGGCAGGATATTAGAGCTGTTAAAAATCAAGGATTTTTGAAGACAACAGAGCTGGAATCCCAGCTCCACTACCTGATAGTTGTGGGAATTTGGGCATTACATTTTCTTATGTCAATTTAGCTCACCTGCAAAATGTATGACCACCTATCTCATAGTTAAGAATTCAAGGCAATAACATATAGAAAGAGCATAATGCCTGGCACAGAATAAAGTATTCAGTAAATAACAGTCACGATTACATACTGTGAAGTTCCCAGAGGGCATTAACAAAAAGAAAAGGGAAGAAGTCAGAGTTAAAGATACGGGAATTCTCTGACTAGATTAAAAAAAGAGAGAGAGAGAAATCAGAGGGTTGATGACTAAGTCCTAAAAACAACATGCATTAGGGGTAGAAAAAAAGACAGAAAGGAGCCAGATATTAATATATAGGGAAAAAAGAAAAAACAGAGCATCAAGTTATCATGGAGGCCAAAAGACTGTTATATATCACAATACAAAGACTTTAAAGAGAAAGAAGCCTCAAAAAGGGCCATACATTTTTTTGGTTAGAAATGATTGAGATCTTTGAATAGCATCAGAAAGATCTGGGGAAAAAAAGGAACCTAACAATGTTTGAACATCAGGCAGTATGAAAGAAAACAATTCCATTCTTGAAAAGTTTTCAAAGAGACACACAGAAATTGGGTTGTAATCCAGAGTGATGGGGGCTATGATTAAGGGATCTAAAGGATGACATAAAATCACAGAGAAGGGGTTTCCGACCCAGACTGAGGTAGCCAAAGATAAGTGCCAGCAATCATGGTTCCTGAGCAGAGGAGTCTAAAAGAAAGAGAACAAAATAACCAGTTGAAGGAGACTGAGGAAAGCACAATAGTGTGAAAAGTCATGTGGTGTGCTGGAAAACTCCAAGTGTACTGTATCTACTTAGTATGAGTAGAATACATGAAGAGAAAGTAGTAAGATACAGGGGTAAGTAAGCAAGACAGAAATGAGAAAAAGTAGTTTGGATGGGTTTTGTGCATTGAGTAGATTGTATTTTACTTAGGAAGCAATGGACAAATATTTTGAGCAATATAATGTGTTTTTTAAAACACAAATTTTGGAGCCAGACTGATCAAACCCTGTCTTCGCCAATTACTAACTGAATTTGGACAAATTATTCAGCCTCTTTTGTCTCAGTTTAGTCAACTATATAACCTCACAGGGTCTGAGAAGATAAAAATGATTTGTTACTGGGATCAAGTCCCGCACTGGGCTCCTTGCTTAGCGGGGAGCCTGCTTCTCCTTTCTGCCTGCTTCTCCCTCTGCCTACCACTCCCCCTGCTTTTGTGCTCTCTCTCTCTTTCACACACACACACACACAAACACACAAAAGATTTGTTAAATATAAAGTACTTAATTTAAAATGGTGCCTGACAAGTAGTAATTACTCTATACATTTTAGCTACTGAGCACAGGCATTACACAGCTCAATCTGTTTCAGGCAGATCACTCTGACAGCAGTGTGTAAGTTACAAACTTATCTCAGTAATCCAAATGAGAAATGATAACGGCATGCTGTTTCAAAATGGAAGGAGAAAAACAGATTCAAGAAATCTTCAAGATTTTGTTTCTGACCAGACATAGGGTAAGGAAAGCTAAGAAGTCTAAGGACAAATTTCAGGTTGCTAGCTTGGGTAATGGTAGTAGATAATGGTGCCACCACTCAAGATAGAGAAAATAGGAAGGAGGAATAAAATTGTTTGATCAGATTTAAACATACTAAATTTTATTTTTATTTTTATTTACTTAAAGTAGGCTCCATGCCTAGCATTTAGCCCAACGTGGGGCTTGAACTCACAAGCCTGAAATCAAGACCTGAGTTCAGATCAAGAATTAGATGCTTACTAGATGTCCATCAACAGATGAATGGATAAAGAAGATGTGGTATGTATATATATATATATACACACACACACACACACACACACACACACACACACACAATGGAATATTATGCAGCCATCAAAAAATGAAATCTTGCCATTTGCAATGACATGGATGGAACTAGAGGGTATTATGCTAAGCGAAATAAGTCAATCAGAGAAAGATGATTATCATAGGATCTCACGGATATGAGGAATTTGAGAAACAAGACAGAGGATCACAGGGGAAGGGAGGGAAAAATGAAACAAGACGAAACCAGAGAGGGAGACAAACCATAAGAGAATCTTAATCTCAGGAAACAAACTGAGGGTTGCTGGAGTGGATGGGGGTGGGAGGTATGGAGTGGCTGGGTGATGGACACTGGGGAGGGTATGTGCTATGGTGAGCACTGTGAATTGTGTAAGACTGATGAATCACAGACCTGTACCCCTGAAACAAAGAATACATTATATGTTAATAAAAAAAAAGTCAGATGCTTAACAACTGAGCCACCCAGGAGCCCCTAAACCTACTAAATTTTAGATACTTATGTTTATCCAAGTGGAGTAGAAGAAAGCACTACAGATCTGATGATTAGGAGAAGTCACAATTGAAAGCATATTTTTGGGTGAGAGTTACCAGTATTTACATGGTAATAGAAACATCATCAGATATGTATCTAACCAATGAGACATTAGAGACTACTAGCTGCCCACCCAGTGTCTATTCTCCCGTTTTTTATTGTTAAAAAAAAAAAAAAAGCCTCCCATTCAAATTTTTGTCTGGACATATGACTTCCTAGACTAAAGACTTATTTTCTAGCCATCCTTACAGCTAGCTAAGTGTTACCATGTGTTACTAAGTTCTAACCAGTGGGATGTGAGCAGAATGAAGTGTGGGTTCTCAAACAAAACAGGCAAGCCCTCTCCTTCCGAATCACTATTAGGAATTACTATTCCTGCTAGCTGGAATACTATAAACAGGTAATAAACTATCTTATACCATGTGGATGAGGGTCACATCTAAGAACAACAGAGAAGTAAGACAAAAAAGAGTAGGTCTGAGATTAACCCACAGAGCAGAGAAACCACACAAACTCAGATTTTTATGTGAGAAAAAAGTAATCAATACCAGTTTAATACATATAATGGGATACTACCCATAATACTATGGCATGTGGCAATGGCTTAGTAGAATGACAAGCAGGCTTCAAAGGTAGTCAGTGACCCTCATAAATATCGTAACAAGATATTAGGTAAAACAGTATCTTGTGATACTGCAAAAGGGAAACAGATACATGCTAACAGAACCTGTAATTCTAAGGCAAGAGACTGGAAAAATTTAAGACTGCTGCTCCAACCCAGAACAATAGCAAAGGCTAATCTCACCTCCATCCAAATCTCTAACTAAGCAAACCACAGTCAATTTTTCTTTCAGAACACTGCTTAAAATTTGTCTATTCTTGCTTCCAGTCTAGTTAATATTTGCATACATTTGGCTATAACTGGTTTTATACATTATATATAAATGTACATATACACATATGTATATATGTATACATGCATATTATCATACATACATATAAGACTAATTTGCCAGGCATGATGTGGTATGTCACTTAAGTATATTTTTTCAGGTAATAAACTTCTCTAAAGCAGTTCTGTTTCTAGTAGAATTCTTTCTAAACTGTACATTATGCATTACCCATCTTATAAAAAGACTATAATGAATCTAATTTATAATTTCTTTTATTGAGTACTTTATCTTATCATGGTATCAATTATTATATTTTAATAAAGTCTTTCCTAGTTTATTCTAATTGACCCTTTGTTATGTACTGACATTTGTAGCTAAATCCATCAGTGTTCCTTCTACACTGCTACCACAGCTGTCTAATAAAACAGGAAGACATGAAGGCTACCGCAGGACACCAGATGGCTTTCTAATGTTATTTTCCCAAGTCAACAGGTTCTGCAACTGAAATGTCATCAAACCTTTCTTCAAATTTAAGTGCAAAAATTCTAATGCCTGTTTTCCTTGAAGCATATAAAAAATATACATTTTTTAATGTATTGTTAGGTTTGCTCCTATGTTATTATATGGCAAAGGTTTCTGGAAGTTTAAGACATTCATGTATTTTATATCTATGTATTCCTACTTAGATTTTATATATTTAAAAAAATACATAAGCATTAATAGACCTTAACTCAGTATTCTATATATATAGTTGGCACACAATAAATGCTTTTATCAATGACTCTATGTCTAAGGTATAAATGGGGCATTGGTTCCTGCTCTAACAATAATTGGTTAGAACAAAGAGGAAAAAGAACACCAAAAATTTAAGAGCAAGTATCAGTGACTTAAGAAACTCTGAGCACTTAAAATTTTATTATAAAAAATATTGTCAAAAATATGTAGTAAATATTAAAAAACATGTCTGGAAAGGAGGTAGAGGAAGAGGAGGCATGGCAAAACTAGTTAAATGGCAAATAATTCCTCCTAAATACTATCTATAAGCTATTTCTTATGGAAATTAGAACAAATATTTGCCTAAAAAAAAAAAAAAAAGACAAAGCTATTCATTTACAATAAAGAATATAAATTCATTCTGAAAAGAATTAGACATTTATTTTTAAGAACTGAAATTCTATTAAAATGTGGCTTCAAATACGTATTTTCTAGGTTCTTGAAATTTTCAATAATGCTCCAAAGCCAAAAATATTTTCTTCAGTAATATATGTTCTATGCACATAATTTTAAAAACATCACAATACTGATTTTTTACTACATTTACTAATAGCATCTTTCCCAGAATTATATCTTAAGGTTCCCCCACTCCTTTTCCAACTTCAACTTCCCAATAGTTTGAAAGAATTACTAAGACAGGTTAAACATGTGAATATACAGGAAGAAGCAACTATAACAAAGGCAGGCTGGAAAGGAATATACTTAGAGCAAAAACAGCTTGGGGTAAGGGTCCTAAAATCAAAACCTACCTTTGTTACTTCTAGTTTTGTGACTCCATATAGATTAATTTCTTTAAACCTCAATTTCCTTTCTATAAAATGGGGCAATGATACTTGTCTCATTAGGCCATTATAATAAATGAAATGATATATGAAATAATATAATGCCCATGCTAAAAACAACTCCAATGTTTTAAGCCAACACAAATAAGAAAGAAAAACTTGTTGAGATGACTATGGATTCAGTTTTTTACTGTAGAAACTGAATTTAGGTTTATAGTACTCCATTCAAATTAGGCCACTGGAGAATCCTTTGTTATTCTCCAATATAACGTAACACTTTGTATATAATGGTCACTAATTAAAATACATACATTTGAATAACTAATCTATATTTCACCCTGACTTTAAAGTTAATAAAGCATATATTGGTTTGTTTTTGTATTACCAAATATGACCTAGCAGCCACTAATTTCAATACTGATATATGTTTTTTTTAAACTCTGTTAAAATTTTAAACATAGTTCATCATTAAATGTTTCTTGAATTCAACAGATCCCTCCCTTTGCTCTTTTTGACACCAATTTTTAAACTTTGCATGTTAATTTATATATACCTTTCCTAAAAAGCTTATGTAGGTTTAAAAGAACTACATTCCTAAAATTATCTACAAAATGCATTCAAATATTTCTCTTCTCCTTTAATGCCCACTATTGAATATAATTAAACTGCTATCAGTTTCATTTTGCTTTCCATGTGTTATCAAATTGTGTCCAGGGGAAAAAAACAAAACACACACACACACAAAAAAAAACACACAGCTTATCTGTATCTTTTTTATAATTACATTTATCAATTCTATTTTGATGTTCTTTCATCCTGCACCTTACCTGATTCAACCAAATCAAATTATATGTATAGATGAGTATCTGATAGAATTACTATTTTCTTTAAATTTCTTCTAAATATTTATAATTGAACTCCAAAAAGATTCTCAAATGTAATTCTTCAGTTCTTCCCTATCAAAAGTCCAAACAATATATAATGAGATACATATTTTCTTTATTCTAAAACAGTAAAAATGTAATCTTACAAGGATTATAGAGTTAACAAATAAAAATATAGCCATGGCTCTTAGTAATCCCTAAGAAATTACTTATGCCAGATTGAAAATTAGTATAATGATTTTTTAAGATTCACACATATAAAAAAATCCCTTCTAAGGTCAGGAAAAAGGCATGGCACCTGCTCTCAATACTTTCATTCAACATTATTCAGTGTTACTTCCCAGTACAATAAGGTAAGAAAAACAACGAAAGGCTAAAAGACTGGCAAGGAAAAAGTAGACCTTTATTACCTGACATGAATATCTGTAGAAAATCCTAAGGAATCTACAAAAACTATATACCTAATATATTAATTTAGCAATATAGACAAATCATATGTATTTCAATCTACTATCAAGGAATGACTGGAAAATGAAATCTAAAAACATTACCATTTATGGAACCACTAAAAAATACTAAATGCTTGAGAGATAAATTCAGTAAAATATGTGTAAGACTTGTATACTAAAAACTACAAAACACTTCTGAGATAAACTATAGACGATCTAAATAAATGGAGAGATATACCATGTTCATGAAACAGAAGATTCAATATTTTTAAGATATCAAGTCCCCTCACTTTAATTTACAAATTCAACACTACCCCAATTAAAATTCCAGGTTATTCAATGCAGAAAGGATAGACCTTTTTTTTTAATGGTGCTAAATCAACTGGACATCCAAAGCAAAAAAAATAAACCTTGACTGTATATCACACCTTATACAAAATTAATTCATGGACTTAAATGTAAAATGTAGAAATTTAAGACTTTGAGCAAAAACATATAGGAGAAAATCTAAGGGACTTGGAGCTAAGCATAGAGTTTTTAGACTTGGTGGAAGTCATAAAACAAAAACTGATAAACTGGACCTCATCAAAATTAAAGACTTTCCCTTTTCAAAAGACCTGTTTAATGGGATGAAAAAAATAAGCTACAGAGTAGGGAAAAAAATATCTGCACACACATCTAACAATAAACTAGTATCTAGAATATATAAAGAACTTTAAAAACTCAACAGTAAAGAAACAATCCAATTAGACAATGGGCAAAAGACATGAAGAGACATTTTATCAGAGAGGATATAAATCTGTATATTTTATGGTAAATGAGCACATGAAAAGGTGAACACTGAAATATCATTAGCCACTAGGGAAATGCAATAAAACCACAATGAGACAGCACTATTCACTATCTAATATGCACTGAATATTTATATCCCTCCAAAATCCATGTGTTAAAACTCTAACCACTAATGTGATGGTATTTGAGGTGGGGCCTTACGGAGGTAGATTTTTTTTTTTTTATATTTTACCTCAGTTTTATTGAGATATAATTGACATACAACATTGAGTTTATGGTGTACAGCATGCTGATTTGATACATTTATATATTGCAAAATGATTGCCACCACAGCATTAGCTAACACCTCCATCCAGTCACAGAAACTATGTATCTCTGAAGGACAGTTGTATTTCTTCCATTCATGCAAATGCACACTATATTATTCTCTGTATTTCCAGTTTTTCGTTAGCTAGGAGAAAATTTAGAACTAAATGTAATGCTCAGTTGTGACAATCAACTTGTGCCACAGCCCCTGCACTTTCGGCTTATTCCTCAGCACTGCTTCTAGTTTTCCTTTTTTATTTTTCAAATATCTCTCTAAATGTGATCTTCATTATAGGTCTCCTCACCTCACGGAAATTAGATAGGCATAAATTATAAACAAGCACCAAGGCCCTCCTTTGGCTCTCAGCCTCTAAGGTAGTAAAAAGAATAAAATGCTCTGCAGAGAGGTTTCCTCTGGGCCACTGAGCTATTCTGCCACCTCCTCTGCCAAGTGTATGCTTGTGGACTAGTATCATCCAATTTCCTAGGCCACATTTCTCCAAGATCACAACAGCTACCCTGCACAGGGCTTCAAAGCAAAGCAAAGCAAAAGGAAACAAAACAAACCAAGCAAAATCTTGTTGGTCCTAAGGAATTCAAGAGAGCTGACCAACACAGATGAGCAGCAAAAGCAGCTCCTACAAGGTGCCAAGGGCTATCCCCAACATTCTCACTGCAGGATTTCCCAACTACTCTTCCAGCAAACTTTTCTTTTTTTAAATTTAAATTCAATTAATTAACATATAATGTATTATTAGTTTCAGAGGTAGAGTTCAGTGATTTATCAGTCTTATATAATACCCATTGCTCATTATATCACAAGTCCTCCTTGATGTCCATCACCCAGTTACCCCCACCCTCCACCCCTCCAGCAACCCTCAGTTTGATTCCTATGATTAAAAGTCTCTTATGGTTTATCTCCCTCTCTAATTTCATCGTCTTATTTTTCCCTCCATTCCCCTATGATCCTGTTTTCTTTCTTAAATTCCACATATCAGTGAGATCATATGATACATGTCTTTCTCTGACTTATTTCGCTTAGCATAATACCCTCTAGTGCCATCCACGTCATTGCAAATGGCAGGATTTCATTTTTTTGATGACTGAGTAGTATTCCATTTTATATATATATATATATATATATATATATATATATATATACACACCACATCTTCTTTATCGATTCATCTCTTGATGGACATCTGGGCTCTTTCCATAGTTTGGCTATTGTGGACATTGCAGCTATGAACATTGGGATGCAGGTGCCCCTTCGGATCACTACATTTGTATCTTTGGGGTAAATCCCTAGTAGTGCAATTGCTATTGCTAGGTCGCAAGGTAGCTCTATTTTCAACTTTTTGAGGAACCTCCATACTGTTTTCCAGAATGGCTGCACGAGCTTGCATTCCCACCAACAGTGTAAGACGGTTCCTCTTTCTCCGCATCCTCACCAACGTCTGTTGTTTCCTGACTTGTTAATTTTAGCCATTCTGACCGGTATGAAGTGGTATCTCACTGTGGTTTTGATTTGTATTTCCCTGATGCCAAGTGACGTGGAGCATTTTTTCATGTGTCTGTTGGCCATTTTTGGATGTCTTCTTTGGAGAAATTTCTGTTCGTGTCTTCTGCCTATTTCTTGACTGGATTCTTTGTTTTTTAGGTGTTGAGTTTGGTAAGTTCTTTATAGGTTTTGGATACTTAGCCCTTTATCTGATATGTCATTTGCAAATATCTTCTCCCATTCTGTCAGTTATCTTTTGGTTTTGTCAACTGTTTCCTTTGCTGTGCAGAAGCTTTTTATCTTTATGAAGTCCTGATAGTTCATTTTTGCCCTTGCTTCCCTTGCCTTTGGACGTGTCTAGCAAGAAGTTGTGCGGCCGAGATCACAGAGATTGCTGTGCTCTCCCCTAGGATTTTGATGGATCCCTGTCTCACATTTAGGTCTTTCATCCATTTTGAGTCTATTTTTGTGGGAAGAAATTGATTTAGATGAGGTTATAAGGGTGGGACCCACATGATGGGATTACTATTCTTGTAAGATAAGGAGGGACCAGAGTGCTCTCCCCCACCTAAAAACACAGCAAGAAGTCAGCCATCTGTAAGTCAGTAAGAAAACCCTTATCTGAGAAGCAAATAGGCCAGCATCATGATTTTGGTCTTCCCAGCCTCTAGAACTGTGAAAAATAAATTCTTATGGTTTAAGCCATTAAGTCTATGGTATTTTGTTACGCATCATGAGCTAAGGAAGACACTATCAGAATGGGCAAAATAAATAATAAAAAATAATAATAAAATAAAAAAAGAATGGGTAAAATAAAAATTGTGACAATATCAAATGCTGGAAAGGATGCAAAGAAACATTCATACGCTGCTTGCAAGAATGGAAAATTTTGGCAGTTTCTCACAAAACTGAACATTTAACTACCATACAACACAGCAACTGTACTCTTAATTGCACTTGGACCTGAGTACTGAATTTTTTTTTTTTTTTCCCGGAAGGGAGCGATGTGAACTCTTCATTATGGAGGGAGTTCTGAATGGACCAGAGCAAAGATAGGATCTGGGCATTCTAGAGATGAGTGTTGAAAAAGGACTTCAGCTACCGCCATTTGACCTCAGTCTGTACTTTCTAATTGAGTTGCTCTTTCCAGTTATCTTTTAACTCAGGGAAAAAAACCCTACAGGCACAGGATCCCCTGATAGAAACCTAAACTACTCCTTCAAGCAATAAGAACTGCCCTGACACCAGCAAGACCCTGCATGACTGACCCAAAGGCAGTGATCAACCTGAACTGTACTGTCCAGCAGCACATACCCACGTACCTTTGTCCCACATTTTCCTTACATAAACCCAGAAGTATTTTCAGCACTTTGGGTAGTCTTTGAGACATCAGTTAGCTGTCTTCCTGGTGTTGGCCTCACCAAAATGAAGTCCTTTCTTATTTCACCACTTGTCTATCTGCCTTTGGATCTTGTCAGTGGCAAGTGGCTGGCTCAACCTGGTCTGTTTGGGACCCCCCCAGAACCAGGTGCTCTTGCTTGGGCCCTGGTTACAGTATGAACAGTACACAGTGTAGACAAATCAGACAACTGGCATGAACTGTCCTCTAGAGCTACCAAGGTAGTGGGGCACACAGGGTCCTACAGCCCACTCCCCAAGGATCCCTTTGCCCATTTACCCCTCAAGCGCACACACAAGCAGCCAGCTTCATGCATTCCCAAAGACAGCATTTATCTCAGAGAAATAAAGACTTATTATGTTCACACAAAAACCGGTATGTGAATGTTTATGGCAGCTTTATTCATAATGGCCAAAAACTAGAAACAACCCAAATGTCCCTCAACAGGTAACAGTTGAGCAAACTATGGTACATTCATACCATGGACTACTACTCAGCAGTAAAAGCAACAAACTATTGATTTACAACTGGGAAAAATTACCAGGGAATTAAGCTGAGGGGAGGGGGGCAGAAAAAGCCAATCTCAAAAGGTTATATACAATACTCTTGAAATGACAAAATTTAAAAAATGGAGAAACAGATTAATGGTTGCCAGGGATAAAGGACAGGGAAGGCACAAAAAGGCAAAAGGTGTGCCTATACAAGGGCAATAGGAGAAATCTTGTGGTGATGGACATGTTTTATATCTTGACTATAAATGCAAATACCCTGGTTATGATACTATATTACTGTTTTGCAAGATGTTACCATTCGAGGAAACCGGGTGAGGTGTATATAGAATCCCTCTGTATTACTTCTTATGACTATGTATGTGAACCTATAATTATCTCAAAATAAAAAGCTGAATTCAGAAAAATCAAGCAGACCTTTATGTAAAAATTGATTGATCTATATATTCAACATCTTTCTAATCAAAATCCCACCAAGTTTTTTATCTTTTGTAGAAATCAATGAGTTGATTTTAAATATTCATCAAGAACTGTACAGTTCAAGGGGCTATGCTTCACAAAGGAAATGTTTCCTTTGATTTCTGAGAAGTCAAAAGCTTAATTAGGTAATTTATTTCATATTATTTTGTTCCATTATATACCCATTTGGAATTAAACTATGTTTTAAGTTCAAAGTTCAAAACTACTGCTGATTAAAATGTCATTTAAAGTCCCCTTTAACAATTCAGGTGCATCAGGTTATAATCTCTGCCCTAAAGAAAATCATGTTGTGTACTGTTAAGCTTAAATATAGATAAATCAGACAAGTGAAGACAAATGGCAAATGGCCCACAAAACTCTATTCTATAAAGTTTTGTTTCTATACATTCATCCTAAAATAGTTTATTGCCAAGCTTAAATAAAGGTAGCAATAACTCCCACCACAACAAAATCATTTTTTAAAAAACAAGTCCAATAAAATTTAAATCACAATGCAAGTCCAAAGAAACGGGCTTTTGTCTGGTTAATAATGGGAGAGGATAGCAGCTTTGTCAAAGACTGAGCTCAGCATTCCCTCTCTCAATTCATCTGCATTTCTATTTCCTAATGAGTATATCATGTCCTCTATCTCCTACTGATCAAGAGATCAGTAAATACCAGAAGACTTCCAGAAAATGAAGTCCTGTGAGGCTCTATCCCATGGACAAAAGAAAAAGCTGTACAAAGGGGATCTGGAAGGAGGGGCCAGGATCACACTACACTGGCATAATCACAACTTCAACATTTAATGAGGAGTCTTAGACATTTTATATCCTGTACTTATTTAACTAAACTACAGCTGATTCACTAAACACAGGAATTTTTGAAACATTAAAATATTTTTCTGGCACGTACAGCATTACCATGAATTAGCTGGAACCTGGCATACTATTCTGCAAAGTTTATCTGTCCCTAAACATAATCTGGCACAATACCACAGGAGAGAAACTAAACATTCAAGGGATTCAAGCCTCCCCACAGTAACCTTTAATCTTTTTACTACTGTGACTCACATTTGACACTTCAAACCAGCACTCACACATATGCGTATTTATACAACACATACCTCCCTGAAACTATTATTGCATAAAGTAATGACCCGCACTACATGTCATGTGTTCTGGTTTTACTCTAACATCTTTATTTAGGTTCTAATTTTTTTCTCTTTTAAAAAGAGTGGTCAAAGCCCACTAACTCAATTTCATAACCTACTAAGGGGTCCCTATGCCACCTTCAATTTGAAAAACACTGCTATACAACTGTAGTTAAATGTTAACATTTGGGGAATCTTGATGAAGAGTATTGAGGAATTCTTTGTACTATTTTCTTTGTACTTTTTTGTAAATCGAAAATTTTCAAAATAAAAAATAAATTTAAGACCCCATCCAATTATCTTATCGGGGAGTAAGATTGCAGAGGCAAAAATGATGTCTCATATACCTCTGTATTTCCTAATTTTCCCTCCCCTTTCCCTACTGTCACACAATTCTTTACATATAGCATGCTCTCAATATACATATCCTAAATAAAACTTATGGGAAGGTAGAGATTAGAAATGACTTCATAATGGAGGTAAATCTTTAGCTGGGCCTTCAAAGCAACACAAGATTTCAGTTGGTGAAGTAGGAAAAAGAAGATATGCAAAGGGACACAGATTAAAAATTAACACTGGATTTCATACTTATAAAATGATTTTAATCTATTAATGAAGTCTCAAAGACCAAGAATAGATTCAAAAAAATCATCAAAGGCCCTATCAAAGAAAAATAAAAGGTGATGTATAGTAAAAAAATAAAATAAAATAAAAATCTATGAATGTATTTAGTGTACTTATATAAACTTAATGAGTGCCAGGAATGAAGTCTACCCTCTCTCTCCTTAGAACATTATAAATTAGAAGTAAATATTATACCTCAAAATTCTGTTCCATTATGTTTCCACCTTTACTCAAACTCTCCATAATGGCCTTATTTCGAAGAATATCTTCTTCACTAAGATGTTCTCTTCTTTTTCTTGATTCTAAAACAAGTCCATTCACCAGATAAAAGTCTGCCAAAAAGTTTCCTACTCTTTCCTAAAACGAAATTAAATAATCAAAATAATAAAATATTCAAATATTTCAAAATAATAAAACAAACTAAGTTTATCTTAGATTAAAAATAAAGTTTCAAAGTAATATATGTTTTTCCATAAACATGTAACATTTAGGTGAAAATAAATGTCCTCTGGTAACTGAGCTTATCAAATTATCTTACACATTCTACTAAATTGAAAAATAAATTACACATTTCACATTTGTAAAGGAAAATTTAAAACACACAAATGAATTAAATCTAAATAAAAATACCACATAGTATTCCTTTAGAATCTACTCCCATGTAGCACAAAGCTATCTGAAAACTTTATTTAGCTGATAGTCAAACGTCATGAGTAACAAGGAAGGGTCAGGGATAATTGCTGTTCCCATTTTATAGATAGAAAAGAAAGTGGAATAAAAAGAAATATTCTAATTCACATAGGAATCTCTAGCACAACTAGAATTAATTACCTGCTCCAATACTCTATTCTCTAATAAGTTCTAACTTCAAGTTACAGTTGCTTGCTGCTTTCAATAATGAAAAGAGAACAACAGCATAGTCTTGCTCCCCAATATAATTACAATTAAGTGTTTACTTTATGGATTCGGGATAAGGAAACTCAAGTGATATAAATGATAGCAAGGAAAGAGTTGTTATTTCCTTTCAATTAAGACCTCCTTCAACATTAACCTTCACCTTTTTCAGACCCATGGGTTGTCAGTTTCAAACACCTTACTACAAAAACCATGATCAGTAACTTACTGAAAACAAGCTTCCCATTTCTACCTGCATGCAGATCACTTGGTCTCCATTTTACTGATGTTTTCTGGCATTCCAAAACTACGTATTTAGAGTTGTTTCCATGTCCACCTTGCTTCTGGTGGCCTTGTTACCTGTCACCAAAAAGTAAAGCATTCTGCCTGTTTCTACCTACAAAATGGGAACCATTAAGTATTACTGACTCCCTCCTTACCTGTCAAAGATTTAAGAAGATCACCTAGACTCTGTTCAAGAGCTTTGAGCTGCTTAGCGGTAGCCCTAGATGAATAGCAGCTTCAATTTTTATCTTCTCTTGAGGTGATCCTTCTAATGCTGTCCAGAAGAACAGAGTACAAACAAATAAGACTTCAAGCCAACAAATGGATTGCAGTGTGGGAGCTCACAACTGGGAATCCTATAATACTATTTGTTGCCAGACAGGCTTAGAAAATAAAGTTGATGAGCCTACATCTAATAGAATTTATTTGTGGTTGAGAAATACTCAGGAGATAATTCTCAGTTTTTGAAATCTTATAATGAAAAAGCATTTATTAAAAGTAAATCATCATATCAATAAAAACTTTAAATATATATTCTTCATAATCCAGCCATTCCATTTTTTGTTATCTATAATAGACAATGCAAGGGCGTGTAAATGGATGGTAAACTCAACATCATTTGTAATAGTAGAAAACTGGACACAAATGTGTGTAATTCTTCAAAATGGCCACAAATAAGAGACTAGATAAATAAACTACAATATATCCATCCTATGGAATACTATGCGGTTGCTAAAAAGAATTAAGTGGTACTACTGATAAGAAAAAACTTTCTAAACATACTAAAGAGTGGGGGGAAAAAAGCTGCAAAACAACAGACACAATATAACACTAGAAAAAATAAATAAATATCAACAACTAAAGCTACATAATACTTTGTAGAGGATTATGCATTTGTATATCCTCTAGATCTTTTTTTATTCTCTGCATAATCCTCTATAAAGTACTTTGGGGGTTGAGTAGTAATAAAGGGGCACTTTTCAGGTTTATTTATAAGGTTGTGTGGTGGTTAATTTTGTGTCAACTTGGCTAGACTATGGTGCCTAGCTGTCTGGTCTAACACCTGCCTAGATGTTGCTATGGAGGTATTTTTTTTTAGATATAATTAACAGTTGAATCAGTAGACTTGGAATAAAGCAGATTACGCTCCATAATGTGGGTAGGCTTCATCCAAACAAATGCAGGTCTTAGGGCAAAGACTCAAATTTCCTGAAGGAAAAGCAATTCTGCCTCAAGGCTACAACACAGAAACCCTGCCTGAGATTCCAGCCTACAGATTTTATACTCAAGACCACATCAACTCTTCCCTCAATTTCCAACCTGGTAGACTGCTCTAAAGATTTCAGACTGGCCAGCACTTATATTCATATAAGCCAATTCCTTTAAATAAATTCAATCTCTCCCACACCCCTCCCTCCTCCTCTTTCTATGTCCATATCTTTATATATAGATATACATGTATCTACATGGAGATATACAGAGATACAGAAAGAGAGACCTCCTACTGATTTTCCTCCTCAGAGAACCCTAATACAACTTGTTTTTGTTTTTCCAGTAAGAATATATTCATTTCTATTGTGTGTAATAAAACATAATTTTTAAAGCCTAATTGTTAAAAGCAGTAAATCTTGGCCCTCACCTATGTGATGATTTCTTCTTTTTTTTTTAAGATTTTGTTTTTAAGTAATCTCTACACCCAATGTGGGACTCGAACTCACAAGCCCGAGATCAAGAGTTGCATGCTCCACTGACCGAGCCAGCCAGTCACCTCTGTGATGACTTATTCTTAATTTTATTTAAAACTTTATAAAATGCTTCTTCATATGTCTAATTAAAAATTTCAAAATATATTTTGAATAGTCTTATATAACCTCTTACTGACAGATGAAATGGGAATTATGGAAAGAATTTACAATTCACTAATGAGGGAACATCCATGGAAATTTAATTTAATGACAGTGTTATAGAAACAGAAGTTTATTTAATTTTTTTTTTAGGAACATAAGCTTCTTTTAGTCATATATAAGGGATACTGAGAAACGGATATTGAGTGAGTAAATAGTTTAGAAGTCTAAAAGTAGAAAGAAAAAAAAGATCCAGGGAAACGAATTCAAAAGTGTATCCCTCTTTGTGGTCTTAAGGAATAAAAGCATTAGAAATGTAATGGAACCATGTGAAGACACTGTTCCCTGTAAAAAACAAAGCAGCTGACAGCAAGAATCTTTCTCAACAAAATTCAAATGAGCTAAACTTTCTCTCCTGGCTTCTGTAAGTATATCTTCCAACTGTAAACAACCATTATAATTCCCTATCTGGATTCAGGAGGAGGGAATAAATCACTGGAAGACAATTCCAGTATGCTACTTCTTCCTGCATTTCCACCACATTATCTTGGCAACAATTTTGAACAATTTTTAAAGTTGAAAAATCAAGATTTATACATACTGTTTTATCTTCCCGAAAGAGCCATCCTGTTTGGGCACGCGTGAAAGAAATTGATTTGGTTGATAAAGTTGCAGAGTAAATGTCACTACTCATTAAAATGTCAACCTCTTCTTCCGTTTCCATCTCTGATTCCTGCAGTGGGGATAAAAGTTAAATACAAAAATCTAGGTTTTCAAAGGTTATTAGTACTACATATGAAAATATCAACAATTAAAATATTACAGATTTCAAAAACCAAAAAGGACAGATTCTAAAAAATGTGAAGTGCTACTTATTTTAAAAACCAATTACAGAAGTTTTAACTCCATATCTCTAAATGAGTTACAATTATGACTAATTATAAATCTATAAATACGGGGCACATGAAATATAGTACTCTTATACTGTTAGAGATAGGTCATGGAAGCAATACTGGATTACCGATTACAGCAATATAGAGTATGTAGAGCAATTTTAAAAGATTAAGAATTAAGTTGAGAGGTCTGAGACAAAACAAGGTTTTCTTTAAATATAGATCAATCTTACTTTAATTCTTCTTCCTCCAAAGACCCACCACTATCATTTGAGCCTTTCTTTCCCAATAGCTGTTTGTGAAAGGAAGGGAAGGAGAAAGAGAAGGAAGAAAAGAGATCCTGTCTATATTCCTTATAGAAAGATAGGGAATCCAAAAATGTCAACCCATGGTTCAAAACTTAATAATTAGTCTTGTTTCAGGTTTATCCTCTCCATATTCCCCAGTGCTGGTATATAATAAATTTTTTTTTTAAATGAGAAAAAAAAAAGGTTTGTGCTTGCTTCAGGGACAGAAGACTAAATGAGCAGGCACAGAAGGGTAAATGAGTAGGTATAAAATGAGGTTCTATTCTGTAATAGGCCAAGAAGAGAATCTCTGATACTTAGGACAACAGGGTCCCAAGGGGAAAAAAAGGAGAAAAAAGGCAGAAACTAGAGAGGTGACTGGGGAATAAGAATTGTCCATAGGGTTTTATGATGACTAGAGGCTCTATTTCCCATATCTCCTGATTTCTAGATTCCCAAGAGGCCCATTTTCTATTCTTCACCACCAAACTTCACCCAAATATAGTCCATTTCTGAATCTATGAGTCTATAGAAAAAAACAGCAATACCTTGGGATTGGGACAGTGCCATTTCCTTCACCCTTACAAGTGAAGAATGAAAAATCTTGACATTAATGCTAAAGCTATAAGAGGTGAAAATGTAGTCCCGGTAACCAAACTAATTCTGAACACAAGTTTCTAAAGAAAAACTTTGGCTGGCATAGGTGTAGAACTGTTAGGCATTATGTTTCAAATATACTATAAATCAATTAGGATTTCATGGGAACAATACTATATACAACACTGTTTATGAAGAAATTTGCTTTAAGTTTCAAAAACCCTCTTTTCAAATAAACTTTTGGAACAGAAGTCTTCTATAAATCATAGACTGACCATCTCCTAACCACGTCATTGAAAAAGATCAATTGTTAATTACATTCATTCAACAAACGTTTATTGAACAGTTATTATTTATGTATGTATATTAGGATAAACAACAACTATTCCCTGCCTTGAGGATTAATGTTCAAAATCTAGCTTTTCTATAATTTTTTAGGCATAAAATACACACACATATACCCTAAATACCAATCCTTTGGTGATCTCACTGATACTTTAACATTAGCTAATACTTACACTACTAGCCTTAATCTCTGGCTTCTATTCCATGCTTCTAGCTCACTTGTTGCCTAGTTAGCTATCCTGTTGTCTTTAATATGCAAGAGGTCAAATTATTTAATAAATTATCTGAGAGTCTAGAATAAAGGCTGGTAAACTACGCCCAGTAGGCCAGATCCAGTATACCACCTGTGTTTATAAATAAAATTTTATTGGAGTATAGCCACACTCATTCATTTAAATACTATCTATACCTATTTTTAGGTTACTAAAAGTGGAGTTGAATAGTTGTGACAGAGACCATCTAGCCCAAAAATATATCTAAATATCTAAAATATTTACTATTTCTCCCTTTACAGAAAGAGTTTGCCAAACTCTAGCCTGGAATGTACTGATACCCTGTATTAGGTACCAGAGAATATAACTAAAGGAACCACGGGGAGCAGAGGAAGAAAGCCATATGAATGAATATCGCAGTAGAAGTTCTATGGTACCAGATTTAGTGGGAGCATAAACAAAATAATGGTCACCTGGCAAAGGAGGAAGTAACACTAACTAGGTGCCCCAGAAGCATGGAAGTGCAAGAAGAGCATTCCAGGAAGTGGAAACAATGTGAACAAAGGAATGAAGCACTAAATAGCATGGTACATCTGAAAAACTGCAAAGAGCTCAGTATGAGGGTATCTCACATAGTAAGGTAAAAACAGGCTGGAAAAGTGCGCAAAGCCAGGTCACAGAAGGTTCCACATAATGTTAAGGAATCTGGATTTCATTCTTTAGGAAACGGATCTTTCAAAGTATCTTTAAGGAAGGCAGGTTTCATGAATTTGCTTTCAATGTTCAATCTATCTCTGATACGTGGGATAACTTAGAAGCAGACAAGAAGGGGACCAGGATGATCATTTATGAGACTTTCACAACAGTCCAGTTGAGAGATTATGAACATCTAAATTGTGGCAGAAAAGGTACGATTAAAAAGAGATAATTATAAGGCATTAGGGAGACAGAAAGGACCACACCTGTCCTCTAATTAGGAAACATGGAGTATAAGAAAATATTTCAAAAATAACTCACAGTTTTCTGGCTGAATAGAGAATAATGTCATTCATCAAAGGAAGGGCAATGGGAGAGAGGGAAGGTTTGGAGTTTGGAGGGGGAAAAAAAAGAATTAAGTTTTAGATGAGCTGAATTTTGAGGTACCTGGGAGACACACACGATATCCATTAGGAACTTAAGTAGATAGGTCTCCATTCAGAGATCTATCTAGGATAGAAATATATACTTGTGGATCATCAACCTGTAGTAGGTAGTTCGAGATGTAGGAATGGAAGAGATTATTCTGACAGTTTGTAAAAATGAGAACCACATTGAAGGTACATCAATATTCAAGAGATGGCAGAGAAAAAGAACAGGCAAAGAAGAATAAGAAGAGAAGGGAAAAGAACAACTGATCAAAGTCAAATCCTAAGGAAATGAAAATTTTAAGAACTGAGTTACCAATAATAGACCAAGAAGTCTGATAAAGACAGGGTTGAAGCAAGTACACTGATTTTAGCAAATGACTCAAAACTAACATCATCTAAAACCCCAAACCTATACATTTCCAAATCTTCTAATTCTATCATTGGCACCACCATCATTCCACTCTCCAAGACAGAAGCACTACACTTAGCCTTAAATCTTTCTAATTCTTAATTCACTACACTCAAACTATTAGCAAATCACAATCTCTCATTCTTGGAAATGTAAGTCATAGTTTCTTTAGGTATTCACTGCACCATCCTAGTCAAGAGCCTTATCACTTCTCAACTGTAGAACTGTAAAGTTCCCTGCCTCTCATCTCTCCCTTTTCCCAGTCCATCTTACATACTAGTTGTGTGATCTTGGAGATGTCATTTAACATCCATAAGCCTCAATTTTCTAATCTGTAAAATGGAGATAACAAAACTATTTGCTCTGACAGATTATTTTAAAGATTTAATGAGAAAAGCTGTAAAGCACTTAAATTACTTGTGGATCAAATCAATACCTTATTTAAGAATCTATAATTCTCTGTTGCCAATTACAGCAGATCCTGTTATCTTATCTGGCTTTTAAAGCCTTCCATAAACCACATTCCCACCACAGTCAGATCTCTTTTCTGTCTCTCAAACAGACCATTCTCATTCCCACTTCCCTGACTTTATTCATCCTGTTTCCTCCCCAAGGAATACCTTCTTTTGCTTGCCCTCTTCCAATCTAAATCTTCACTGCTCACTGCTAGTTAGGAAACTATTTAATAGTACACACAGAACATAATTAAGGTCTCATCAATAGGCATGGTAGTAGGAAGTTCTAAACTGAGAAATATTAAGGAAGGAGCCACAGGATGTGGTGAATGACTATGTAGGGAAATGAAGTGATGAAATATAAAAACAAGAAAAGCAGGGTGCCTGGGGGGCTCAGTTAAGCATCAGACTCTCTATCTCAGCTCAGGTCTCAATCTCATGGTCATGAGTTCAAGCCCCGTGTTGGGCACCAGGGGAGAAGAGAAGAGAAGAGAAGAGAAGAGAAGAGAAGAGAAGAGAAGAGAAGAGAAGAGAAGAGAAGAGAAGAGGGGAGGGGAGGGAAGGGGAAGGGAAGGAGGGGAGGCAGGAGAAGGGAGGGAGGAGGGGAGGGAAGAAGGAAGGGGAGGGGAGGGAAGAAGGAAGGGGAGGGGAGGGAAGAAGGAAGGGAAGGGAATGAAGAGAAGAAAAAAGAAAAGCAACAGTGGCAAAATAAAATGTTGATTTAAAAACATTTCTAAGGCTATCAATGATATATAGATACAGGGAAAATTTTTCTTTGGTTTATAGCAGGGAAAGGGACATTCACAGAACAAAGGATAAATGATTTTTCAATGGTGGTTATAAAGGCAATACCAACAGGGAGATAATGATGTGACAGAAGGAAGATACTTTTGTATTCTAAGAGGGAAAAGATAGAGAAAAGTAGCCAAAGGTTAAGGACAGTAAAAGAGTACAAAAAAGAGTACAGACAGACAGCCAAAAGAGATGTTGCTATTAAGGAGATGGAGATGGTCAGCAACATTAAAAGAAGCTAAGGTAGCAAAATAATAAATGGTAAAAGAGCCAGGACAGGTTCAACAAATCAGAATTACAAATGAGAACTAAAAGAAGTTGGAGTTCATTTAACTAGGAGATCATCAGTGAATTATGAGCAAACGGTCCCAATGGAATGGTCAGGATAAAGACCAGAATATTAAAAAACAAAACAAAACAAAACAAAACAACTTAAAGCTAGTAGTAAAGAAATGAAAGCACTGGGAATGAACCATCTCACCTATACTTTATGCCTTTTCAAACAATTACACTGAGGCTTGGTTACATACATAGACTTTTTAAAAAACCATTTAGAGAAATACTGATAAGACGACATGCTCACCTCATGGTGTATTCGCTGATAAACTTTCTGTTCATTGTCTAATACTACAAAAGATTCAGAGGGTGCCGCATCCCCATTGAAAATGAAGCTTAAATCCCCTCGTTGGCACTTCATGTCAGTAAAGTCTATGAGAGTAGTGTCAAGCCTGTGAAAGATGGGTAGATGAGAAATCCTGACAAATAAAATTTTGATAAAACTCCATAATTAAATACTTTAACAAGCTGTTGCTTCTAAATTCAAACCAAGATGCTAACACCATATTTCAAAGTCAAACTTAGAGTAAAAGCTATAGCATTTTACTTAAAAATACTGAAAGAATATTTAAATGTATATTCCACTTTTCCTATATTTCATTTCCTGAATATATACTTTATTAATCCAACAAGAAAAAGATTGTTTCCACATTGTTCAAGTATTTCCCTAACTATACCTTGGTTCCCTACCATTGCCCTTGCTGCAGTGACTCCATAAAAGTTACTTCAACTGTGAAGGGCATTAAAGGAAAGCAGACTTGTCTAACATTCTTTGATCCCAATAAAACCATGCTGCTAGCTCAGCAGAGTATATAAAGAGGGTACAGCAATGGATGGACCACATTCTTAAAGACTGCATGTCCAGTCTTGCTCTTTTGATCTACATCTATGCCTTAGGCCTAGCCATCAGATACCAAACCTTGCTTCATCCTTCAACTCGATAAATCATTTAACTTACTCCAAATTCTTGTCCTTTCTGTTTGACTTCCCAGGTTCAGATTAGCAGTCTCTTTCCCATCATCTCCGTAGCCTAAAAACCTTATGGATCATTCATGTGCCAAAGATTCATGGACTCACACACTTGTGTGTTCAAGGTACTCTTTGGTAACCAAGACCTGGCATGGTCTAGGCCAGCGGATTGGTCTCAAATAAATTCCACAAACCACTGCTTGCTGAATTTAGGGAATGCAGTAGAATGGAAAACTTCACAAGCACCCCAAAGTGCTTCAATCTTTCACTAGGCTTTATAGGAGATCACATTAGGATCTCTCTTACTGGCTGCTCAAAACACAGTACTTAATCTAAAAAATGGGTTAACACAGCTGTTAAGAGCTGCTGACCACACACCCTAGCTACTGAGTTTTTAAGAATTCATTACTTCATAAGTTATTCAATTCTCATCCCAGACTAGGCAAAGGGAATGAGCATTCTTGGTTTCCCTACACAGAAAAATCTGAGAACTGGAATATATCTTATATGCTGCATCAAAAGAGTAACTGGGGTTACATATAATTTATCAACAAAACTAGTACCTTTTAAAAGTGAAGGTAATACCATTAAAATTTTGCCAGGACAATAGGGAGGAACCAAGAGTAAACAGGGAAGTAAGGTTACCTTATGTACAAGGGCCTCCTTTCTGAGCCATATAAAATGTATACACCCCCATGGGGCACCTGAGTGGCTCAGTTGGTCAAGCGACTGCCTTCGGCTAAGGTCATGATCCTGGAGTCCCCGGATCGAGTCCCGCATCGGGGGTCCCTGCTCAGCAGGGAGTCTGCTTCTCCCTCTGACCCTCCCGACCCTCCCCCCTCTCATGTGCTCTCTCTCTCAGTCTCTCTCTCTCAAATAAATAAATAAAATCTTAAAAAAAAAAAATGTATACACCCCCAGAGAATGAAATCAAGAAGCCCTAAAAAAAGCAAGTCACCAACTCCTGTAGGGGTGAATCTTGCCTGCTGCTTTATAGCTGAATTCTAGCTCCTGGTCCACCTCCAGGGGTCTGCTACTGTACTAGTGCCTGTACGACTAAACGTGTGTATGTGGAATAAGAGAAAATAATGCCAGCAAAAGAGGCTCATCTGCCTCTGCAAGATGTAGGCTACGGATAATATCAAAAAGGAACAGATCATTTTATATAAGTGGTCTATCTGGACTTCAAGCTTCAGCTACCAGGGAACTCCACACCCCACATAAAAGAGGGAATGAAACAGAACAATCTCATGTCTCCATTTCCTTCTTGCCTATTCTGGATGAAAGTGGTAATGGGTTGGAAGGGGTGGAGATAAGAGGAAGGGGTGGAGATAATGATAGTGAAGGAAGAGATGCACAGAGAGACAGAGACAGAAAGACAAAGACAGACTGACATGGTGACATTTGAACCCTTAGATATAGCCACACCTAAAATCACTCATAGTCAACTTTTATTTCTTTTTTATAACTTGCAACTGAAAGGAGACTGCCCAGTACATTTTCTAGAATATCCCTGACATATTAGATGGCCTACTGTATTACACATGCCTCATAATGATATAATTTATCATGATGGTATTTTAATGTATTAACTAGTCCTTGCTTTAAGCCTTTGAGTTTAAGTATTTTTAATTTCTGCCATGTAATTGGCCATGAAAAACAAACAAAAAAATTGTATATAACTGCAAAAATTTGAATAAAAAATGTTCAAATAAAAGAAAAAATCGAAACCGTTCTTTTTGAGAAAAAAGCTTGAAAAATGCCAAGTAACAATGAAAAACAATATAGAACCTTCCCTTGAGACAGGAAAAGCCTGAAATGAGACAAAGTTTGCCCTGATTATTTCAGTCGGTGGTTATAGATTACCTCATAATTATTAACAGTGAAAATGCTTACTAATATTCTCAAACAATAAAGTTACTCATACTTTCCTATTTCCACTCAACTATTCATTTCTCCTTGACACCAGAGAAGATATTTTAAATGATCACATGGCTGTCATGAAATAAAAGTAAACTTTAAAGAGTTCTTTGAACATATTTTAAAAATCAGTTTCATTTGAAGTGATGTTTTAAAAAAAACTGTCTCATGATGTTTACATTTGAAAGTTATTTAATGTTAATGAGATTCTTCTCATCTATGCAAAAAAACCCTTTGCCATACATCCTAAAACCCAGCCTCTCCATTAATCTGGTAAACTTTGGTAACGAGAGCTTTAGAACCTATCACATTTCTCCTTTATCCTCAGCTGCTTGTAAGTCCCAGGTCTGAGTGTCTTGCTAAATTATAGTAGCTTCCCCTTACTCTATATTCTCTGACACAATTATTCTCCCTCAAGCTCTTATTCTTATGTCTCTATTTTAACCATTTTGTGGTTTTATTATCTATATTTATTATGTAATATGCATATCATTTACTTTTAAAAGTCATATATAAATGTGAAATAATTTTTTAAAAGCAGCTTCTTCTTTCCTAAACCTAAGACTCAAACAGAACTAAAACTAACCTTTTTTTAAAGTAGATATGGAAAATAATAATATTCTCCCAAATTATCTACTACCTTTGGCAAGCACCTAAACATTGTTAAACTGATGAATAATTTTTGATGAAATCATAATATAATGTTAATAGGCTGCTGAAATAAATCTACATCATTATCAAATCCTTTCCTAGTTTTTCTTCTTTATTTTTTTGTATTTTGCAAGGTTTCCATAATGACCATGAATTTAATGTACATAAGCACTTCCATAATTAGAAACATCTGAAGAGGTTATTTTTTAAAAACAAAAACCAGAAACTTCTACCTTAATCAAATTCTACTGCTTGAGAACAATTACCCTAGAACTTACTTTCAACTAAAGATTATCTCTTCACTGTAACTCAACATAACTCATAATAAATCTCAGAGCTGACTTTCTAAAATTTCCGCTTTGTGACATGGTGAGAATGAACAGGAAATCAGAGGTCCTGGCCCAGCCATTAATTCACAATATGCTCTTATAAAAATCACTTCACCTCTCTAAATTTTCTCATCTATAAAACAAAGAGTTTTTATGAGATCATCTCAAGATATTTCCAGTTCTAGACCCTTACATGTCCAAATTAATATTTTGGAGATATGGGGAGATATAGATTTATAAAATTATTGATATATAATTTATAAGTACACTAATATACATATAAAAGTTGGCATATTCACTAATATTATATACATCTTACATATGTATAATTTATAAATACACCTATATTAATATAAAGTTTAAGATATAAAGAATGATAAAAGTAAAATTCTGAAATGAGTAAATACCCATCAGATCCAAAAATCAATCTTAATTTTAAAAAGAAAAAGAACAAAATTAAAATTAGCCTTAGAGTGTTCACTAGAAGGAACAGATGATTAGATAGATGCATGGATAGACAGAGGAAGGAGGGGTATGAGAGGGATGGAGAAAAAAGGACAAGAGTTGGGTCTTCCTTATGTGTCTCCCTATTCCTTAAAAAGTCAGGATCAGAGAGATGATCATCTTAAATCTTCTCATTTTAAGACCTTTGTGATCTTCACTCTGTTTGCCTTCTATTCTGCAGTTGAATAAGAATTAATACCTTTGATTTAGTCAAGATTTTATCTTTGGTTCCTTCTCTATAGGATGTCTCAAATAAGATAAAATATTGTGAATATATTACAGCATGTTTAAGTTATAAAATAATACATCTAAATGTAACCTATTAATGCAGAAAGAAAAGCTTCCTCTAAATCTCAATTTTCTGTTACTCAGAAAAAAATCAAATCACCTTACCTGATATTGATACCTTGTTTGTATATTTTACATGCATCAGAAGGCAGAATTCGGGAAAGTAAAGGCACTGTATTTTTAAAAAGAAAAGATAAAAAATAACTACCTAAAGTTCTGAGACATTACAAATTTCTTAATTAGAAAAACAGTAACTTAAACATTTTATTAATAATTTCCTTTAAAATAGTATTTTTCCGCTTAAAAATGATATATAAAGCAATTCTGAGCAACTTCAAATATTTACTATTTAACTGTAATTGCTATATAGTTCACCACTCTGCCCACCCACCCACCCACAAACACACACATGAATAGCAGAGTCAATACAGTGCCACTCTTGGGTACATATTGTAGGACATTATTATAGAGGAGAAAAGTGCCTTATGACAACTAAACCATCCTGAATGGGTAACCCGATGAACCTGGATCCTTTCTGATCCTTTAAATATAACCTCATTAAATAGTAGGAAAGTAATGCGTATTAAAAAAAAAAAAAACATTTTTAGAGCTAATAGTCTAATTTGAGTTTGAATTCCAAATATGTGACCTTGGTTACTTAAACTCACTCTACCTCAGTTTAAAACTCTGTAAAATGGAATCACACCATTTACCTACAGATTTCTACATCCAGTGTTGTCCACATTCATATCACAAGCGTATTCTGAAATTTTTTATTATTTATTATCTGCTACGTTTTGGGAAATACAAGTTATTCTACTGATGAATAAATCTGCATACAGACTATAATAAGCTACCACATACTTGAAATCAAGATCATATCACATATACATAGGTATATAAGAATGTGTGTATGTATAAGATATACTACATGCGTATTTTACAAAACTCAGTGTTATAAAAAGGAGTGATTAAGTCAACCTTAGTTAGAAAGAAACAAAAGCTTTAGAGAAATTAAAGGCTAGTTTTTTAGTTAACTTTTTAAAAAGCATCAATATTTTCTAATTAACATAAAAGGTATATTAATATATCAATGTCTTTTTTAAATTCTTAGAGGTCATATAATCCAAAATGATTTTCAGCATTAAAGACAGTTTTCTAGACATTTTATTGTACAAAAATAAGAAAAGTTACTGCCCAAAGGGAATATCAACTAACAGTTACCCTAGTCAAAGAATATAAGAACTCATTTTCTTTTTTTTTAATTAGTTTCAGAGGTAGAATTCAGTCCATTTATCAGTTGCATATATACAATGCTCATTACATCAAGTGCCTTCCCTAATGCCCATCACCCAATTATCCCTTCCCCATACCCAACTCCCCTCCAGCAACCCTCAATTTGTTTCCTAGAGTTCAGTATCTCTTATGATTTGCCTCCCTCTCAATTTTCATCTTATTTTTCCTTCCCTTCCCCTATGTTCATCTGTTTTGTTTCTTAAATTCCACATATGAGTGAAATCATATGGTATTTGTCTTTCTCTGACTTGTTTTGCTTAGTATAATACCCTCCAGTTCCATCCACGTCATTGCAGATGCCAAGGTTTCATTCTTTTTGATGGCTCAGTAACTATTATCTGATAAAAAATTTTTCCTTATATGAAACAACAGAAGTTGAGAACAGCAATAACAGCATTTATCTTATATAAATGATCAAAGCACTTCTTTAATGCTCTTTAATCAAGATCTAGTTTTCCTGTCCTTAAGTATTTAGTAGAGCATGAAAAAGATAATTAAAAGACAGCACTCTAATTTGTTAATTTAACTTAATTTATTGCATCTTTTGAAGTAGTATGGTAATCTGCAATAACAAAATTTAGAATTATATATCAATACTTATTTATCAAAAATCAGAAATGCAGGAACAGAGAAATACAGAGATTGAAAAGCAAAAGCTAATAAAAAGGAAAAAAGGAATATCATAGACAAAAAAAAAAAAGCTTTCTTCTAGATTTTAATACATTCCAAAAATGGAGCAATTTGCATTTTCCCAATTCTGTGATGATTTTTTCCTCCCTCATATAAACTGAACAATCAGGTTCTCTATATCTTAAGTTATCTCAGGATAATCTGAGAGTTTAACATAGCACTACAAAAGTAGCATAATTCACTGAACTGAAAAAAGAAGAGTCTCTAACTTTTAATTTTGGTTTTGCTGTCATTTACACCTTGATCTTAAGAACAGTTTCTAAACCTAATGTTTTCCATCCACAATACACAAATAATAGTCTCAAATACAGAATGGATATTCTGTGGATTATGAGATAAAGAAACTTTAAAAACTATTAGTTTTTCTGTTTAAATGTGCCAAATACACAAAGCTAAATTTGAAGTCACGATTATTATGATACTATAAATTATTTAATGCTTTTATAGTAAGTATATAAAGGGCTTCCTTCAAAAACATAGTTTCATTTCATCCACATCAAAACAAAAGCTTGCAATATCTGGGGCAGATATTATCCCCATTTAAAAAGGAAGACACTGAGGCTCAGGAAAGATATGTGATTTGCCACATCATATAGGAGCCAGTACTTTTAATTCCAATTTAAAGCTTTTCTGTATCTAAAAACCTAAGCTGGAATAGTTTGGTTTACTTGCTATTAACCAAGTCTGAGGCTATTTTCAGCCAGACACTAAATATAACACTATGAGAAAGAGTGTGCATGATCCACTACCTCTAATTAAACCTAATCCTGGATCTCAGTATTTCCTAACTTCCCCTTATTTCTGGGTTGCCCTTTAATTTTTTAATATCAGGGTTATTTTTTAAACAAAGTGTCATGTTTATTTAGCATTTTATGTTTGCAAAGGGAATTTATAAGTTCTTCCTTCTTCTTCTTTTTCTTTTTTTTAAAGTAGGCTCCATGCCCATCATGGGACTTAAACTCACAACCCTGAGATCAAGAGTCGTATGTTCAATCGACTGAGCCAGCCAGGTGCCCCAATATTAGGGGTTTTGACAATGGAAAGAAACATGCCTAAACTCTAGAAAAAAGCTTACTAATCAAATCTAACAATAGGGATTTATCCTGTGTTTTTTTAATCCAGTGTCTAAATTAAATCTAGTCAATGAGCTTAGTTTTTAGAATAACACATGACATATAACCATTAGGTGCTAGTAGTTTTGACATGAAACCAGTAAAATCCTTTATCAACAATGAAACAGATGTGCTAACTTTTTTGCATCAAAGTCAAGTTCCCAAAGAAGCAATATTTTCAACAAATACCACGTGGTTATGTCATGAATTTGATTATGCAACATTTATAATGTTTATAACTATAGATATATGTACAATTTCAGCAGTGATTACATCCATTTTTGTTTCTTCATATAATTGAAATGTTACTTTTAAAATATTTTAAAACATTTGCTCAGCAAGATAAATTGACTATTTTAGAATTTAAACCACTAGCAATTTCTTGAGAATCAGTTAGAGCCAATATACTCAAGGGACTATCTTGAATATAAGATTGCCAAGCAGGCCTGAGGTTTTTACAGATGGAAAAAAAGAAAAATGGGTAAAAAAAATGGTATTTAGGCTTTACACCAATCTGACTTGGAGTTCTTTTATTTTACAAAGATATTACAAACCTCTTTTTCTCTCAGTGTTCTAAAACACCTGGACTCTGAATGATATAGAAAGCATAAAGGCAAGGTAGGCCTACAGAGTAACGAAATCATGTGTGATTTTGATGGAGCCAAAACTAACCTAACAAGCTAGAGTTGTAACAATGTTGGAAAAAACTGATTACATTAGAAATCAAAACTTTACATTTAGAGATTAAACACACTACAAAAATCTTATTCATTCATGCTATATATTATTATGTAATTGTTAAAATAAAGTACTTCCTCATGAACTAATATGGAAAGATGCCTATGATATATTATACAGAAATGACAAACTGCATGATGATATAATGGCATGATCCCATTAAAAAATAATTCTGAGGATATATACACATATATGTATGTATTTGTGTGTATATACACGCATAACACTTGTATAAACTTTGAAAAGGGTTTGAAAGCATTCACGTGAACAGTAACAGTGATTTTTATAGTTGTCAATATCTGATTAGTTTGATGATTATTTTGGGGATAAATATCACTGAGCATTCAAATATCTTTATATCATAGAAATTAATTCAGATGCTTTAAAAAACGCATGTAAGCTCATCATATCCAAGCCTATATATAGACTACACTGTTTTTAAGTCTTCAAAAAAAAACCCAAATTTAGTTGTTTTAGTAGTTGCTTAATTAGTAAAGGTCACTAGGATCAAACTCCTACTATTTAGACATGAAGGTTTTCTCCCTAAATGGACTGAGGTTTAAAATAGGGAGCAGGGAAACTTACCTTGTCGAGATAAATCATTAAATGACTGCAAAATATCTAGGGATTAAGGTTTTATAAATAATTGAAACAGTGTGCAACCAAACAGTATGTTAAGAAGTAGCTATATAGTATATAATAAAAGTGGCAAAAATGACTGAAAGATGACAAAATATGCAAAATCAAATAATGTTAACTGAATTCTTCTCATTCAGGGATCTAAGTATTATATTTTGAACCTCCTTAAATTCAGTAATCTAATAACCCTATAATTATTCTCTTCCCTTTGAGAATTCCTTGTATTTATTAAAATATTCAAGCCTTCCTTTTGTTAAAAAAAAAAAAGATAATTTTCAATCTTAAAAATAAGACTTTTGAAAGTTACTGATTAGGTTGGCTTTATTACCATTACATTCAATGTGATGAAATATATTTAATTTTCCTTAGAGCAAGTATCAAATTTGCTAACATTTCTATATAATAGCTATTTTTGACTTGCATTTCTGCATGTGTACATATTTTACAGTTATACATAGCACACTCTTACCCCAGCTTTGAAAATCCCAGTGAAGTTCCAGATAAAAGTCACCTAGCTGAGAAACAAAATAGAAATAATTACTGAATGCACCTTAGTTTAACAGTTCTTATATCTGTTGAATATTTGTTTTTTTAAAAAAATCTATTATCACTAAAGGTCTATAGACAAGAATAAAAAGTAGTTTCAGTTTTTGGAACTGGAGGGAAAAAATATGGTTAAATTACTTAAAATAAAACATTACAATAGCACACACTATTATACTTACCTACAAAGGAAAATATGCACCAACTGTAGATTTTATAAGACTATTTTAACCACATTGAAACATATCTGAAACTGACAGGCATTTAAACTGGTATCAATAAATAGTTCATTTCTCAGCATAACTAAAATAACAATTAATAACTATAACTGTAAAAATAGCTAATAACTTTAGGTGTGTTATAGAATATAACTTCCAAAATGACTATTTGTGAAGCCTCATAATGGACTAAGAAAATGACACTCTGAAATAGAAACTTTTTTCTATAAAGTGGTAACATAAGTTTACTAAATCTGAAATATGAAATTGCATCATAAGAGATGTAAGTTTGTATTTCACAAATTAGAAGCTAGACAGCAAAGCCTATAACTTAAGGAAACTACTGTGATCAAATATTCTAAAAAAAAAAAATTATCTCTTGAGATATAAAACCAAAAAAGCATACTTCAGAGGAGACACAGTTAACATGATAGGTATAGGTCTATGTTCCACAGTTCTTTCAGACATCAAAAATACACTGGACAAAAATAAGAGAAAACAAAGCTCTCTTCCTTCCTGTGTCAGCACACCCAGCTCTTACCATCATGATGTAGGATAGACAAAAAGAGTTTTGTTATATAAAAAAATGCTGTTCCTGGAGCAGATAGTGGCTTCAGCTCTTAGGGAATCTTCCAATCCAAAGTACAAAGGAAAAGTATTGCCTTTAGTTATGATCTACCTCCTTTTCTCTTAGAGCTCTTATCTAATTGATTGAAAACAGTAATTCTTTATCTGCTTTCCTAGTTCAAAGTAAACGGTGCTTCCATAGGATTATATTTATCCATTATAATCAGGGTATTTTGTTTTATCATTATTGCTTAATTGAAACAGGATTTTTACCATTTCTTGACTTAATAATCAAGCGATTAGACTGCCTTTAAAAAATGCTAAAATTAACAAGTCAGGAAATGACAGATGTTGGCGAGGATGCAGAGAAAGGGGAACCCTCCTACACTGTTGGTGGGAATGCAAGCTGGTGCAGCCACTCTGGAAAACAGTATGGAGGTTCCTCAAAAAGTTGAACATAGAGCTACCGTACAACCCAGCAATTGCACTACTGGGTATTTACCCCAAAGATACAAATGTAGTGATCCAAAGGGGGTACATGCACCCCAATATTCATAGCTGCAATGTCCACAATAGCCAAACTATGGAAAGAGCCAAGATGTCCATCAACAGATGAATGGATAAAGAAGATGTGGCATATATATACAATGGAATATTATGCAGCCATCAAAAAAAAAAATCTTGCCATTTGCAACGACGTGGATGGAACTAGAGGGTATTATGCTAAGCGAAATAAGTCAATCAGAGAAAGACATGTATCATGTGATCTCACTAATAGGAGGAATTCTTATCTCAGGAAACAAACTGAGGGTTGCTGGAGTGGTGGGGGTGGAAGGGATGGGGTGACTGGGTGATAGACATTGGGGAGGGTATGTGCTATGGTGAGCACTGTGAATTGTGTAAGACTGATGAATCACAGACTTGTACCCCTGAAACAAATAATACATTATATGTTTAAAAAAAAAGAAGAAGAAGAAGATAGTAGGAAGGGAAAAATGAAGGGGGGGAAATTGGAGGGGGAGACGAACCATGAGAGACTATGGACTCTGAGAAACAAACTGAGGGTTCTAGAGGGGAGGGGGGTGGGGGGATGGGTTAGCCTGGTGATGGGTATTAAAGAGGGCACATACTGAGTGGAGCACTGGGTGTTATACGCAAACAATGAATCATGGAACACTACATCAAAAACTACTGATGTAATGTATGGTGATTAATGTAACATAATAAAATAAAATTAAAAAAAAGAACAAGATGATAAGAAATAAGATTACATACTTTTTGAAATATTTATTGTCTGACAAATTGGTTTGTTATTACAGGGGATCGAAAAATAATATCTGGGCACAGTGAAATAACCCCACAAACTTTTAAGGTATTATTTTAACATTAAAATTAACAAGTAAAATGAAAAAAAAAATGCTTAAAAGTAAACTTATAATTACCCTTTAGGTACAAGACTGGCAAAGAGATAAGGCCTACCTCTTTTAGGGCTTTTAATAATCGAGGTCGTTTTTCTTCAACACTTTCCCTGGATTGCTGCTTAAGCTTCCTTAAAAGAGCCGTAACTGAAGTTTAAATTAAAAAAAAATTTTTTTTAATAAATTTCACCATGCTAGATTGTCAATTATAGCTCAATTAAAAAAATTTATACAAAAAACCCTTTTTTGCCATGTTAGAAAACACCACTAGTTTATTATACAAAGACATATATCGATATAAACATTATAAATAAGTTAATAAGTTTAATAAAACTGTTATGAACTCCAAGGAAAATTGAGAAGAGATACCGCAACATGAACTTACATTCACACTAGTTTTCTGAGTTTTTAATTATCAGTGAGGATGTACCTGAGTGAGCCAAGATTAACTAATCTCAGTCAGATGATTCAATGTCCTGTTGTAACACTGATCTAAAAGATCTCAAAGACAGATCTCAAAAATGCCAGTGGATATTACTTTTATAAAAATGTAATTATTTGTAATTGTTACTGGGTGTATCTGTTCTTTTCTCCCTAGAGGTTGTACTCTCAAAGACCACCACATAGCAAAAAAAATACAAAAACGAATCCTCTTTTACCCATGAAAAGAACTTCTGAATCTAATAAAACCCGAAGCCCTCCATAGTGTTTTCTCAATATTCAGACTGAGATTTAGACATATTGCCTAAGTGCAAACCACAGCTTTACTAATTATTAGCTACATGTAAATGGACAAGTTACCTAATTTCCCTAAATTTGTTTCTTTTTTTCATTTGTCAAGTAAAAATAAAGTAAAATCTATATGGAATTTCTGTAAAGGCTCAATATAAATTGCTTACTACTGTGCCTGCAATTAAGTAAACATAATTTTTACCTATTAGAATAAAGGTCTAAAATTGACTACCAAAAATCAATCAGTCCCTAACATTTATTGAAATAAGGGAAAATATTAGACTTAAATGAAATAAGCCTAACAAAAGATAAGAAGATAGAAAATATGCACTGGGGGAAAAATATGTACATCACTACATGCTGACTTCCTCCTAGTCCTGACATATTTTTCACATACATACATACTTATGTGTGTATATATATATATTCATACACATTAAAATACTATTATTTTTACTATTTTATAATATGCATTCTTATAAACTACTTAAAGCCTTATGTGGAATACAGAAGCAAAAGGTAAAAAAAAAGAAAAAGAAGAAAAGACAGCAGTGAAAGCTTGGACCAGGTTTGTTTTGTGTGCAATGGCCAAATAAGGAAAAGCCCAGAGAATAAACTGAAAAACAGTGGAATCTATTCTTACTTTGAACCACAGTTCTAACCATAACCATAACTGTATCTTAAAAAGTAAAAAATCAAAGAGCAAATTTAAATTACTCATGGTCTTCTGGAACAACAGAAGAGGCTGAGATGAGAGCTAGAAGCCAAGGTGTGGGACCTCATCTCATCATACAGTCCTACAACTAGCTTTATGACCTAGGTCAACAGTTTCCAAATACAAGTCTACATTTCAGCGCCCAACTGTTCAAGTTCCCAGTGATATGCAGTAAAATGAAAAAAAAACTGGGAACCAGGTTGGGGTTTCTTTTTTATTTATAAATTATATACTTTTTTCAATTTAAGGACTATTCTTTCTGGTATTTTTGGTTTCAAAATGTCTTCTTTTAATGAAATGGTGGTCACAGAAGAAAGTAATTAACTTTTTTAAAGTTTTTACATGCTAAAATGAAACGTTAGCTACTCTACATCAATCCTCAAATACAATTTTTTTCTGGTCTGTGAAATCCAAATAGTCTGAGAACTAATGACCTGTATAATCATTAAAGTTCTTTCCAGATTCAAATTTACACGAATCTGGCTAACCTCATGTTTGTTATAACTTAACTTTAATATCAAAGCTGTATTACCCAAATGTAGTAGAATTCTTTTTATAATTCTTCTCCACTATAAGCTCAAGTATTTTAATAAATCTTCCTTGCCTTCAAGGAAGGCAATTTGCCTTCAAATTCAAACAAACCTCTGTGAATGTAAGGAATGAAAAGAATTCAATTCATAAATAGAAAAGATATCTTAATGAAAAGCAGAAGTCATATTTTTCACCAGGTAAGTATATTGAAATTGAACGCATGCAGTAAATAACAATTACATTAAAATGGCCAAACATTATAAAAAGATAGTGACAAAGAGATTTACATTACATTAAAAAATAACGTCAACTCAAATTTCTTACAGAAACAGAAACAAACATTCAGAATGCAATTATACAAAATTAGCAATATGTTTTTGTGGAATCAGGATTTGTACTCCCATACTGTTAAGAAACACATAATGATGACTGATAATAAGGATAAAATTAGCTTTGGAGGATTTGGATGGTATTAGAATTCATACAAAGACTCAAATGAAGAACTCCAATAAACCACAACTTATTTAACTTTCTCTTTCCTTCTTTTCCCATACAAAGTACTTTTTTTTTTTTTTAAAGATTTTATTTATTTGTTTGACAGAGAGAGAGATAGCGAGAGCAGGAACACAAGCCTAGGGAGTGGTAGAGGGAGAAGCAGGCTTCCCGCTGAGCAGGGAGCCCGATGTGGGGCTCGATCCCAGGACCCTGGGATCATGACCTGAGACAAAGGCAGACGCTTAATGACTGAGCCACCCAGGCGCCCAACAAAGTACTTTTTAAACTATTCAGTTGGTTGTGCCTAAAACCTTTCGAACTATGCCTTCCTGCTCCAAGAATCACTTAAATCTGTATTTTCTGCCCTCCACTTCCTTCTATGCTTCAGAATAATTATTTCCCACTTCTTACTTAGATGGTTCTGTGGACATACCATAAATAATTCAAACTCAACAAATCTAACATCAAATTAATTAAATCCCAGACTGACACCTCTCTGATACTGACCTGGGCTGATGATCGCTGTTCACCACGTAACCATCATAAGGCAGAAAAGCAACATAATCTTGAAATTTTATTAACTCTAAAGTGAAATAATTCTTTTTTTTTTTTAAGGTTCATTTTTTAATAATCTCTACACACAACTTGGGGCTCGAACTCACGACCCTGAGATCAAGAGTTACATGCGTTTCCGACTAAGCCAACCAGGCTGCCCCCACACCAAGTGAAATAATTCTAAATAGTCTCCGAAAAATATAGTATCATCTCACTGTTCTGTAGCACAAAAACATCAGCAGAAATCAGACCAAAAAAGAAAAAGGTCACAGTTTTTGCTAATAATTTATAATATCAGATTATATTTTGCTAATTAGATAATATTTCAGTAATAATTGTATTAGATTATCTCTGATTTTTCAAATAATGTAATTTTCAGACCCATTTAATACCATTATAAATATATCCATATATTTATAAATATGTAGCTTAAGAGTTGTTAAATTTACTATTCTTTAAGTTAGCAGTTAAATATTTCCATCTCATGTGATGGGAAATAATTTTTAAAAAGCACTGAATAATTACGGATATATAATGATACAATGATTGGCCATGGAATACTATTCAGAATGTGTATCTAAGACATCACTCTATAGAAGAAAATCACTTTAAAAGCAGATCTCAACTACTATGGGCCTCAATCTTTTACATTAAAATCCAGTAACTGATTTTCCAAGAAAACTGTTTCTTGACCTTCCCAATAGATTATAAGTTCCTAAAGAGCAGAGACTATGTCTTCATTCTCCACATCTTAACTATACATACATGCTTTATAGTAAGAACTAAATAAATATTCACTGACTCTAAATAAAAGTTAGGTGAAAGCTACATAAGTCTCAGTGTAAGTCAGAAACCCAGGAGTCCATCTGGTTTCCTCTCCATTCTGCTAATGGGTTAGAAACATCAGAGAAAGTTCCTTTAGACTGGTTGCTGCAACTTTTAATTTATTCTCAGTTTGTTAGATCTGTACATTTTTTTGTCTTTTCCCTGACATAATTCTAGGATTATTATGGTTTCTTACTCTCAGAGTCTCTTGATTTTGTCCAAAAAGGACAACTGTCAATGAATAACTATATTTGTGTGTGTGTGTGTATATATATATATATATATGTATACACACACACACTCATATAATTGTTAAATCATCACAATTTTATCTCATTAAATCCTAAGCCCAAATGTAACTTCACCATTAAAAGCTGCCCAAAATGTGCAGAAAGTCCACAAAGATGTAGTATGTGGATTACATATAAAACTAAAACATAAGAGCCCAAAATTTGGCATCAAATAGAACTAAATCCACGTAACATCCCAAGAGTGTTCAATCTTAATGCACTTCTTTAATAAAACTGCCCAATTTTTACTGTTCCTTCCACAAGTCGAGATTTCATTATTTTCAACCTCAAATTGTAAAAAGATATTACCAGAAAGATAATATTCTCATTCATCCAGATTTAAATTTTATAAAATTTTCAACTATTGAGATGTGCTTGACAAAAATAAAACCTGTATACGAAGCTGGAAAAAAAAAAAAGAAAACTTAGGAATAGAAGGAGGGAAGATAGAGTAACTGAACACTTTGTATACTGTGAGAAAACATGTGACTTTTTTTGAAATTCTCAAAGACAAAAACAAAGAGACTTGCTTCTCTCTTTCAGCAAAGCCTATTCCACCAATTAAAGCAAAAAGATAACTGTTATAACACACTGTGATTATTTTCGGTTCCAATTAATGTTCTATATAATTAAGTAGCTGCCAGAAAGCACAATCAGGTCTCAGTGCTTTTTTTTTTTATGATGTTATGTTAATCACCATACATTACATCATTAGTTTTTGATGTAGTGTTCCATGATTCATTGTTTGCGTATAACACCCAGTGCTCCATTCAGTACATGCCCTCTTTAATACCCATCACCAGGCTAACCCATCCCCCCATCCCCCTCCCCCAGTGCTTTTAAAAATCCTTCATATTGAATAAATAAAACAATGGAAGAATATCAGTAGAGCAGAATACTGTAAAAGAAAAAAAATATATAAACAATATTCCTCAATTCTTTTTGTATACTACCCAATATCCAAGTTCCTAAGTCATGAATAATTCACATGTAAGTTTATAAATAACTACAAATATTTCATACTATGGAAAGTTACACTAAATGAAAATTATATCAAATGCATCACTTCATATTTTTAGAGTTTATATCAAAAACAATAATTTATATTGCTTACTCATCTGTCTATCTCCATAGCTGATGGCTTCCGCCAGCGGGCTCCATCCCTGAGCATTTTTCACCTTTACTGGAGCATTGTGAGCCAAAAGTAAATGGGCACATTCTGAAACATAAAGTGGTAATAATATCAAACATCATGCAATTTTTAGAATCTCTAAATATAAAAATCATTTAGAAATTTAAGAAACCAATGTAATATAAATAGATCTATAATATAAACACTGTACCATAAAGAAAAATTTTTAAAAGCCCTATATATCTAAACAAGGTTATTTCAGATCCTCAGATTCAAGAAGTATCCATTCTATTGCTTAAAAATAAATTGTATCTCTCCAAAGAAGTACTATGTTCCTTAATAACTGTTCCTAAGAGTATTTTGAGAATATTTCCACCAACCCAGGATCCCCTAGAGTAATTTACATCAAAATTCTACTAATAAAACTCAAAAGAGGATTTGTATGTATGTAATGTCAAATGGAAGGTTCCTAATTTATTTCAGAAAAAAAAATGTGCTTTCAAAAGGACCAGTAATGTTTCCATAAACCCTTATTTTTCAAACGTTACAATTCTTTTACTTCAGGAAAACACCCAAAAGAGGAAAAAATCTGTTTATGATTCCAAGGACAAATCTGGACAGTCTTTCTGGTGATCAAAAGAAGTCTAAGGTATAGACTCTTCTACAGGCTGAGGATACTCTTCTTAAAAATTAGAAATAAAAATTATATTAATAGACAAAAATATCAAAACTGAGGCTCATGGAAATTTAGGATGTCTATCCATTCTAAATTTCCTAAATGAATGGTTCATTCAATCAATCATTCAGCAAATATTTACCAAGTGTCTATTATATGCCATTTCTAAGCACTAAGTCCTTGATATAAGCAGTGAGAAGAAAGACACATCTTGCTATCAGAGAGCTTACATCCTTTATTAGAAGAAAGTAAGTAAACTAATAAGTAAAAAAAAAATTTGATAAGTGCCTTTGATAAGGGCGTTATGACAGTGTCACGTACTTGAGCACAGGTGGAAGAAGAATGTGATTCCTAGTTAAAGAAGGTATAACTATATCAGCATATAGCACTAGGAATAACTATACTGAGTTTTATTAGAATAAAGTAAAATAAATATAGAAATTTCACAAAGGTGCTTAAGAAAGTCTACAGTAGTATTTAAGAATATAGGTACAAGAGGGGCTCCTGGGTGGCTCAGTCGGTTAAGCGTCTAACTCTTGATTTTGTGAGATCAAGCCCTGCATAGGGCTCTGTGCTGGTGTGTTCTGCTTAAGATTCTCTCTCCCTCTGCCCCTCCCCCCAACCTTCTTTCCCTCTCCACCCCCCTAAAAAAAAGAGGGAGAGAGAATATATGTATAAGAATGTATATTCTAGCAGTTTATAATGGCAAGTATACTGGAAACTAAATGAATATCTACCATGGGGGAAAGACTGACTAATGGAATGCATCTATACCACTAGAGTAATAGCCAGCCATTTTTTAAGAATAGTGTCATATCAAAAGGACATAGGAACCAGGCCAAATGGTCAGCTACTGGCCACATTTGGGAAACTGAGCATCAAAAAGAATAATGATCAGTTATAACACATTAAACTAAAAACAATCAATTACAGAAAAATGCCAGCTAATAAATGTAGAAGAAATGGCAGAATTTGAAAATCAGTATATTACAACACCAAAGTAATAACTGATTTAGGCAAATGTCCTCAATGAATGCTAAAGCCACTATGTAAAATGCTATGGTGCTGGAAAACAGGATATTCACATGATACCAAAGTATTATCCCAAGATCACTTACTAATTATAAAGAGAAAAATGTTCCTCTCTAGTGAAGATAACAGGAGATCATCAGCCTAAACAAATGACTAAACATGGTGGCATTAATAGTGGCATAACTTGACATTATATGTTTCTAATGTGATGTAATATAAAGTTCATAACATCACCTATGCAGTATTCTTTCCAGAAATATTTAACTTGAATCAAATCAAGCCTTGATACCTAATTTTCAATTTACAGAAAAGATACATGATAAGGAACAAGTTAAATTACAACATGAGAAAATAATCAGGCAAATCTGAGATGGGAGACGTTCTACAAATTGATTGGGCACGCTATTCAAAAAGTGAAATACAAAGGAAGAAAAACAAGCAGGCAAACTTTTCTAGATTAAAATAAAGTGACATAACAACCAAATGTAATGAGTAAATCTTAATTGGTTCTTGATTCAATATAAAGCACAAATAAAAGAAATTTTTGGAACTGGAAAAATTAAAATATGATTAGATATTAGAGATTATAATAATATTATTAATTTTCTTAAGTGTGATAATGATAGGGGTGCCTGCGTGGCTCAGTCGGTTAAGCATCTGCCTTCAGTTCAGGTCATGACCCCAGGGTCCCGGATCGAGCCCATGTTGGGCTCTCTGCTTAGCAGGGAGCCTGTTTCTCCCTCTCCCTCTGTCTGCCGCTCCCCCCTGCTTGTGCTCTCTCCCTCTCTCTCTCTGTCAAACGAATAAAATCTTTTTTAAAAAAAAGTGTGATAATGATATTGTGGTTATGAAAGAGAATGTCCTTATTCTTAGAGATGCAAGCTAAGGTATTTGGTGGTAAAATGTCATGATGTCTACATTGAACTTTCAAATGATATAGCAAAAATAATATATACAACACTAAGAGAAAAACAGAGCAAATATGATAAAATGGTAACAACTACTGAACCTAGGCAGAGAGTATCAGAATGTTCATCGTGATCATCAAATCATTCTGAATACCCAAGAACTTGACCTGAGGACTGACAGAACAAACTACACAACTAGAGGGAGAGAAAAGGCCACATCAAGGAAGGTGGGAAGTGCAGAGAAGCCGTTTGAGAGAGAAAAGGATCATGGATGCTCGGGAGGGAAGAGAGCCCTGGTTACAGAGAAAGGTGAGAGAGTGGAGCACACAGGGATAAGCACAAGGAGACTACTTCCCCAAAGCCATTGGCTGGGAAAATGAGAGGGGCTGATTCTCATGAGGTTTTGCACTCAGCAGGGCTCAAAGACTGGAGTTCTGGAGGTCCCTGGCCTTGGCTGGCATAGAGACCTGAGGGTACTGCCCTACTACTGGAGAGAAAGCAGGCAAGCAATCCCTGGGAAGACAGCACAATCTGAGGATCACCTAGGGCACGTGGGGGAAGACTGTTCACTCTTCCTGGAGCACATCTGTGACAGCACTGCCTCTCGGTGGACAAAGGAGCCCGCGGGCACCATTTCATTCCCCCGCCCCTCAGCGTTAAGTGCAGACACACCTGCTGAGGGCGGCTAACCCGGACACTGGACACTGGCTGTTTAGCCTGCTTTGCTCCAAATACCACACCCCTGCATGCTGGCACCACTGCCCTTCTAGGTCAAACCTGCATTGGTTCCAGGGCAGCAAAACCCTTACGCAGAAGACCAGCACAGGTCCCCGCCACACTGGGTCCCTAAAGTTTGAAGTTTTAAAAGTAAGCAGGCCTGGGGGCACCTGCGTGGCTCAGTTGGTTAAGCATCCAACTCGTGGTTTTGGCTCAGGTCATGATCTCTGGGTCCTGAGATTGAGCCCTGCATCAGGTTTATACTCAGTGAGAGTTTGCTTGAGATTCTCTACCTCTCCATCCCCCTCTGCCCCTCCCCCCACTCATGTGTGCACACTCTCTAAATAAATAAATAAATAAATAAATAAATAAATAAATAAATAAAATCTTAAAAGTAAGCAGGCTTGGCTGTGATAGAGCCCAAAGTGCATAGTGCTGCTCCAGGCAGGCAAGCAACCTGGAGACAGACAGTGTGAAAACAAGGATCTCAAAAACGTCTAGGACACATGAGGGGAAATTATTTGCTTTTCTGGAAGGGCTTCCCTGAGAGTAGCAGACATGGACTCCCCTCTCTGGGGACAAAGGAGTTAGCTGGAGCCATTTCCCTCCCCTGCCCCTCAGCATAAACCAACTTCAGTAAACAGCACAGTGCCAAGATTGGCTGCCTAACCTGCTTACACCAGATCCTGCCCCACCACGCTCTGCTGGTGCTGCTTTTCTCAGGCAAGTGTGCCTAATGATCAGCACAGCAGGCCCCTCCCCACAGAAGACCAGCACAGACCCACACACACACCACGTCTACCAACCACAGTTCTGCAAAGCTTCAACTCTACTGGAAATAGCATCAGGTCTCATTTAACAAGCAAACCAGAGCACGCCCAGTTAAAACCTGCCACACTCTGGCCAAGGTCCAAATGCTGTCCACTGCAGGCAAGGAGAGCCTCTCCAGAGGACTGACCTGAGGGAAAGGGCAGAGAAAACACAGCAGCATAGTGCAGGCAGCACACACCAGAGGCACTTCCTGAAGCACCAGACCCTGGACATTGTATGACCTCTTCTTCATAAAGCCATTACTCACAGGAGCAGGAAACATAAAAGGATTTTCTAACACAGAGAGGAACACAGAGACCTATACAAAATGCCAAGATGGAGGAATTCATCTCAAAAGAAAAAACAGGAAAAGGTCACAGCCAGAGATCTAATCGAAACAGATATAAGTAATAGGCCTGATACAGAATTTAAAGCAACAATTATAAGAATACTCGCCGGGCTTGAGAAAAACATAGAAAACATCAGGAAGACCCTTACCACAGAAATCAAAGAACTAAGAAACAATCAGGCAGAAAAGAAAAATGCAATATCTGAAATTCAAAAGTGACTGGATGTAATGACTACAAGGATGGAAGAAGCAGAGTAATGAATAAGTGAAACAGAAGATAGAATTATGGAAAATAGGGCGCCTGGATGGCTCAGTTGGTTAAACATCTGCCTTCAGCTCAGGTCATGATCCCAGGGTCCTGGGATCGAGTCCCACACGGGGCTCTCTGCTCCGTGGGGAGTCTGCTCCTCCCACTCCCTATGCTCCTCCACTGGCTTGTGCTCTCTCTTGCTCACTCTCTCTCTCAAATAAATACAATCTAAAAAAAAAAAAAAAAGGAATTATGAAAAATTATGAAGCTGAACAAAAAGAAAGAGCAAAGGAACACGAGAGTAGACTTAGGGAATTCATTGAATCCATCAAACGTAATAACATTTGTATCATAGGAGTCTCAGAAGAAGAGAGAGAAAAGGGAGCAGAAGGTTTATTTGAGGAAATAATAGCTGAAAACTTCTCTAACCTGGGGGAAAAAAGATATCCAAATTCAGGAGGCACAGAGAACTCCCAACAAAATCAACAAAAGCAGGCCAACAGCAAGACATATTGCAGTTAAATTTGCAAAATATAGTGATAAAGAAAAAATCCTAAAAGCATCAAGACAAAGGAAGTCCCTAACTTACAAGGGAACACCCATAAGTTAGCAGCAGATCTCTCCACAGAAACTTGAGAAGCCAGAAGCCAGTGGCATGATATATTCAACATGCTGCATGGGAAAAGTCTGCAGCGAAGAATACTCTATCCAGCAAGGTTATCATTCAGAACAGGAGAGGTAAAGCGTTCCCCAGATGAACAAATGCTAAAGGACTTTGTAAACACTAAACCAACCCTGCAAAAAATATTAAAGGGGACTCTTTGAGTGGGAAGGAAAGACCAAAATGACAAAGACTAGAAAGGAACAGAGAAAATCTCCAGGAACAATGACAAAACAAGTAATAAAATGGCACTAATATGTACCAATAATAATTCTGAATGTAATTGTACTAAATGCTCCAATCAAAAGACACAGGGTGTCAGAATGGATTAAAAAACAAGATCCATCTATATGCTGCCTACAAGAGACTCATTTTGGACCAAAGACACCTGCAGATTGAAAGTGAGAGGATAGAAAAACATTTATCATGCAAATGGACATCAAAAGAAAGCCAGAGTAACAATACTTACATCAGACAAACTAGATTTTAAACCAAAGACTGTAACAAGAGATGAAGAAGGGCACTATATCATAATAAAGGGGACTATCCAACAAGAAGACCTAAGAACTGTAAATATTTATGCCCCTAACGTAGGAGCATCCAAATATATAAAACAATAACAAACATAAAAGAACTCATTGAGGGGCATTGGGTGGCTCAGTCATTAAGCTCTGCCTTCGGCTCAGGTCATGATCCCAGGGTCCTAGGATCGAGCCCCGCGTTGGGCTCCCTGCTCGGCGGGAAGCCTGCTTCTCCCTCCCCCACTACCCCTGCTTGTGTTCCCTTTCTCACTGTGTCTCTCTCTGTCAAATAAATAAATAAAATCTTTTAGAAAAAGAACTTGGGCTCCCTGCTCAGCGGGAAGCCTGCTTCTCCCTCTCCCACTCCCCCTGCTTGTGTTCCCTCTCTCGCTGTGTCTCTTTCCATCAAGTGAATAAATGGAATCTTTAAAAAAAAAAAAAGAAAAAAAAGAACTCATTGATAATAATGTAATAATAGTAGGGGACTTTAACACCCCACTTACATCAATGGACATATCATCTAAGTAGAAAATCAACAGGGAAACACTGGCTTTGAATGACACACTGGACCAGACAGACTTAACAGATACATATTCGGAACATTTCATTCTAAAGTAGCAAAATATTATGTTCTTTTCAAGTGTACATGGTACATTCTCCAGAAGAGATCACATACTAGGTCACAAATCAGGCCTCAATAAATAAGATCGAGATCATACCACGCATCTTTTCTGTCCACAACATTATGAAACTTCAAGTCAACCACAAGTAAAAATTTGGAAAGACCACAAATACATGGAGGTTAAAGAATGTGCTACTACAGAATGAATGGGTCAACCAGAAAATTAAAGGAGAAATAAAAAAAAAAAAAAGGAAACAAATAAAAATGAAAACACAATGGTCCAAAACATTTGGGGTAGAGCAAAAGCAGTCATAAGAGGGAAGTATATAGCAATACAGGCCTAACCTCAAGAGGCAAGAAAACTCTCAAATAAACAACCTAACCTTATACCAAAAGGAGCTAGAAAAAGAACAACAAACAAGGCCGAAAGCCAGAAGAGGAAGGGAAATAATAAAGATTAGAGCAGAAAAATGATATAGAAACTAAAAACGTAGAACTGATCAATGAAACCAGGAGCTGGTTCCCTGAAAAAATTAATAAAATTGATAAATACCTAGCCAGACTTAGCAAAAAGAAAAGAGAAAGGACCCAAATAAATAAAATCACAAATGAGAAAGGAGATATAACAACCAACACTACAGAAATACAAACAATTATAACAGAACATTATGAAAAATTATATGCCAACAAATCAGACAACCTGGAAGAAATAAATTCCTAGAAACAGATAAACTACCAAAACTAAAGCAATAAGAAACAGAAAACTTGAACAGACCAATAATCAGCAAAGAAACTGAATCAGTAATCAAAAGTCTAGGACCAGATGGCTTCCCAGGGGAGTTCTACTGAACATTTAAAGAACAGTTAATACCTATTTTTCTCAAACTACTCCAAAAAATAGAAATGGAAGGAAAACTTTCAAACTCATTCTAGAGGCCAGCATTATCCCAGTTCCAAAACCAGATAAAGACTCCATTAAAAAAGAGAACTACAGGCTAATATCCCTGATGAACATGGATGCAAAAATTCTCAACACAATACTAGTAAATCAAATCCAACAGTACATTAAAAGGATCATTCACCATGATCAAGTGGGATTTACTCCTGGGCTGCAAGGTGGTTCAATATTCACAAATCAATCAATGTGATACACCACATTAATAAAAGAAAGGATAAGAATCATATGATCCTCTCAATAGATACAGAAAAGACATTTGACAAAGTACGACATCCATTCATGATAAAAACCCTCAACAAAGTAGGGATAGAGGGAACATACCTCAACATAATAAAGGCCATATATGAAAAAACCACAGCCAATATTATCTTCAATGGAGAAAAACTGAGAGCTTTCCCTCTACTGTCAGGAACAAGATAGGGATGTCCACTCTCACCACTGTTATTTAACACAGTACTGGAAGTCTTAGCCTCAGCAATAAGAAACAAAAAGAAATAAAATGCATCCAAAATCAGCAAGGAAGAAGTCAAACTTTCACTATTTGCAGATGACATGATACTCTACATAGAAAACCCAAAAGACTCCACCAAAAAACTGCTAGAACTGATACACAAATTCAGTAAAGCCTGGGATACAAATTCAATGTACAGAAATCTGTTGCATTTCTATACACCAATAATGAAGCAACAAAAAGAGAAATCGAGGCATCAATCCCATTTATCAATGCACCAAAAACCATACGATACCTAGGAATAAATCTACCAAAGAGGTAAAAGAGCTATACTCTGAACACTATAAAACACTTAACGAAAGAAACTGAAGATGACACAAAGAAATATAAAGATATTCCATGTTCATGGATGGGAAGAACACATATTGTTAAAATGTCTATACCACCCAAAGCAATCTACACATTTAATGCAATCCCTACCAAAATACCAACAGCATTTTTCACAGAGCTAAAACAAACAATCCTAAAATCTGTATGGAACCACAAAAGACCCCAAATAGCCAAAGCAACACTGAAAAAGAAAAGCAAAGCTGAGGCATCACAATTCTGGACTTCAAGTTATATTACAAAGCTGCAGTGATCAAAACAGTATGGTACTAGCACAAAAACAGACACATAGATCAATGGAACAGAATACAAAACCCGGAAATGGACCCACAACTTTATGGTCAACTAATCTTCAACAAAGCAGGAAAGAATATCCAATGAAAAAAAAGACATTTAACAAATGGTGTTGGGAAAACTGGACAGCAACATGCAGAAGAATGAGACTGGACCACCTTCTTACACTATATACAAAAATAAAAAATAAATTCAAAATGGATGAAAGACCTAAATGTGAGACCTGAAACCATCAAAATCCTAGAGGAGAACACAGGCAGCAACCTCCCTGACATCGGCTGGCAACTTCTTTCTAGATATGTCTCCTGAGGCAAGGGAAACAAAAGCAAAAATGAACTTATTTTTTACTTCATCAAAATAAAAAGCTTCTGCACAGCAAAGGAAATAATCAACAGAACTGAAAGGCAACCTATGGAATGGGAGAAGATATTTGCAAATGACATATCTGATAAAGGTTTGGTATCCAAAATATATAAAGAACATATAAAACTGGACACCCAAAAAACAAATAATCCAGTAAAAAAATGGGCAGAAGACATGAATAGACATTTTTCCAAAGAAGACATCCAAATGGCCAACAGACACATGAAAAGATGCTCAACATCACTCATCATCAGGGAGATACAAATCAAAACTACAATGACATATCACCTCACACCTGTCAGAATGGCTAAAATTAACAACACAGGAAACAACAGGTATTGGCGAGGATGTGGAGAAAAGGGAACCCTCTTACACTGTTGGTGGGAATGCAAACTGGTACGGCCACTCTGGAAAACAATATGGAGGTTCCTCAAAAATTTAAAAAATAGAACTACCCTATGATCCAGCAATTAAACTACTAGGTATTTACCCAAAGGATACAAAAATACTGATTCAAAGGAGTACATGCACCCTGATGTTTATAGCAGCATTACCAACAATAGCCAAATTATAAAGAGCCCAAATGCCCACTGGCTGATGAATGGATAAAGAAGAGGTGCTATATATATACAATGGAATATTACTCAGCCATCAAAAAGAATGAAATCTTGCCATTTTGCAATGACATGGATGGAGCTAGAGAGTATTATGCTCAGCGAAATAAGTCAGAGAAAGACAAGTACCATATGATTTCACTCAGGTGGAATTTCAGAAGGAAAAGAGATAAACATGGGGGGTTGGGCGGGGTGAGGCAAAGCAGATAAGAGACTCTCAACTATAGAGAACAACCTGAGGGTTACTGGAAGGGAGGTGGGCAGTGGGATGGTTTAAATGGGTGGTGGGTATTAAGGAGAGCACTTGTAATGAGTACAGGGTGTTGTATGTAAGTGATCAATCACTAAATCCTACAACTGGGGCACCTGGGTGGCTCAGTCGTTAAGAGTCTGCCTTTGGCTCAGGTCATGATCCCAGGGTCCTGGGACTGAACCCCACATCGGGCTCCCTGCTCCATGGGAAGCCTGCTTCTCCCTCTCCCACTCCCCCTGCTTGTGTTCCCTCTCTCGCTGTGTCCCTGTCAAATAAATAAATAAAATCTTAAAAAATAAATAAATAAATAAATTCTACAACTAAAATTAATATTACTCTGTTAACTAACTGGAATTTAAATAAAAACTTAAAAAAAAAAAAGAAAGAAGGAGGTTAACAAGGAAAGAGGATGACAGCCCAGCTAAAAAGAATTTTTTAAAATAAATAAAATGGATTCTCCAAGAAACCCACCATCATGGGGTTTTATGCAAGTGTGTATGTGTGTAGGTATAAAGAAGTTAGGGGAACATAAACATGGATAGATATCTACAGACTTATGGAACTATTTCATGATAAACTTTTGAGTGAAAAGAAAAATATAGCAAAGTACTATGTATGGTGATTCAACTTCAGTAAAAACAAACTAAGCCCCTGTGTTATATAAATAAAGAGAAAGGAGTGCAAGGATACCCACTAGGCTATTAATATTAATTACATCAGGAAAAAAAAGTAGAAGAGACGATACGTTTTTATGTCTTTGTACTGTATTATTTCAATTGTTTCAATAAGTATATAGTAATAGCCTAAAATCATTTAAAAATTTTAATTTAAAATTATTAAAAAGCAAGACGGGCAATTTAAAGCAATATCCCAGTTGTGTAAACTAAGGTATAAGATTGGTATGATATATATACATATATATACATATGTGTATATATATGCTAGACATATCAGTTGTGTTTTCTGATATGCCATAAACCCTGCTGAATGGCTGCCCTTCACTCACCCATCACAGTTCAACTGATACAGAAATAAGCAACTAAAAAAAAAGTCAGATATTCATAAATATGCCAGTCACCTATGACATATTCTGATACATTAAAAAAAAAAAGCAGGATCAATCAAATGCCTCTCCTAGTAATTTTAACAATGAGTAATAAAAAAACAAGGTAGTTAACAACCAGGCACTAAGGCTTAAAAAAAATGCATAAATGTGCCACAAAGAAGTTAGGACTTGAGGAGTCTGGATAAAATGAAATTATGAGGAACAGAAATCACATACAAATAAGCAAGAGCTATAAATATAATAAAATATAAAGAAAGAGAATAGGATAAATAGGACAGTGCAAAGACAAAAGAACATCCAGAGAGAGACTCATGAGAGTAAGAAATCATACTAACTCTAGAGGTATTTCAGGGAAAAAAATTATACAGAAACTGCAGATCCAGAAGAATGAATTAAAAGGTGCAACTGGTTTGATGAATCTTTCTCTGATATCCAACCAAAAGGATAAGAAGTAAAGATTACTTTTCTATTTCATTTTCTAAAGATTCCTGAATTCTTCTTAAAGTATAATGTTCTTTCCATTTCAACTCAAATCCATAATTCAGTAACTTCCCAGTCTAGAAGGCCAACATGGTCAACACACCCAGAAATTCAGAAAAAAATCAGACTTTAATGATGAAAAAATAAGGTTATTAAGATGAATGAGAAAAGTAAATAACAGTGTAAAAGTCCTAGGATATCCCTTTTTAAGTCAATCAACAAATATTATTTGAGCTCCCTGGGTATTTTTACTGTGTTTACAAACAAGTATACAAATAGCAAGTTTTCCTTCAAAAATGAAATCAATAAAGGTATATTATATTTATCTAAGGAAGAAGATAAAAGAGGATGGAGTGCCATAGACTGAAGAGTGGTACAATGCAAAAGTAATTTACAGAATTAATAAGGTAGATGTTTTATCTTCCACTACACATTTCAATATTGCTCCTGTGTAACCAAATCTCAAAAATATGAAAAGGGCATAAAGAAAAAAGCAAAAAAGAGTATGTAGCTAAAAAAAAAAAAGTAAATGGATCAGTACATTAACTGTTGTACCTACTCTACATGAAAAGGACTCAGAAAAATCGAATATTGATATTATTTGCAGATCCTGAATCATCTAACCAACTGTTGCCCAAAAATACATTCCACAGAACTCTAGTCTCTCAAGATACATGTGGAAAAAAGCAAATCAAATAACTATGGGGAACAACAACTATATCCAACACCTGCTCCAACTTAGAAGGTCACAATGCATATTACCATAATTAAAGTTCTAAGAAAGTCCACAATAAAAAACTGCTTAATACTTATTAACCCACTATTTTCCAAATTGACTTGACCTGGAAATACTATTTTCCTCTCAACATTTAACAGTATGCCATAAAACTTATATTCTGTGAAACATAATTTAGACAGGCTAATGTAAATCTATGATAAAGCATAACAGTACCATTTCTGTTTTTCTTTCAATACTGTATTATAAAAATTTTCAAATATACAGAAAAACAGAAAGATGATCACAATGAACATTCAAATACTCTATACCAAGGTTCAATAGTTGTTAACATTTTATCACATTTGCATTGTCTTCCTCTTAGTGTTATATATAATAAATGTAATTTACGATATATATAAAGAACAGCAGACACACCATAGAGATAGACAGATGGTAGGTAAGCAGGTAGGTAGAAAGAGACGGCGGTGGGGGAGGTGGGGGAGAATGGCTGATTCCTCATATAGTCTTGGTTATTTCTCTTCCTAAGATATAGCTAGTACTCATTTCTTGAGTTTCTATAATATGTAGCCTCTTAATAAATTTCTCTTTACCTAGAAGTTACTCACTGATATGAGGAATTCTTAATCTCAGGAAACAAACTGAGGGATGCTGGAGTGGTGGGGGGTGGGAGGGATGGGGTGGCTGGGTGATAGACATTGGGGAGGGTATGTGCTATGGTGAGCACTGTGAATTGTGTAAGACTGTTGAATCACAGACCTGTACCTCTGAAACAAATGATACATTATATTTTTTAAAAAAAGAAGATAGCAGGAAGGGTAAAATGAAGGGGGGGAAATAGGAGGGGGAGACGAACCATGAGAGACTATGGACTCTGAGAAACAAACTGAGGGTTCTAGAGGGGAGGGGGTGGGGGGATGGGTTAGCCTGGTGATGGGTATTAAAGAGGGCACGTATTGAATGGAGCACTGGGTGTTATACGCAAACAATGAATCATGGAACTCTACATCAAAAACTAATGATGTAATGTATGGTGATTAACATAACATAATAAAATTTAAAAAAAAAAAGAAAAAATTTCAACATCAAAAAAAAAAAGTTACTTAAGTGAGTATTCCTTGCAAGAAGGTATTTAAAAAAAAAAGCATAATAAAAAAAGAACTAAAAAACATTTGAGTCACCAATTTGTATAAAATTAAAATCAAAATTAAATTAGTCTGTAGATCATATGCTTAAGCGTATAAACTTAAAAACCAAACTAATGAAAGAATTTTGTTTCCAACAAAGTAAGTTCTGGTAACACCCCTGGGATCTGCATACATTCAGATCAAATGTTTACACCAACTGTATTATACTATGTATCAATAACAGATGTTCCAGAATATTACTTCTAGATCACCAGAAAGAAGAGTGTTAACAAAAATTCATTACCCTGTTTAAAAATTTAAGACTGTATGTTTTTAAAAGATTTTTATTAAATACATCTAAAATTTTAAAATCCAGCATCAAAATGTTGCCAATCCTCTATCTGAAATCCTCACTTTCCAGGATTAGTGGGAAGATTTTTTTACTTCTATGAATAGCCTTAAAAAGTAAATCTCTTAGGGGCACCTGGGTGGCTCAGTCAATTAACCATCTCAGGGTCCTGGGATCAGGCCCACATCCGGGATCCATGCTCAGTGGGTTTGCTTCTCCCTCTCCCTTTGCCTCCACCCCTCCCCCTGCTCATGCTCACACACGTCGCACTCTCTCTCTCTCTCTCTCTCTCAAATAAATAAAATCATTTTTAAAAAAGTAAATCTTTTAAATCACCTATGAAGGTTTTTTAATTAAAGAATAAACAAGTTCTTACAATCATCTAATATACAAAAGGTTAGCCTTCTGAGTTTAGATATACAAAACAATCCCTATTAAAGAATCTTATAAACTCTTTGAATATTAAAGGGATTATAATAATTAACAAATTTATAAATACTTACTTGATAAAATAACAAAACAATAAAAAAAAACATAGTTTCAAAAAGCATAAATTTAGTATAGGATTTCCATTAAGTCTTAAGATGAACTATGGAAAATGAGAAAATATTATTTTTAAAGATTTTTTTTTTGACAGAGAGAGAGAGCACAAGCACAGGGAGCAGCAGGCAGAGGCAGAGGGAGAAGCAGGCTCCCCACTCAGCAGGGAGCCCAATGTGGGGCTCGATCCCAGCACCCGGGATCACGACCTGAGCCGAAGGCAGACGCCCAACCATCTGAGCCACCCAGGAGCCCGAGAAAATATTATTTTTAATATACTGAATCCTAACTCAATTAGCAAATAAAATAATCATGTAAATTTTGAAAAACTCAAAAAACAAAATTCATTTTAAAAATTTTTAACTAAATTTGAAATTACATGAGTGAAGTCAAACATAAGAAATGAAATATTTACTAACCTTTATTTCCTAACATCACAGCAAGATGTAAAGGAGTGTTTCCTAAAATTAAAAAAATAAATAAATTAGTATAAAAACATAGGAAATTTTATTTAAAAGTGGTTTTATTTCCTTCAGAAATTTCACTGACAGATTTTAAGCAAAAATAATGTGACTGCAAAATGATCTTGCTAATATGGCAAATTCAAAGTCAGAGGATGCCATGGTTTCTAAACACAATGTATTCTACCCCCCACCCTTCAACGCCCACCAAATAAAGGATACCAGTTTGCTTTCGAGATATCTTCTCCCAACTGATTTCACAGATTCCTTTGCTACTAATTTCTCTATCATATCATTCTTTGTTCATTCAGCAAACAATTCAAATACCTACTATATACTCATCTTTGGGGACAGATATCAAAAAGACCCAATCCCAGTCCTCAAGTTGTTCAGAAGTCTTCTGTTAGAGACTGATATGAAAATAAAGAATTGCTATTGTTATTTATTAGAATAGAAGAGAGTATAACATGATAATGGAACACAAAACAGAGCTCCTAATTTTGCCTGTGCAAACAGAATTAACTAATGAAGAGGGATCAGACTGAAATGAGTCTTGAAGAAAGGGTTAGAAATTTATAGGCAAACAAAGTAACACTGACTAGTATTCCATGTTAAAAACAATTCCCCCAAATTACATTAAAATGCAAGAACAGTTTATATTTAGGAAACAAACAAATGTTTATGACTAGTGGGGTAAACAGAATAATAAATAATGAAATTGGCAAGATGAGCAAAAGATAAATTAATGATGATTATAGGCTATGCTATGAAGTTTGGACTATATCCTATTAGTTGATGTTATATAATGATTAATTTAATTTCAAAATGATACCCTAAGCCACACTAGTAGCCTAAAAACATCTTGATTATAAAAGAAAGCAAACCTATAATTTTTTAAAAAGTTACTGAATAAATTTACGTATACTAATTTTCAGATATTAGCATTTTTACAGAAGGCACCACATAAACAATTTTTGCCAATAAAATGAGCTGCACACTTATCAAAAAATTATATACAGGATAAAACAAGATTTGACTACTTTTTTAAAAAACCTTATAGATGATCTACCCCAATCTCTTAACTTGACAAAACTGCCAAAATGGTTAACACACACACACAAAATTTTTTGCTCGATAAAAGCACAATGGAATATGAATTGCTGGCTGTAAATACAGCAAGATAGTATTTTGTGCATAATTTAGAAGCTTAATAAATTCATTAAACTTAAATCTTCTCTGTAAGTAATTTTACAAAACAAAAAAACCTAGACTACAATAAATTTCTTTGTCTTAACTATTAGGAACAACAACAACAAGAAGACAGATTTGGGGACATAATTCATATTATGTTTTTCCGAAATAAGATTTCCCTTAGTGACTAGGCCATATACTCCCCAGTTTTCACACCTCATAACGAATTCTAGTTGAGATATGCAAACTTTGTTAATAATCATACATTGAACCATGTCCCCAGAAAAGAGGTTTTGCTCACAATACCACTGAAGTAAACTTCAATAGTTGCCAAGTTATTGGTACAAACTATTTTCCAAAAAGTCAAACTTCAATTCTCCAAATATTTCAGACTCTTTAGGGAGCTGGGTATCTTCTTTTATGCTATCTAGTCCTACAGGTTTATATTTTTATCTTATAGAGTCAATATTCATTTAGATTTACTTAACCATTTTTGCTGCTCTTCATTCCTTCCTTCATTTCTAGTCTTCCATCAGAATCATTTTTCTTCTACCCAAAACAAATCCTTCAAGATTACCTTTTGTGAAGGTTTAAGTGAATTCCCTCAGGTTTTTGTGTGTAAATGTGTATTCAACTTCAATCTTGAAGAACACTGTACTGAGTATATAATTATTGATTGGCTATTATTTTTCCCCTGCACTCTATGTGGTCTTATGATCTCCTTTTTTTGCTGAGAAGCCAGCCATAGGACTTTCTACCCCTCCTTTGAAAGAAATGTGATATGTCTAGCTACATTTGTTTTGTTTTGTTTAAATTATCAGCCATTTCACTCCAATGTGGATTCCTTTTTTTAGTCTGCTTGGGTTGGACTTCTTGAATCTCCGAATCAGTTCTCTCAACAATTTTGTAAAACTCTCAGCAAGTATCTCTCCAAATATTGTCTTAGCTCCATTTCCTCTCTTCTCTCCTGGGGTTCAATTAAAGTAGAACTTGTCACACTTTCTATTTTTTTTTTAAATTTCTTTCCCTTTCCATTTTCATTATAGATATGTTCTTCTAACCTATTTCCAAGATCATGAATTCTGTCTTCTTCAGGGTCTAAACCTGTTAGTAAACCTATTTATTTAGTTTTGAATTTCAGCTATTATATTTTTCTATTTGAGAATTTCTATTTGGTTCATTTTCAAATACATGATTTCAATTTTTATAATTTCCAGTTCTCCACTAAAATATTCAAACTTTTCTCTTATCCCCCAAGAACAAAATAAACATTGTTATTTAAAGCCTCTAATAGTAATTACAATAAATGAAGCTCTGATGTTTTTTTTCCACCCCTGGTTCTCACTCATGTTGTTCAGTTTCCTTAGAGTGCGGGTCATCTTTAATTATATACTGGATATAGTATTTAATGGGCTCTCTATATAAAAATTTTGAAGCCTAAGAAACAAATCCTCCAGATACTTTCCTTTGCTTTTGACATATGGCTGGGGGTACTAGACTTCATTAATCCAGGGACTGACAATGTTTTCTGACCCTCACAAATGACTCAAAGCTGTGCTCCAGCCTCCACCAGAGCTGATTTACTTTTTGTTCACTCTTATTTCTAAGGTGTAGCTCTTTAAGTTACCAGCCCAAACAGCAGAGTGTTTAAGAGATATCCCCCACTTGGTAGGCCCTGACCTCCATCTTTTGTCCTCTTAGCTCAGTGAGGCTGTCAAAAGTGCTGCTCAGCCTCTCCACTACTTCCGTTGGCTTTGCAAAAGCTACTGGGGCAAAATAACTTAAAATGCAAGGCTCAAATCTTTGGATTTCCATCTTCTGCCAGATCTTGGCCCAGTAATTCCTTCCTACCTCATTAGATCTCCAATACCCTTGAAGTTGAATATTTTATTCTTATTTGCTTCTAACGAAAACTAGTCCTAATAATATAGTCTATCATTACTACAGGCAGAAATTCTACTTCGATTTTATTTAACTTTTCTCCATATCTGTAACTGTGCCTTCTCTTCTTTGGTACTGTTAATGCATAAAGATGAGATAATTTTATGAGCACTAATGATCATAACTTGTATCGAAATATAATTACTCTCTTAGTACTTTTAAATCATTCTTACCTGAAGTTCAATTTTATCAGTAATGAATCTTGCCATTCATATTTTTTTATCATTAACTCAAGAATAAATTTTTAATTTCTTCCAATCTCCTTTAGATGTGTCTTGTAAAAGTCTTTTTCTTCTCTTTTAGCAGATGTCACAGTTACTATTTTTGGAATTTTTTTCCCTACTTCTTTCTCTCAATAACAAACCTCATACGTTAAGTACATGAACCAGGGAGAGCACATGACTCAAACCTAACCAGTCTGATACCCAACTAGAAAACTGTTTCAGGAAAGGGCACAATTCCCACCTGGGTCAAGTTCTTTTCTGCAATTTTTTTTCTTTTCTTTTTTTCTTTCCTTCTTTTTTACTAGAACTGGTAGGGAAGACTGCCTTTTGCTGCTGGAACTATAGCTTATCCCTCATTCTTCAAATTTTTCTCCTCTTCCTCTAGCCTTTTTCTCAAATGAATTTTTTACATCTTTCATTCAATTTTCTATACTGTCAAGACTTTATTTAACAGTATCTTCAGGATACTTATAATGACACTTCTTTTATAATGAATATTTTTCAAAGACTATCAAATGACTTTTTTTCTGCTCATCCATCCTGAAATGAAGATTTATTCAAATCTAGTATAGGAAAGGACAATAAGACCGCCCCCACTCCTCTTAATTCATTCAAAAAATGAACAGCAGAAGCCCCTTCTAAGCTCTGAAGCTAAAAGAACAAGCTGATATTTAAGCATTTTCCTGTGAGACTCTATTCTAATACTCCAGATAAAACAAAGAGAATCAAATAGTTGAGAGATAGTTGCTGCATGGGAATCAAAGATAAGGAAAATGGTGCAAGACATACTCTTAAAACTACAAAACGTAACTGAAAGAAATTAAGTAATACCTGAATAAATGGAAAGACATCCTGAGTTCAAGGATTAAATATTGGTAAGATGACATAATGGTCTATAATTTCAAAATGATCTCCATCAAAATCCCAACTGGCTTTTTTGAAGAAACTGACAAGCTGAGCCTAAAAGTCATATAAAAATTCAAAGTACTTAGACTATCTAATCTTGAAAAAGAACATCAAAGCTGGAAGATTTACACATCCCATTTTCAAAACTTACTACAAAACCACAGTAATCAACACAGTATGTACTTGTGTAAAGACAGACCTATATATCAATGGATCAATCATATTACACATAAAAATTAATTCAAAATAAATCATGGACCTAAATATATGAGCTAAAACTATAAGACTCTTGGGGGAAAAAAATGAGGAAATCTTGTGACCCTGGATTAGGTAATGATTTCTCAGATACACCAAAAGCACAGCACAAAAGCACAAAAGCAAAAATAAACTGGCCTTCATCAAAATTAAAATGTGCTGCAAAGAATGACATCAGGAAAATGAAAAGATAACTCAGAGGGGAAAATATTTTACAAATTATATGTTTGATAATATCCAGAATATATAAAGAACTCTTACAACAAAATAATTTTTAAAATCCCAATTTAAAAATAGGAAAGGATTTGAATAGCTTTTTCTCTAAAGAAGATATACAAATGGCCAGTAAGTACATGAAAAGATGCTCAAAATCATTAGCCATTAGGAAATACAAGTCAAAACCACAATGAGATACCACTTCATACTCACTAGGATGTCTAAAAAACAAAACAAAACAAAACAAAACAAAACAAAACAAAAAAACACAAGTGTTGGCAAGGAAGAGAAACCGGAATAAATCCTCATACAAAGTAAAATACTGTAGCCACTTTGGAAAACATTGTGGCAGTTCCTCAAAATGGTAAATAGAGTTACCACATGACCCAGTAAAAGGTATATACCCAACAAAATGAAAACATGTCCACACAAAAACTTACATACCAATGTTCATAGCAGCATTATTCATAATAGTCAAAAAGCAGAAACAACTCAAACGTCCATTAATTGATGAATATATAAATAAAATATTGTACATCTGTGCAATGGAATATTATTTGGCAACAGTAAGGAACAAAATTCTGATATATGTCACAACATGGATGAACCTTGAAAACAATGTGCTAAGTGAAAGAAGCCAGTCATAAAGACCACATATTGTTTGATTCCACTTACATGAAATGTCTAGAGAAAGTAGATTAGTGGCTATCTAGGGCTGAGGGAAATGGGGAGTGGGGCTGGAAGTAAAAGGTAAAGGGTACAGGATTTCTTTTTAATTGTGGTGATGGCTACACAACTTTGAATACACCAAAAGCCATTTAACTGTACAATTTAAATGGATCAAATGTTTCTTGATATGTGAATTATATCACAATAAAGTTGTTTAAAATAAATAAATAGAGGGTAAGTGGGGGATAAGTAAAGTTGCTAGAATTGCAGCAAATATTTACTCATGCTCCTAATAATTTCTTCCTTATAAAAGCCTTTGTACTGGATATCTTATTTTGCCTTAATAATCATTACCCAGGTAGGGGCACCTGGCTGGCTCAGTCAGAAGAGCATGTGACTCTTGATCTCGGGGTTGTGAGTTCAAGCCCCACACTGGGTGTAGAGATCACTAAAAAAATAAATAAACTTAAAAAAAATCATCACCCAGGTTAGTCCAGCTGTGGACTAAAATAGGCTTTCTTGCCCACTTGCTTCTTTGGTATGAATTTTTCTATTCAATAAGGTACTAGAAATAGCTTGCTTGCTTTATTATTATTATTTTTATTTATTTATTTATTTATTTTGCTACTGCTATAATCCTAAGGACAGCAGTAAATGAAGGCAAAAGGAAGGGGTTGGCTTGCTGTAGGACACAAACTTGCTCCTGCCATCTGTTTCCCATATATATCTTTCAGAGAGAGAGAGGGTGAGAGGGGCAGGGAGAGGCAGAGGAAGAGAGAGAATCCCAAGCAGGCTCCACGCCCAATGCAGAGCCTGATGTGGGGCTCAATCCCACCACCCCGAGATCACGACCCAAGCTGAAACCAAGAGTCTGACACTCAACCAACTGAACCACCCAGGTACCCATCTGTTTCCCATATTAGACACATTCTCATCCTCTAATTCAGAGACATGACATAAATAAAGTTTTACTAGAACACAACCACGTGTTGATTGTTTATCAATTGTTGATGGCAACTTTCATGCAACAGATGGTACAACCTGCAAGCCTGTATTTACTATCTTGCCCTTTTTAAAAAAAAATTTTTTTAATTGAAGTATAGTTAACATACAATGTTGCATTAGTTTCAGGTGTATACCATAGTGATTCAACAACTCTGTAACTATCTTGCCCTTTAATTATGTTTGTAGACCCCTGCTGTAATCAGTAAGGGTTTCATGTCATACTGCATTGCTTCCAGGATAGAACACCTGTCGGTCAATATAATTTCTATACATAATCACACATTACTGTTATTAACACCTTCTCTCATAATCTAGTTTACTTGATTCTAGAGTCACTGTTTTGTTTCAATGTAAAATTCGAAGAGAAGTTCAAAGGTTCTGCTATCTTTCCAAAATTTTACCTGGAGGTAAAATCCATTCACTCTCACTTAATAAATACTTACTGAGCATTACTGTGTTCTAGGCATAGTGCTAGATATAAAAGATTCAACCATTAACAAGCTAGAAATAATTCTTGTCCTCACAGAGCTTATAGTCACAAAAGAGAAAAAAAATCAAAATGAAACAAAATAGATTGTGATAGGTGTTCAGAAAAATAACAAAAAGTTAAGACCAAAAATAATAATGAAAGACATAACCTTCTGATTTTTCAGGCAGGAAAATCTCTCTATGAGATAATGTTTAAAATGAGCTCTTAAAGGAGTAGGAACTAAGAACTCAATGAGAAGAAAAGCATTACAGCCAGAGACCAGAAATAACCTGACAGATTCAAGGAACTGAAAGAAAACAAGTATGGCCAGAACATAGGAAAAAAAGAGATTTGTACAAGATTATATCAGAGAAGCAGGCAGGGGCCAGATCATGCGGTGCTCTATAACTGTGGTAAGAAATATGAACTTAGGGATGCCTGGGTGGCTCAGTGGGTAAAGCGTCTGCCTTCGGCTCAGGTCATGATCCCAGGGTCCTGGGATGGAGCCCCGCATCGGGCTCCTTGCTCAGCAGGAAGCCAGCTTCTCCCTCTGCGGGCTGCTCCCCTGCTTGTGCTGTCTCTCTCTGTCTGTCAAATAAATAAAATTTTTTTTTTTAAAGAAATATGAACTTACTTTTAAGTGGAGAAGGCATTAAAGAATCTTGAACAGGGACATGACATGATACAAATTACATTTCAAGATCACCCTTGTTACCATATAGAGAATGGAATGGAGGGGGACACAAAGAGATTAGATATGAGCTGGTGTAGTATTCCACCGAAAAGATAGTAAAAACTGGTCTCAAAGTGGTGATGGAGACCAATCAGAGGAGACAGAAAGGAGGATGATTCAAAATAACCTGTTAGTTAGATATGTATGCTAGGAGGAGGAGGTGAGAAAAATGACCCCAATGACTGAGGCTTGAGCAACCAGATAATTAATGATGTGATTTAATAAATGACTGGGTGGACAGGTGGGAGGGGATAAGGTAGAAAATAATAACATTTTAAACAAGTAAATTTTGAAATATCTGAGATTCCCAAGTGGAGATGATTACAGAATCTGGGAACTTCAGGGAGAAGTCTAGATTAGAGATATAAATTTGACATTTAAAAAAAAAAAGACATTTGGGGCACCTGAGTGCTCAGTCGTTAAGCGTCTGCCTTCAGCTTGGGTCATGATCCCGGTGTCCTGGGATCGAGCCCCGCATCGGGCTCCCTGCTCAGTGGGAAGCCTGCCTCTCCCTCTCCCTCTCCCTCTCCCCACCCGCTTGTGTTCCCTCCCTTCCGCTGTGTCTCTCTCTCTGTCAAATAAATAAATAAAATCTTTTAAAAAAAGAAAAAGACATTTAAAATCAAACATATAAATTTGTGAATACCCATTTTTTTCCCTAAAGTAGAAAAGGTAGTAATAGTTACCTTTCCTCACTTCTCTATCTTCCAGGAGAAAAGAAAAAAGGACCATATTCTGAATGCTGACAATGGTGACAAGAAGAAAACAAGGAACTGATAACACCAGTTGCTGTCAAGAAGGATAACTGAGTGGGTAAAGATGAATGGGAGGGAAGCTTTTTTTTTTTTTTTTTTTAAGTAGGCTCCACGCCCAGCGTGGAACCCAACGGGGGGCCAGAACTCAGGACCTTAAGATCAAGACCTGAGCTGAAATCAACAGTTGGAAGCTTAACCAACTGAGTCACCCAGGCACCCCAGGAAGGAAACTATTTTTATAATGTATCTTTCATATCTTTTTATAACTTTGTAGCATGTGAATGTAATAACTTTTCAAAAAATTACACAAATTAAGGAGAATCCACCAAAGTCTAGACAGAGCACCTAGGTAAAGAAAGTAGGCCTTTATACACCTAGATTATTACTGTTTTCTTAAACCCTCAAGGAATATATAGATGAAAGGGTGGGGTGCCTAGGTGGCTCAGTCAGTTAACTGTCTAACTCTTGATTTCAGCTCAGGTCATGATCTCACGGTTGTGAGATCGAGCCCCAAGTCGGGCTCTGTGCTCAGCATGGAGTCTGCTTCAGATTCTCTCTCTCCTTCTCTTTTTGTCCCTCCCCCCTTCTAAAAAAATAAAATTTGGGGGGAAAAAAAACGGTAAAATCATCAGTACCTACTGAAGTAACAAATTAAAGTTACTATAACAAGTCAAAATTAATCACATTTTCAAAAGATTTATGAACTAGAAATGACTTTGTGTTCAACTATCCAATCCCTCTCATTTTACAGGTAAGTACATAATCAGAAATACATATTATAATTAAGGATACCAAATATCATGCTTTGATTTCAATATTTTAAATACAAATCATCATTATTTTCTTCATCCTCATCCTCCTCCCCCTCTAGCCAACACTGGATTTTCTTTACTGGCCAAGGATACCATGAAACTAAGAGCTCAAATGTCCCAGTTAATCCTCTTCTACTATTCCCTCAATTTTCTAAGACCTCACCCTGCTGCTTCAGCTAATTTGTTACATAAAAGATACTAAAAACTTAAAATAACCTTCTGCCAACTTTCCACAAATCTGAAATAAGATGCCTTGGTTCTAATTTGGTAAATAAACTGAATTCTGTTCTGTCAAATGAATAAAAAAATATTCCAGTAACGTTAGGACCACTGCAGTGCTAATGTATGCAAATTATCAACCAAAAGGCTAGATTTACAGGACATCTATTGTATGTGCCCTGCACTATGCTATATACTTTATAAACCTTATCTTACCCTGACACCCTGTGAGACAAATACTATTCCTATTTCACAGGTAAGAAAAATAAAGCTAATAATAGCTAGGTAACTTCCTAAAATTATATATCTAGAAATGTGTGAGTCATGACTCTAAAATCTGTATGCTTTTTACTGGACCAATAGTTTTCAAACTTTTTGGTCTCAAGACCCCTTTTATACTCTTAAGAATTATTAAAGATCTTTTATATGGATTAATTATTTATATGGACAAATCTGTTGATATTTACTATATTAGTAATTAAATGTAAAACTTTATTAATTTTACATTTACAATAACTCCATTACATATCAATATAAATTTTTTATGAAAAAAAACTTTTCTAAAACAAAAATAAATGACAGGAGTGTGCTATTTTAAACTCTTTAAAAATTAAAATAAATTTCTTTTATGTCTGGCTTAATAAACAACTAGATTTTTATAATTATTTCTGCACTGAATCGTGGAAATTTGCTTTGGTTTGAAGTATACGAAGAAAATCTAGATTCAGAACATACACAGTTGAAATAAAAAGAGTATTTTAATAGCCTTTTTAAATAATTGTAGATGTTCTTTGCTACTACACCAAAACTCAGTAAGTGGTGATTTCTTAAAGGTTAGCTGCAATGTTAAATCTAAAGCCATATCAATAAACTTTTTCTATTGAGTTACATTGAAATCCATTGGTTTCTCTTGCACTTTAAATGGATCTTTTACTGATGCATGATTTTGAAACATCATGCACTGATCATCTGAAAAATGCAAGTTGACTGAGTTATACAGATCTTCCAAATGTCAACACATTTCTTTATACAAAAAGAAAAAAATCACATTTGGTAATATCACCAATCTGGCCAGAGAAGTCTTTAAATATTGGGAAGCTGTCAAACTTAGTGAGAGAAACTATCAACCTTAGTGTGACAAAGACGAATTTCCCAAATTCTAATTTTTGATTCAAAGCTTGAATTTTTCAATTGGCAACAAATACTACCAATTATTTTCTGTGAAGTCACAGGCTCACTTCATTCTTTTTTCCAGAAAATTTCTGCCAAGTATCCAAATTGGAATAACCATAGTTTGTCTGTAAGCTGTTCTTTCAAGTAAAAATGGTGTTCCATGACAAAAGCTGCTAGTTTGGCTTACCACTCAAACAACTATACAAATGTTTTCCCTTATTTTCCCTTCATTATGCAGAAGAACATCATGCAAAATCTACATTATGTCACAAAGAGTATCAAAAAGATAAGTACTCGAGATTAAGACTTAATAAAATTAATCATTTCTATAGCTTCATCAAAGACATTAAGTGAAATTGGCTTTTTTTTTTTTATTTTAACTACAAGTATGTGGCAGTGAATACGCAATGAATATTAGCAGTTTCGGTGCCTTGATTCGTACTCAGGGTCCAAAAATTTTACCCACCACTGCTTTTGTGCCATCGGCAAAAATATCAGCACAGTGAAAAAGGCAAGCAATGACTTTATATTATTACAAAAATAGTTTTGATTTCACCTTCCCCCTAACTAGTGAGAAAACAGGAAATTCTAAGTATTAGAACCAACATAGCTCCAGCTTCTACAGACACCTTCAAGTCCCATCCAAGCAAGAGGTAAAAAAGGGAGAATTTTTGTATTTTCTCTCATAAATAGTACTATACTACTAAAACCCACATACACACATAATATTACATCCATCATAGACTCCTAACCAGCTCTACCTTCTCATTATTTTCAAAGCTACCCCCACTTTTAATAGCATGTTAAACTGACCTTTGCCCATCCAAGTTTCTGCTTCACATAGCAGCCAGATTGAGTGTTTTAAAATCAGATCGTATTACTCCTCTGCTCAAAATCCTCACTTCCTATTTTGCTCAGAGTAAAAGCCAAAATCCTTAACAATGGTCTATAAAAGTTCTACAAGCTTATACCCACAGCTACCTCTCAAATCTCCTATCTCCTACCACTCTTCCTCTTGGACCAGCCACACCTGGCCTTCCTTCACCCCTTGAACATGGTACCTTTACATTTGTTATTCTCTGTCTGAAACTCTGTTCTGCCAGATAGCTGTTCCTTAATTTTCTTTAGGTGACTTTAAATTTCTCTTATCCCTGATGTCTTCCCTGACCCTGACCTCAATGAAATACTACTTCCTCTCCCCTGTACACCCAGCACTCTCTATTCTCCTTACCCTGCTTTATTTCACTCCATGATATTTATCATTATCAGTCATACCACATATTTATTAGTTTATCTTCCCCCATTAGAATGTAAGTTCCATGAGAGCAGGGACTTTTGGCCACTTTGTTCATTGCTGTAACCCCAGCATCTTAAACACTGTCTCATATTAGTTCAGTATGTATCAGTTAAATGAAGGAATGAATGAACAAAGAAAAGAAAAAAATACTATAAAGAACCATTAGAATAGTGTTAAAATCTGTGTTTACTCTCCAAAAAGCATTCCACCCCGGACCAAGGCAGGTCTCCACATGATTCTCTATGAAAGCCAACCAAAGGATATTTATGCTTAAGAGGATATTCAACACAGCATAGGTGGTTTTATAGAATTCAGTATAGTGCTGAGTAAGAGAGCACATGCATTCACGTGCCTGATAAATATCTACAGCCAAGAAGCCAAATACTCTAAACCAAGTCACACCAGTAGATTAAAGATGACTTGTAGGAGAGTCAAATAAACCTAACCCTTTAGCACACTGACAGGCAGTATAAATTAAAGTACCAGATAAAACCGCAACTGAAGTACTATCTTAACCTCAAGAACAAGAATGTCGGGGCGCCTGGGTGGCTCAGTTGGTTAAGCGACTGCCTTCGGCTCAGGTCATGATCCTGGAGTCCCGGGATCAAGTCCTGCATCGGGCTCCCTGTTCAGCAGGGAGTCTGCTTCTCCCTCTGACCCTCCCCCCTCTCATGCTCTCTCTATCTCATTCTCTCTCTCAAATAAATAAATAAAATCTTTAAAAAAAAAAAAAAAAAGAACAAGAATGTCTTCTGATGAAAGGTACTTAACAGCACAAGTGAGAGTAAGATATTGGTATCTGTGGATATTACTATTATATTAGCCTTTGGAGTTAAAATAGTTTCAATTGCAGTCTCCCAATTGAGACTATAATGCCCCACAAGGTAGATATTATTGTATCTCCTTATTTCAGTAGTTAAGTAAACAGTATAATTTCATAAAAACCAGTTTGTAGAGAAGCATGGTCTCAAAGTTAGATCTAAGTCCAAATACAGAGACAGCCTTCCAGTTTTGCAGATAATCTTTGGGATTTCAACAAGAGTAACAGGCTCAAGAATAGATGAAGTTCAACTAAGCCACACAGTTAAACCTCATACATCCTTATAACAAACACCATTCATAATTTTCAGACAGGAAAAAGACCTTTTCTCTTTTCCCTACCCCATTTTACATGCTGCAGTACTGCTCTAAAACTGATCTTCCATCTATCCCCCAATGAAATAAATAGTATGTGAACAGGAACACACCGTTTGGTCTGCCCAGCCCCCACTCAATTTTTGAGGAACTATGCTCATTTTCTAGAACCCAAAGCATGCTATTACACTGTACTATGCATTAAATCTCTATGACTCAAGAATGACATTAACTTGGGACAGACTGCCTAGAATTCTGTTATTCAAGGAGTCCTCCAGAATTCTCCTGCCTTATTGAGGATGCAAAAAACAGAACATGGTCAATAACTGTTCATTTCTGCTTCCTTTTTTTGCCAAAGTTGAAAGGTCAGAATTCCTGCTCCTATTATAGCTCAGTACAGGAAAGGAGAGAAGAGGATTACCCCCCCCCCACCCACTTCTGAGGTAGCTCTGCAGATGTGTTCACATCACAATTCTAAGTGTGAAGAAACATTCTAATACTTATAGTGATGCCATCAGGAAACATATCCACTTAACCCAAGGACAGTCCTACTCTGTTAGGAGATACACGAGGACGAAAAGATGAGAGGAAGGTCATATTCACATTGTCATAAAGATCAACTGAATCAACCCTGATAGATCAGTGAAGTGACAGATTTCACTGCCAAAACACCCTCATACTAAGTGAAGGTGCAGGACACTTTAATGGATTATCTTAAGCCTCCAGAAACTACTTCACTTTTTTTCTAAGACAAACTGAGGTCTGCCTTTCAAAAACAAAGTCCAGAAAAGACCACAAAAAACGAGGAGAAAAATACAAAACTATTACTGTTCTTCTAAAAGATGTGCCATCATTTTAACCTTCCTGGCCAAAACTGTTCACCTAAGGCTTAATTCAAGAATTTTTTTTTTTTGCCATGGAAGTCTAACTTTATAGTCACTTCTCAAACAGACGTAAGATGCATTATTTTCTTGCATCACCCATCATAAAGATTTTAGTGACAAACACAAAGCAGAGAAAATAATATCAAAAGGAAATTTAAAGATGTATATAGAATAAGCCAAAATAAACCTACCACATAGGCACCAAACAGATTATCCTAATGCCTCAATTCTCAAAGATATATTTTTAATCATTTTGAAATTAAAATGTTTTAAAATCCTTGTCTGAAGAAATCTGCCAGCCACCAGGCAGAGAGGCTATACATATTAACCATTTCAATACCATTCCCTTGAGTTACCAACACTGGCAGCAATATTCTCAACTGAAATTTAACTTACATTTGAAATTTGTAATCATCTTGTGAAATAGCTACACAAAGAGTATGCTACAACTCAGTAAAAATAAAAATTAACTGTATGGAGAAGATGGCTTGTCACATGCCAGGCAATGTAATTAAAGGCAGCAGAAACTGCCAAATCTCTCAGAATACATCAGAAATTTCTCACATCTAAGAAAGGCTGGTTTAAGCAATTCGTATATCAAGGACTTTCATCACTCTGGTATCTCAAAGTTTACGAATGTCCAAGGGAAAGTACTTTACGTCTAAGGATATTTAACTCAAGGGAAAAAACAAAATTACAAGTTTAACAAATAGGAATTGCAGTCAAAATCAAGAAAGTGTTCTATATGCTTCATAAGCACTCTCAATTCTAAAGGTGCTAAAGAAGTAAAACTCATTACCATGGGAATTATTAAAAAAAAAAAAAAAGCATGTCACCATGATACTTAAACTACCAATGACAAAAAGTGATTCAGAAAAATTTTTACAATGTGAAGGCTTAGACTTAAACTTTAATTCTATACTAAAGAAAAAATAATATAGAACTAAAAATATACTAAAGATATAAAGTTTAATAAAATTTGTGTACATTTAATGTAATGTATCTTTTCCCCCACCCCCCAAAAAAATGCTTTTACTAAATATACAATGAGTCATAATCATTTGGCATATCTGAACATAGTATATTCATGATGTTATACCTATTACTGTATTTAACTTATATTTCAAAGATACGTTTGGATCCAAACACAGTATTCCTCAAAATAACTGATGACTCAGAAAAGGCAAATCATACTCAACCAACATTTTACCACAAAAGAAAAAGCTTGATCCTTGCTCCTATTCAAGTCAGTAATTTGTAAATATACATTACATACGCACTCCAAAAAAAGTTTATCGAATCAGAAATCACTGGAAACTCAAAGAGCTAATGAATAGTGAGCTAAACAGTGACCAAATTAAGGTTCAATAAGCTTTCCAGCTAGGTAGAATAAAGGATCAAAACTAACAAGATAAAAGTTAATAAATGTAAAGTCCTGTTTTAGGTTAAAAAAATAACTGCAAGAAGAGAGAGAATGGAGAGATAGCCAATCACTTGAGAAAAAGCAGTATTAAAAAGTTAACATACTCTTGCACTGTATTATTTAGTGTGTGCTTTTTAGTAATATACATTACTAAACGTATATTGCTTAGAGCAAGAGTCTCCTTTTTGTCTTTACTTATAAGGTTAGTCTTGAGCACCATCCTCAAAGGGAAGAATTAACAAACTGAATTTCATTGAAAGAAGATGATTAAAATTTTCATTTACTTATTTAACATAATTATATAATATTTACTATTTCAGGGGCCACCTAAGCAGTTTATAAACCAAGTCGTATGACGAATGGATACAGAAGTTAGGAATGTTTAACCTAAAGTTAAGAACATGATAGCTCTTGTCAAATATCTAAAGGGCTATCATGTGGATGAGGTAGCCCATTTATTTGTGCCATTACATAAAAAAAGAAACAGAACAAAGAAGAGTCAGAGATTTGGACTCTACAGAAAAACTCTGAAAGTTGTCAATGGCAAAATCTCTCCATAAGGCTACTATAAGGGGCCACCTGGGTGGCTCAGTCAGTTAAGCGTCTGCCTTTGGGTCAGGTCATGATTACAGGGTCCTGGGATTGAGCCCCGCATCGGTCTCCCTCTCCCTCTGCCTGCTGCTCTCCCTGCTTGTGCTCTCTCTCTGTCAAATAAATAAATAAACTCCTAAAAAAAAAAGCTACTATAAGGACTAAATGGGAAAATATATATTAAAAAACTTTGTTGTAAATTACCACATTACACATTATTAGAATTTACTTCTGTGCAGTATAGTGGGTCCTAAATCAATAGAAATATTTACAGAGGTTGACCACTGACTTGAGTCCCAGCTATTAGTTCAGTTCCCAGCTTTGCAATTTATACCAAGTATGCAACTTTAGCAAAGTTTCCTTGCATCTCTAGGTTTCACTTTCCTCACCTTTAAAATAAGGATAAAACAATCTGCTTTGCAAGGTTATTGTGAGAATTAAATGTGATAATGTAAGTAACATTTAACACAGTGCTGACACACTCAGTAAATTGTATCATCATCATCATCATCATGTTCTAGAAGGAATCTCTCTGGTGAATATAAAACTAACTATGTGGTATGATGTGGTATGAGTGTATGGCTTTGCTATGCACCTGTATGAGTGTATGAATCTGCTATGCATTTATCATGTTATAACAATCCAAATATATAGCTTTAATTTGTTTGGTGACTTAAAAAGCATTTATCTTTTGTAATGTGAAGGAAAAAATATTCTTAAAATCTAAATAAAGTACCCAGGTTAGTAAAATATCAGGAAATAAAGTAATGTAATGGGGAAATTATGCAGCTACAGAAAAAAAGGGACTAAAGTAGCAGCACATTAAATATAACCTACTCTTCCTAGGAGACTTCACAGCATGAGGTAAGAATATATTGCAGAGAAAAAAACAATTAACACTTTCCAGAGGTATGTGAACTATTGGTTACAATCATCAGAAATACCAACAATACAAGGGCAGCTAAGTAAATGCAAACATTTGGTATATCAAGGCAATTTAAAAAGTGAAGTTGAGTGGATAAAGGACAAGAGTTTAAGAGATTTAGGATTCTATTTACTTTGAACAGAATTAGTATTTTAATAAACCAACTCCGAAATGTTGGATTACAGAATATGTAAGCTCAATAATCCTATAATTCAGTACCTTCTGTGATTAACCAAGAGGGTCAATTGTAAAATACTATCCTATCGTACTTTGTCAGTCATATTCATCTCTCTTCTTTCAAAGGAAATTAACTCTCAAAAAGAAACTTTTATCTGTTTTCACAGATATTTCAAGGTAAATATTTTAAAGGTAATGACCCTATGAAAAAAATATATATATATACATATATACATACACCCACTATGAAGGCCAACTCTGACAAACTTCCTAATAAACAACGAATAACCTGAAACTACAACACATCTCCTAATACAAACTGTTTCCCAAAGGGTTAGAATATAATTACCATCAACAAACAATATTATGTTTGTTGCAACAACAGTAAAATGATTAAATAAGTGTAGGAATGAAAAACTGGGTGCAGCTTTCAGGTACTTTTTTTGGATTTGAATTATGATAAATGCCAGTGATATTATTACAATATTGTAAATTCAGATACAAGTGCAGTTGTCAGAGAATTATACAACCAATAGAAATCTTATTTTTTTAATCTCAATTTTGCCCTAATTTTAGATAAGAAGCCTAGAGTCCAATGGAATTAAGGGAGCTTATTCCTCAGGCAAGCATTTCATTAATATGTTATATATTATTTTGAACACAGAGTTGAGTGTGTTCTAATTGAATGTATACAACAGTCATGTTCAGTTAAAAGCAGAGCTATATCTGTCAATTACCCAATTTAAAACGGCTTATTAAATGTTGAAAATATGTGTTTACATTCGTTTTCATTAATAAATGTACTGTTGCTTAAATGTCAACTCAATCACATTACGTTTTTAAAACTAAAGAAACAAAAAATTCAGCTAATGAGTCAAGGAAGAAAGTAGAAATACAGTCCTTGAATAATAAATGATACTCTATTTTGTCATATAGGCTTCGATGAAGTTACTATGAAAAATCACAGTACTATTTTTAGTCAGTCATCAAGATGAAACATTATTAGCAATTACGTAAAACAAGCAAAACACTCAAAACTCCAACAAAATTTTAGCTACTCAAGTCACTTTTTACTTGCTCTAGGTATCAAATGCCAACAAATTTCTACCGTGTGGCTTTCAGAAACCAAAGCATTCTATATTCCATCTCAAATGCAAAGTGTAGACACTTTGTATCAAACTAAGTTTCATGAAAGCAGAGAAAAAGAAACAGACAACCTGATGGCAGGTAGAGATCACAACCAGTTGCAGTCAAGTTGGAATGTGTACCTGAGTAATGAAGGGAGGTGGGCCATTTATATGTTCAAAATTCGAGATCCCAAGGTGGGAGAGGGGGAAAGAAAGAAAAGAAACAGTTCCATAAACAAAGGAAGAAGGCCAAGTTGGATAAGAAGCAATTTAAAATTTCTTTGTCAAAAATCAATACATTGAAGGCCTGTCTCAAAGATAAACAGCTTCTCAGAGGAAACTCTGAAGTGGGCAAGGAGGAAACATTCCTTTGCACCCACAAGAACCAATCCCCTGACCACTGGCATGCTATTACTGAAACGGTCATGATTTACAGGCATTTGGCCCGGATGATGGGCAAAGGAAAGGAAAGAAAGGTCGGCTGGAGAGAAGCCTAGGATTCCATTGGCCTGGGGAGGCACACGCTAGGTTCGGGAAAGGAGAGGTGGGGAGAGGGACGAGCACTCCTCACCGTGATTATCTTTCTGTCCGATATTGTGCGTGCGGATGAGAGAAGACAGTCTCCTCACATCCCCCTTGAAGACGCACTCGTGTACTGGGTAGTGTGCGGGGCAATTGCCTCCATCTGCGACGACAGCAATGGGGTTGGTGCCCGCTAGAAGAGCCGGGGACTGGGAGGTGGTAGTCACGGAGGAACTGTGCAGCGGCAGGGCCGGGACGCCAGAGGGATTGGAGGAGGCCGGAGCTGTCTTCAGCTGCAGCCGGTGGTGATGGTTACTGAAGATCTTATGACAGGCTTTGCCGCCCTTGCCGCTGCCGCCTGTCCCAATCCTGCCTCCCGTAAAGGTGCCGCCGAGGGTAGCCGCCGCTTCCTCATCCCCGGGCTCCAGCAGGTCCCCCTCTTCTTTGCTGGGCTTGTGGCCTCTCCGCAGTGAGCGGATCTTCTCCCCGGTCATCGCCGCCAGGGGCAGAAAGGGGATCCGGGAGGCTCACCGCCCGCGACGGAGCTGGCGCTGCGGCGGCGCAAGGCGATTAGAGCGGTGGCCAGGCACCTCCAGCGCAGCATGAACTCTCAGAGCGCCCCCGAGCCCGGGACAAACGCATCTCCTGGAGGAAGAAGAGCCGGCTCTCGCCTAGGCACCAAGGGACGCGCGCTCGCTGGAGGGAGCTAGAGCTCAGGTGCCCACGACACCAGGATCCCTGTCCCTGCTGCCGCAGCCGCCTGCCTCACACGGAAAAACAGGGCGCGGCCATCTTACCCTGACTTCTCTCGCGAGAGCTCCCTCGGGAGGACGGAAGAAACACCGCGATAAGTGAGCTGCCTGCTCCCTCCCTTGCACCTTCCACTCCCGGAGAGCAACCCAGAGCCGGCTCCTCCCAGGCACCGTGTTTCCGCCCCAAGCTGAGGACAGGACCGTCGCGGTGGCCGCGCTTTTTCTGTGCAGTCTGAAACTTTTAACCTGCGTTTGAGATATTCGATGCATGTTATAAACGATGACTTAAACCCTCGGACCCCTGGGCCTCCTGCAGAGTAATGCAAACTGACGCCACTGCACACAGGATATGATGTCAGGGAGATGATGCACAAGACACTCGTTCACTAACCATTTTACTAAGCATCTACTCTGTGCCATATACTGAGCTAGGAAATTTATAAAACGCCACTCCTGGCTCCAAAGAGCTCAGCAGAGGAGGAAAGACAATTGGGTGTACAATATTTCAACTGCGCGACGAATGTGGGAAGCTGGATTGCACACACACACACACAAAAATAGGAGTGACAAATTTTAGTGTTGGGGTGTCAGAAAAGTCACCGTAGTTTAGGGGCTGACCGTGGAAAACAGGCTATTCAGCAAATGGGGAGAAGGGAGGTCACTCAAAGTTTTGTTAGATAAATGAATTTCAAGCAGATGTCAGAGTTTCAAGGAGGGGAGTGGACGTTAAAGGATGGCAAATAATAATTGTGTAACTGGAATATCACTGGGCTAGTTCCTGGCCAAACTGGACCCATCGTCAAATTCTAAAGAAGCCTAAATCTAACATCCCTAAAGTCTGGACCAAATAACTAAAGCTGTGGGGAACTAGAAGGGAGGAGAGTTAGCGAGATATCTTAAAGGTCTTCTTTCACCCATTTATCTCTCCAAAGCCCCATTTACACTGACAGTTGCTTCTCTCAAATCTCTTCTTTCTTAAATTTTATTGCCACCTCCATTCCCCCCGCAAATAAATAAATAACTTGTGGGAACTGGCAACTGGCCTCTCTTCATCCTTCCCTGCCACTCAGGTTTTCACTTCCCATCTTCTCTCAAATCTATTCAAACTATTTCTGCCCTTCTTTCCTTTCTTTTTTATTTTTTTTGTATGGGGGCGGTGAGGGTTGTTCCAATTATGTTCAAGCATTACCTAATCAGCACCTCAAAGGATCCTACTCAGAAAGCAGAAGAGACTGAACACATACATGCAAAAACATTTTGTTCTTCCACAAGAGCCAATATTTATTAACTCTAAGGCAAGCAGTATGCTTGGCACTTTATATGCTGTTATCTCCATGTGGTATTATTTTTAATCCTCACTCGACAGTTGAAAAACCAGCCCAATGCTTCAAAGCTGGAATGTGGCACAATCCAGCCTGATTCTAGAGCTAGAGAGATAGGAAAGGGCCAGATCATGCAGGATTTTTATGTCTTCTTAAAAATTTAGACTTTATCCCACACAAATGGATAGCCTTTTGGGGCTGTTGAATAGGGAAATAGCATGATGAGATTTGCCTTTTAGAAAAGTCATTCACTCTCCCATACTTTAGAAAAGTATGTATCGAGAATAAATTACAGTGGGGCTATTCTAGAGACAAGGAAACTGACAGACCACTGCATAAATAAAAAAATAAGTGTGTTAGCATATGCATGTAAAAGTCTAGCAGAATATATACATCACACAGAGAAAACAGTGGTTATCTTTGGAAGATGAGATTGCTAAATCACATATTTCTTACATTGCTTGAATATTTTTTTTACAGAGAAAAAGTATTTGTTTTTATTAATCAGAAAAAAATTTAATTTTTAAAGAAGTATGCAGTAACTCAGATGATGAGAAATTAGGAGAGCATGAACCAAGTTAGTAAGAGTGATGCTAGAGGAGGTAAGAGTTTTAAAAATTAGTTCAGTTTTGGCATATTGAATTGAAGCTTCTTGTTGCTCACCCAGAAGTTAGATGGTATACATTTTGAATATATTGAAATGACCCTAGGAGGCAGAGATCTGGGTTAAAATTCAGGAATTATCATTACACAGTAATGGATACCACAGAAGTCTTTGAGTTCCCCAAGGAAGAATGTGTAGTGTGAGAAATTAAGGTCCAGTTTAGAATAAAACACCAACATATAAAGGATGTGTATAAAAAGAGTGGCCAGTACCCTGTTATTATTAAAACCTACACCAAATAGTCTACCATTATATCTGAGAAGTATCTTATCACTGGATCCAGAATTTAAAAGTACCTTATTAGTGGCTGCCACCTGTGGATAAATGTGAAAGCTCTAAGTGTTCCCCTAGTAAAATCAAACACTGCAGACATCAAAAAATAATATTCAGCCCTTATTTTTAAGGATTCAACAGTATAATTAGTGAAAAATGATATAGAAATGTAAGAGTACAGCACATCGTGAAAAATACAAGAATTGAAATTATATGAGATCCTGACATGATACAGAAGAGGAAGTTATTAATTCTCCCTGGAGGAAATGAAAGTCAGGTGATCAGGAAGTCTTTCTGAAGGAGGTAATTGTCTGAATTGAAAGAATGTATGAAGTTGGCTAATTGGGCACAGGGAAAAAGAGAGGTAATAATAATAATTATAATAATAATAACTATCATTTACTGAGAGCTTATGATGTGTTAGGCATTGCTTCAAGCAAGTTTCAACAACTATTTTACTTAATCTCACAACAACTCTATGAGGTACTTACTGTCCCCATTTTACAGATGAGGCAACTGAGGCACAGGAAGTGATCATCCAGCTGATGAGTAGAGGTAAAAAGAATAGTATGTATAAATGCAGCATTATATTTGACAGTCACTGGAGCATAGTATGTGACAAGAAAAGTGGTGGCAAATAAGACTAGAAAGGAAAGCTGGGGCTGGATTACAAAGAGCAGTTGTAAGACATTTGGACTATATATGCTAGGCAGTGGAGAATTTGTAAAGGATTTCAAACACAGTAAAGACAGGATCACATTTAATCACAATAATGTATAATCAACCCACATTCCAAAGATAGGAGTCTCTGCCAAACTTTCCAGCTTTGCCTCCTACCACGTTGCCAAACTCATTCCTCATTCTAACCAAAACAATCTGCTGACAGTCCTTCATTCTCTCTCATGTTTCCATGCCTGTGCACACGATGTTCCATATGTCCCAAACCCATTTCGATTTCATTCACCTAGATACCTCCTTCAGCCTGTCAAAAATTAGATTCTCTCTCTTCTTAGCACAAGGTTTTTGTTGTTGTTGTTGTTTTTTAACTTGGCATAGAATCCAGGGGTCCAGGAAATTACATTGAACTAAACCTCTAAATAAAATTTACACTCATCATTACCTCAAATATGTTAATAATTATGTCCACTACTGGATCTTATTCTTTAATGAGTTAATAAAGATTCACATACAGTTACTATATCAAATTTTTATTTTTAAAAATATTTTAATAGCTATTTCTTTTGCAATCTGAAGTATTTTATGCATTTAAAAACATCATTCTGAAAATGGGTCTCTATGCTTCACCATACTGCCAAAGAGGTCCATAGCACAAAAAGAAAAGTTAGTGCAAACTTCTAGTTATAAAATAACTAAGTCACAGAGATGAAAATTACAACATGGGAATATAGTCAAAAACATTATAATAATGTATGACAAATGGTTACTACACTTATTATGGTGAGCACTCAGTAAATGTATAGAACTATTGAATCACTATGCTGTATGCCTGAAATTAATATAACATTGCATGTCATCTACACTTCAATAATAAAAAAATTTTAAAAAGTGGCTCCTTCTTAGGAGTCTTTAATGACACCTTCCCTCTCCTTTCCTATCCAACACCCCACCATTCTGAATTAGGAGTCCCTCCTTTGCCTTCTTTCTGATTTCCCATTTTAACTTTTGCATGCCTCTCTGATATATCTTGTCTGCTTCCTCAACCAGTCCTCTGAGCATAAAATACTTCAGATTGCAAAAGAAATAGCTATTAAAATATCATTTACACTCATCATTACCTCAAATATGTTAATAATTATGTCCACTACTGGATCTCCTGGTGTGGCTAAGAATCCAAATATTGGTCAATTCACTGACACCCAACAATGACTACAGGATTAAGCCTTATTCTCAGAATGAATATTTCTGAATTTTAGCAGAAATGTATGTATCTGTATTAGCTTTAGACAAAGCACCTAATCCCCATCATGGTGTCCTCATTTAATAAAAGCAATCATATCACAGTGTGAAATACAGAATGCCCTGTACACAATAATAAAATCTCACTGGTTGTATTTTATAAATGCATTAACAGACCTACAACTAAGATTGGTAGTTAACTAATCTTACTCAATCCTCCTTACTTTGTATACTAATATATTTCTAATGTAAACATTAAAGCAAGTTTGGTCTACATCTTTTTTTCCCTCCTTCTCTGAAGGCTTGTATTTCATATTTTTACAATAATCTAAAATATAATTTCCTACACTCCATATTGGTTGAGCTAGGTCTAGGAGAATTTTGGTTGGATGGATGATACAGCTGCCTGGCTAATGAGGTTATCGTCTTGAGCATCCCCTAACAACATTCTTAACAATGCACTGAAAATGAAAATAAAAAACCATGTAGATCAATACCTTCTTCACACATTTTACATCTGTCTCTCTAAGTCTCAATATTTTCCTGTTTCCTCTAAATCTTCCCAATTCCTTTCTCCAAGGCAATGTTGGGCACTTTCCTTTTTTTCCCTACTCTTTCTGACCAGCGACTATTAGTGATTGAGTCATATTTCTCTTAAATAATCAGAAAAAAAAATCGGAGAGGCAGAGGTTGCCAAGGAAACCAGAGCCAATACCTGTGGAGGTTCCAGAGGAAAGAAGGAATTCCTCTGAGGCAGATTAAACACACAGACTTATGCAGGGGAGAGAGGAAAGATGCCAAGAGCATAATGAGAAAACAAGTCAATATGAGATGAATGTGAAAAGATACATTGCAACATTTATAAGTGAAATTATTTTTAGATCACCAACAAAGGCTTGGAACAAGAGAACAGGGATAGGAGTGGGTTTTTCAGTGAAAGAGATTCAGATAAAATAAGTAGATATGTAAAAGATTAAATGGAATAGATGGATAAGGGTCAGTATTTGTGTGTATGGCTTCCTGGTTCTGTTTTATTGCCTAGAATACATCCAACTACATACGGTATCAATTAACCTAAATATTCCTCAAGAGAACATCCAACTCACCATGTCCAATGTAGAGCTTATTTCCATCAGCAATCCCACGGGCCAAACCTGTATATCACTTCCATTACCCTTAATTCCTCCCTCTCCCTTAACCCCACATTCAACCAGTTATTAAATCTTGACCTTTCTACCTTTCACATAGCCCTAAAATTGAACCATTTCTCTCAGTTTTACAGTGGCCATCATTGGGTTTAGGGCGCTGTCACTTAAAACTGCCTCCAAACTATTGTATCTCTGGCTCCCATTTCGCACTCATGTGTGTATATGCAGAAACCCACATCCATTCACCCCTTGGACTGCCAGATTTATAAGTAAAATTACAGGACATTCAGTTAAATTTGAATTTCAGATAAACAATTTTTGATTTAAGTATGTCCCAAATATTGCGTGGGAAATATTACAAATATCCATTCAATATCTGAAACATACTAAAAGATTATTTATTTTTATCTGAAACTCAAATTTAACTGGTTGTCTTGTATTTTATCTGGCAAACTTACCTCTCATTTGTTTGTGTTATTTAGAGTTATATATGCAGTTAAAGTACAAATCCAAAAGTATCAGAATAATAACACCAAATTCAGGATAGTGGTTTCTATGGAGCATGAAGGAAAAAAGTGCCTTCAGTTAAGTATCCATAAGGAAATTCCATCATAGCTGTATTTGTATTAAGCATGTATTTTTAATTTTTGCTCTTAGGTTCCCCCCCCCTTTTAAAGGGTATTTATGTTTCATTTCTTAAGCTTAGTGGTGTACATACAGATTTTTATATTACTATGCTTTTTGTGTGTGTCAAATATTTATAATAAATATTTTTAAAATGTTTAATAGCCCTCTAGATAAAGTCCAAAGAGCTGAACGTGGATTACAAACATCATCAGGGGTTCATTGACTCTGTTCACCTCTCTTACCTTGGCACTTTCAGTTTATACACAACAGTCTGTTTGTCCTGAATAATCTTCCTCAAAAGATCATCCATACTCTTCCCTCTTGTCCTTAAATCTCAAATTAGCTGTCAGTACTTCACTGGCACCTTATCTATATCTGGGTTAGGTTTCTCCTATGTACTGCCAGGGAATTCAGCACTTTACATTTATTTTCACCAAGTGTAATTGCTGACTTACTTGTCTGTGTCTCCCATTAGAATACAAAATCTAAAAGCATAGAGACTAAGTTGTATTCACTATAACATCTATGGCCTCCACCCAGTGTCTGGCACCAATGGACCCTCAATAAATATTTGCTGTGGGAATTGATTAGTTAATGAATGATGGGCTGGTTTATTTAACATTCTTGAAGTATTTTATAATTTTACTTTTAACATGAACCCTATTTTATAATCAATATCTAGGTGAAATCATAAATCTTACCACCTTATAGTGTGTAGATTAGAAATCATTACCTGGAATAAAGTTCTCTTCTGTCATTCATACTGCAAGTTTGGTTTCAACATCACCTGTCACCTAAACTAGGTCTTGCTTTTGTTGTTTAGAATAAATACATAGCAAGGGTTCCTCGGCTTGTACAAACGACACTTAACCTTACATGTCAAGTTTCTGAAAATTGCTTTGTATATCCATAAATTCAAATTTGATAAATATAGTAGGCATTATTACATTATATGGTAGGTATTATGCATTGATACTTAGCACTTGCATTTATGGAATCTAATGAAAATTTCATTGTTACCTGTATTTTCTTCTCAGTATATTCTTTTCCTTCATTTTCCTTAAAGTACATGTGCTGCTAACTAAAGATTGTGATTTACTAACAACTCTGAACCCCATATGTAAACATCAACGCATCTCTACCTTAATAAAAGAATAAAACTTTCCTTTACTTCTTTGGGTTTGCTTCCTTGAGCTTTTTCTCTCCTGTTTATCAGTTTTCTAGATACCAATATTAATTTTACACTACTCTTCCTCCAAATAGCAGAAGGAAATTTGCCTGATTTTAAGATGTTTCTTAGAGTCTTTGCTCCTTAGCATTTCCTCATTTTCATTAACAAAAAAGAGAGATACCGGTGAAGAGTTGAGTCTAGAACATGTTGAAGAGGGTAGACAGTATGTGAAACTGATATCATAAGTATGGTATCATAAGGATGCCATCCTTACTCCAACTGCACCCTCTTTATTTATTTCCATTTCTCAAACTCTCTAATTCCAGCACTCAAGTAACTCTTATTCTCACATTCTACCTTTGCAGCTTCCAAAATAGTATTGTCTATATCTGGGTTAGGTACTTCTCCTATGTACTGCCTCTAGACTCTACTCTTCAAGAGTAGAAAATAAGAAAAATAAGTCAAGCGATCATATAATTATTGAGGACCCCTATTGCTAAAATCTAAATCTACTTTGGTTCCTTGACTGTTAGGAACACTTGGCCCAGGGAATGCAAAGAGCTATTGTTTGCAGAATGTTGGCTGACGGTCAAGAGCTTTCTTTAGTAGCACTTACTATGATGGATTCACCATAGTCTGTGAGCTTGTCGTCAGTATGACAAGTAAAAAAATCTAATTTTGTCATCTCCCTGAGAGTGAGTCCATTTTCCAAGGATAGACTTGAGATAGTCAAGGATAAAAGACTAATATATCAGAATTCCAATCTAAAATTAATGATTGAGTGTACTGGAATTATCCATCAGCACATCCGTCTATAGACAAACTGCGTACAAAGCCGAATAAGCAGAAGGCTGTTTGGTGAGCATGGAATCAGAATAAGAGGAGTCAGGTATTTGATTCTAATGTTTAATGGCATTGCATTTTGAGAGGCTGATGTGCACTCTTCCACAAGAATGAAATTCTGTCTGTGAGGCAGATGGAGACTCACAAGACCGGAGGAGTAATAATCCACTCCTCACCAGCACACCACGCTTTTTGATGGTCAGGGCCAACTTGTGCTTCTATGACTTATTTTTCTTTGCATTCCTGGATGACTAACACTTCCATCCCTTAATCTTATGTGCATCTACTTGTTGCTTTTAAAAAACTTTTTAGATATATTAAAACATTCCATGAGACCTCAAACCATAAAACTCCTAGAAGAAAACACAGGGAGTAATCTCTTGGACATGGCCTTAGCAACATATTTCTAGATGTATCTCCTAAGGCAAGGGAAACAAAAGCAAAATTAAACTATTGGGACTACACCAAAATAAAAAGCTTTTGTACAGTGAAGGAAACCATTGACAAGATGAAAAGCAACCTACTGAATGGGAGAAGATATTTGCAAATGATATATCCAATAAAGGGTTAATGTCCAAAATAATTAAGAATTTATACAACTCAAAACCAAAAAAAAAAAAAAAAAATCTGATTAAAAAATGGGCAGAGAACTAAATTAGACATATTTCCAAAGAAGACATACAGATGGCCAACAGATACATGAAAACATGCTAAATATTACTAATCATCAGGAAAATGTAATTCAAAGCCACAATGAGATACTGTCTTACACCTGTAAGGATGGCTAGAGTCAAAAAGACAAGAAATAACAAGCTTTGGTGAGGATGTGGAGAAAAAGAAATCCATGTGTAGTGTTTGTGGGAATATAAATTGGTGCAGCCATGTGGAAAATAGGATGGAAATCCCTCAAAAAATTAAAAAAGGAAATACCATACAATCCAGTAATTCCACTACTGTTTATCCAAAGAAAACAACAACATTAATTAGCTAAGATATAGAAGTAACCTATGTCCATTAATAAATGAATGGATAAAGATGTGATACACACACACACACACACACACACACACACACACACACATACTGGGATATTATTCAGCCATAAAAAAGAGTGAGATCTTGTCATTTGCAACAAGATGAATGGACCTAGAGGGTATTAAGTATAATAAGTCAGAGAAAGACAAATACCATATGATTTCACTTATATATGGAAACTAAAAAACAAAACAAATGAACAAACAAACAAAAAAAAGCAGAAACAGACCCATAATACCAGAGAACAAACTGGTGGTTGTCAGAGGGGATGGGACAAGGGTATAAGCAAAATGAGTGAAGGGGAGTGGGAAACACACGTTTCTAATTATGGAATGAATAAATCACCAGGATGAAAGGTATAGCACAGGGAATATAGTCAATGGTATTGTAATAACGTTGTATAGTGATAGATGGTAGCTACACCAGTAGCATTACACAAGGTTTAGGCTGTCAAATCACTATGTTGTACACCTGAAACTAATATAACATTGTGTGTCAACTATACTATAATAGAGAAACAAACACACACACAAACAAACAAAAACATTCCCTGTGATTATTATCAAGTCTGATCCAGGAAGCCATTATATTCCTCTAGATGATTTTGCATATCTCTACTCAAATATTTTATGTGATGATTTCAACTTTTTTTACTTTATATAATTATATTTCATTATATCTTTTAATAAGATATTATTTGTTTGTTTGCTTATTTTTATTGAAATACAGTTGACACACAATGTTGCACTAGTTTACTTGTACAACAAAGTGATTCAACAAGTCTATACATTATGCTGTGATCATTTCTAATTTTAAATCAAATAACTATTTCCCTTATTTTTATGTTTTGGGGAGGCTTTTCACTGTCATGTGTATATACTGATAATATATAAAATAAAAAACAAAAAAAAATTTTTTTTAAGATTATTTATTTATTTATTTGACACAGAGAGAGAGAGGACAAGTAAGCAGAGCAGCGGGCAGAGGGAGAGGGAGAAGCAGGCTTCCCGCTGAGCAGGGAGCCCGATGTGGGCCTTGATCCTAGGACCCTGGGATCATGACCCGAGCCGAAGGCAGATGCTTAACCAACTGAGCCACCCAGGCGCCCCAAAAAGCAAAATATTTTTAATGTTTTATCTCAGGAAGTAGGAATTAGAAAAATTACTAACAAATGTGATTAACCAATTGAAATATTTGTTAGGGGTGCCTCAGTGGCTCAGTTGGTCAAGCATTGACCTCTGGATCTCAGCTCAGGTCATGATCCCAGGGTCATAAGATCAAGCCCCCAGTTGGGCTCCAAGCTCAGTGCAGGGTCTGCTTGAAAATCTCTCCCTCCCTTTGCCTTCTCTAAATACACAGATAGATAGATAAATAAATAAATAAATAAATAATAAATAGCATCTTTTAAAAAATATTTGTTAAACTTTTTAAACAACCCTTTTGCATGTGCATGGGTGCCCATGTATGTGCACGCACGCACACGCACACACACACACACACAATACAGGACAATTATTCTTAGTTCTTAAAGCTTTTCCTAATTAGTTCTTAAGTAACGATGAATCATTTAAAAAGGAAGAGGAGGGAGAGGAGGACGAGAAGCAGAAGGAAAAGAAGAATTCAGATTAGTTTTAATCTGAATTAATCACATTCAGATTAATTTTAAACAAAACATATTATGACATTCACAACTTCATTTTGACAAATCAGTATCTAATTTTTAAACATCATCTTTCCAAGTGCCCTTTCATACTGCAGGCATTTCCTATTATTCTGTTTCCTGAATTCTCAATAAGTCCTAGATATATGCTTTTGTTCCTTTCAATGCTCTACTGTTCATTGTACAAAGATTATTTCATTTTGAGAGTAATTTCAGCTTGTTTGATGCCATGGCTATTTATCATACGTGTTGTTTTGCTATACCTATATTTTTAATGTCCTATTTATGTTATTTCATAACATAATTTACTTATGTAACATAAGTTACTTCACTGAAGCATCTCTTTATTTTCCAAGATCCTTTACTCGCAAATTTTATCAAGTACATATGTTCTCTGAGTGACCACTTTGTAATTAAAATCTTTGGATTGGGTATAGTTCAGTCATACAATTACAATAATCTTTTTTATTGGTATCATAACAAATTTGCTTATTAAAAATTGAGTCATTCCATATACACAGTATCTCAAGGTAGGCAAAAAATTTAAGTATGTACCTATTCTTTTCAAGCTATTCCAAAAAACAGAAATGGAAGGAAAAATTCCAAATTCATTCTATGAGGCCAGCATTACCGTGTTGCCAAAACCAGATAAAGACTCCACTAAAGGTGCGCCTGGGTGGCTCAGTCGTTGAGTGTCTGCCTTTGGCTCAGGTCATGATCCCAGGGTCCTGGGATCGAGCCCCGCATCGGGCTCCCTGCTCGGCGGGAAGCCTGCTTCTCCCTTTCCCACTCCCCCTGCTTGTGTACCCTCTCTCGCTGTGTCTCTCTCTGTCAAATAAATAAATAAAATCTTTAAAAAAAAAAAAAGACTTCACTAAAAAAGAGAACTACAGGTCAATATCCTTGATGAATATGGATGCAAAAATTCTCAATACAATACTAGCAAACTAAATCCAAAAATATATTTAAAAAGTCATTCACCATCATCAAGAAGGATTTACTCCTGGGTTGCAAGGGTGATTCAATCAATGTGATAACACCACATTAATAAAAGAAAGGATAATAACCATATGATCCTCTCAATAGATAGAGAAAAGACATTTGACAAAACACAACATCCATTCATGATAAAGACCCTCAACAAAGTGGGTTTAGAGATAATAAACCCATAATAATAATAACAGTAAAGGCCATGTATGAAAAAAACACAGCTAATATCATCCTCAATGGGGAAAAACTGAGAGCTTTCCCTCTACTGTCAGGAATAAGACAGGGATGTCCACTCTCACCACTGTTGTTTAATATAGGACTAGAAGTCTTAGCCTCAGCAATCAGACAACAAAAAGAAATAAAAGGCATCCAAAATCAGCAAGGAAGAAATCAAACCTTCACGATTTGCAGATGACATGATACTCTACATAGAAAACCCAAAAGACCCCACCAAAAAAATTGCTAGGACTGACACATGAATTAAGTAAAGTCTCAGGATACAAATTAAATGTACAGAAATCTGTTGCATTTCTATACACCAATAATGAAGTAGCAGAAAGAGAAATCAAGGAAACAATCCCATTTACAATTGTACCAAAAATCAGAAGATAGCTAGGAGTAAACCGAACCAAAGAGGTGAAAGACCTCTACTCTAAAAACTATAATACACTAATGAAAGAAATTGAAGATGACACAAAGAAACGGAAAGACGTTCCATGCTCTTGGATTGGAAAAACAAATATTATTAAAATGTCTATACTACCTAAAGTGATCTACATACTTAATGCAATCCCTATCAAAATACCAACAGCATTTTTTACAGAGCTAGAACAAACAACCTAAAGTCTGTGTGGAACCACAAAGGGCCACAAATAGCCAAAAACAACATTGAGAAAGAAAAGCAAAGCTGGAGGCATCACAATTTTGGACCTTAAGTTATATTACAAAGCTGCAGTGATCAAAACAGTATGGTACTGGCACAAAAACAGACACATAGATCATTGGAACAGAATACAAAACCCAAAAATGAACCCACAACTTTATGGTCAACTAATCTTCAACAAAGCAGGAAAGAATATCCAATGAAAAAAAAAAGACATTTAACAAATGGTGTTGGGAAAACTGGACAGCAACATGCAGAAGAATGAGACTGGACCACCTTCTTACACTATATACAAAAATAAAAAATAAATTCAAAATGGATGAAAGACCTAAATGTGAGACCTAAAGCCATCAAAATCCTAGAGGAGAATACAGGCAGCAACCTCCTTGACGTTGGCTGGCAACTTCTTTCTAGATATGTCTCCTGAGGCAAGGGAAACAAAAGCAAAAATGAACTTATTTTTTACTTCATCAAAATAAAAAGCTTCTGCACAGCAAAGGAAATAATCAACAGAACTAAAAGGCAACCTATGGAATGGGAGAAGATATTTGCAAATGACATATCTGATAAAGGGTTAGTATCCAAAATATATAAAGAACATATAAAACTGGACACCCAAAAAACAAATAATCCAGTTCACAAATGGGCAGAAGACATGAATAGACATTTTTCCAAAGAAGACATCCAGATGGCCAACAGACACATGAAAAGATGCTCAGCATCACTCATCATCAGGAAAATACAAATCAAAACTACAATGAGATATTGCCTCACATCTGTCAGAATGGCTAAAATTAACAATACAGGAAAAAAACAACAGGTATTGGTGAGGATGTGGAGAAAAAGAACCCTCTTACACTGTTGGTGGGAATGCAAACTGGTGCAGCCACTCTGGAAAACAGTATGGATGTTCCTCAAAAACTTAAAAATAGAACTACCCTATGATTCAGCAATTGAACTACTAGGTGTTTACCCAAAGGATACAAAAACACTAATTCACAGGATACACACACCCTGATGTTTATAGCAGCGTTATCAACAATAGCCAAATTATGGTAAGAACCCAAATGCCCATTGACTGATGAATGGATAAAGAAGAGGTATATATATATATATATATATATATATCCTTTATATATCCTTTATGTATCCTTTATATATATATATACACACACACACATATATTTTTAATGGGATATTACTCAGCCATCAAAAAGAATGAAATCTTTCCATTTGCAAGGATGTGGATGGAGCTAGAGAGTATTATGCTAAGCAAAACACATCTGTCAGAGAAAGACAAATACCATATGATTTCAATCATGTGGAATATAAGAAACAAAACAGATGAGCAAGGGGAAAAATAAAAGAGAGGGAAAGAGGCAAACCAAGAAACAGATTCTTAACCATAGAGAACAAACTGGTGGTTATTAGAAGGGAGGTGGGTGGGGGGATGGGTTAAATGGGTGATGGGTAATAAGGAGGGTACCTATGATGAGCACCGGATATTGTATGGAAGTGTTGTATCACTATATTGTACACTTGAAACTAATATTACACTGTATGTTAACTAACTGGAATTTAAAGAAAAACTTTAAAAATACATATTGATTATTTGCTGTGATGTTTAAACTTTCAGTCTTTTCAACATAAAATAGCTGCATACATTTATCTCATAAAATACAGTAAAAAAGTGTTCCTGGGTGGCTCAGTCGGTTAAGCGGCTGCCTTAGGCTCAGATCATGATCCCGGGGTTCTCAGCGGGGAGACTGCTTCTCCCTCTCCCTCTGCAGCTCCCCCTGCTTGTGCTCTCTCATGCTCTCTCTCTCTGTCAAATAAATAAATAATATCTAAAACAAAAACAAAAACTAAAAACGAACAAAAAAAACACAGTAAAAAAAATAACAACTATTGGTCTTTGTGGTTCCTAGTAATAAATCCTGTCTTATTTTCTTATCATAGTATAAATTATATTCTTATGCAATATACACCATTGCATTAAGACCCAGTAGTTCTTAAACACTATTACCAAATAACCATATAAGTCCTAAATGCAACAAAGGCTAACAATCTTTGTTTTCCACATTAAGTCAGAAATTTTATATCATTTCTTTTTCTTTTTTTTTAAGGCCTTTTTTTTTTAGAGACATTTTAGGTTCACCACAAAAATAAGAGGAAGATACAGAGATTTCCCATAAACCTCCTGCCTCACACATGCACAGCCTCCCCCATTGTCAACATCCCCCACCAGAGTGGTACATTTATTACAATTGATGAACCTGTTTTGATACATCATACTCACCCCAAATCCATAGTTTACATTAGAGTTCATTCTTAGTATTGTACATTCTATGGGTTTGGACAAATATATGACATTCAACCATCATTATAGTATCATACAATCTGTTTTCATTGCCTTAAAAATCCTCTCTGCTCCACTTTACTTACAATAATGTTTTTCTCACTCAAATACATATTGCTCATTATTCACTTGGATTAACAAACTTCTTGCCTACATACCTTATTAACAACACATTCTTTAGTCAAAAGTACAATCAATTGTTTGAGTGAAATATGTTGCTATTAACTCATACTGACTCTAATTTATTGTGCCTTATGGCTGTTCAAAGAAACAGAGACTTATAGGCCTGGACATGGTTAGCCAATCACAGAAACAATAAATGGGATTATATTCTGAGCAATCTAAAGGAAGAATTGTTTCTATTATCTTAGAGATTGAGAAATTATAAGACCAATACTCATAATAGCCATTCATCAATTACATGTAACAAAACAGCCATCATTCTAGACCTTTTAGCTCCATCTTCCCAGTGAACCTCTGATAGTACTTCTCAAATCATCTGTGGTAAAGGATCATCTTTCTTTTATTTGTAATCTGTTGCAGACTGATAACTGTTGTAAAATACAACAAAAACAAATAGCTAGAAAAATGATGTTATACGAAATTTTATTAGAGCCAAAAGACATAAAATTACTCTGTCAATTTTTTATAGAAGTTTCTATTTCTCACTCTTAATTTCTGACCTGTAACAAATAGTTCACTGATGGGCACTGATATGCAGACCACAATTTCAGTAGCACTATCCTATATAAAATAGGGATTATTATTTCCACTTTTCTGTTGAAAACAAGCTGAAGCTTAGATAAGTAAAATAATGTACTTAAATTCATTCAGATAATCAATAGCAGAGACCAAATTTGTACCCAGGATTGATTCCAAATTCTGAAGCTTTAAATAAGTATGATACACAGTTTCACTGACACTTCTAAAATTGTGTTGTCCAATATAATAAGTGCTAGCTACATATAATTATATTATATATATTATATGTTATAATTATATAAAATTAATTTTACTTCCTCAGTTCTTCGGTTGCACTAGTGACATTTCAGGTACTGAAAAGCCACATACGGCTAGTGGCTTCTATATTGAACAGTAGAGATAAAGGGAATTTGTATCCTCACAGAAAGTTTTATTGGACCATGCTGCTCTAGAATATCAGTAATTTCTCTCAGAGATTATTTATTTCATTTATAAGTTAGCATTAGACACTTTGGGGTTGCCTGCTGTCACACAATGACCTCTCTCTTCAAAAAATTGCCCTCACGTCCCCAGTCTACAAAACAAGGCAGTTTTTATCCCCATGATTCTGTCCCACCTCTCTGTCGTGGCTGATTGAACCAGATGAGGACACCTCATAAAAGCCAAGTCAGATAAATGCGTCTCTTATCCTTAGGAGAGGGTGCACACATGTCTTAAAATGACTGACTCTGATGAAAAGAGAATATTCATAATCTACCAATTCCCATTGTTTGCCAGGAGAAAAACAAATAATTAAGGCTTGTAATGGGAATTTGACCTAGAATCCCTCAGAACACCAGTCCCAGATCAAACAACTATAGTTAAGGATTAAGGCTGAGTTCTACTGAAATGGTAGCTTACAGTACACCCTATGGATCAGGGGAAGGAAGGGATGTTACCAAGGAAGAGAAAGTAGTCCGGAGTTTTATATCTGCAGCTACAGCCAACAATGGGTGTGTGTTTACTACCTACCAAACATTCTAGGTATTTTACATGTGTTGTTTCATTCCAACAATCCTTTGAATTTACACTAATTCTACAAACAACGGAATCAAGATAACTGAGGTTTACAGACCACGCAAGCATAGTTGAAAGCCTCAGTGGTTGCCGAAACTTTATAAAGTCAGAAAAGTACTATGCAAAACCGTAAAACGCTGAGTTGGAAAAAATCAATATGAATTCATAAACTTATAAAGAAATATAATTTTCCATCTCTGTGCTAAAAGTGATCAAGCACCAATAGCAGTAGCAGCATTTTTGCCTACCACCCAAAGTCATGTGCGATCCTAGCAGCCCAGATTTTTGTCCCTGAAGTTATTCTAGGGAGAAAAAAAACAGTAAAATTCTGTATAGGATATTGAAAGAAATTGTTTTAAAATCTATTTTTTATTTGTCTATTATTATTAGACATTAAAGATAATTTTAAGAATGTCAGGGGCAGTATTTAAGGACAAAGTGCCATCATTAGGGGATTTCCAGCCACCAAGTTGTAACAATTGGAGCATCAGAATCTTTATTATTATGATTTTGCTAACTAAAACAAGTTGAGTATAAAAAGCCCATGAATTTGGTAATGATATTGAAAAAAGAAAGTTAATATACTATGTGCAAAATGGTATTTTCAATATAAAAGAATGAATATAATAGATGTACAAGTTTTAGTGATTTAAATATAAATAGGGGACATTAATATATAGGTGCATTAAGTATGTGTCTGTAAAAATATAAATAGGTACTTTTTTCTATAATATTTCTAAATTTCTATAATATTTCTAAGTTTCTATATTTCTAAAAATATAAATAGGTACTTTTTTCTCTATAAGCAAGATATATATAGAGAGAACTCTAAGTGAGCCAAATGCTTCCAGAAAAAAATAGGTACTGAGCCAGAATTGAATGGGCTAATCAATCCCTTTGGTAATACAGGATAGCCAACAGAAAGTGCATCCAGCAGTTGATTAGCACCAGAGGTCATATATAATAAGCACTTCAAAAAGGATTCAACAATGTGTTCCACAATAATAAAATAACCAACTATCCCAAATGTAAGAATTAACTAAAAAGTTAATCTCTCATCTTCTGATAAATAAAACCTTTAGAAGTACTGTAGATGACCCTACTCAGTGAATTATAAATAAGATTCTGATATGACTTACAAAGTGACCAATATTTGCATCAGATCAGATCCTGTAATATCACATGACATCATCTAAGATAGTAGGTGGTTTGTTGATTATGAATAGGAACCTTGGAGCCAGTCTGCTTGAGCTCAAGATAAGCTACTTTAGGCAAGTTATTTGATCTTTCTGTGCCTCAATTTCCTTATCTATAAAATGAGAGTTACGGGGCGCCTGGGTGGCTCAGTCGTTAAGTGTCTGCCTTCGGCTCAGGTCATGATCCCAGGGTCCTGGGATAGAGCCCTGCATCGGGCTCTCTGCTCCGCAGGAAGCCTGCTTCTCCCTCTCACACTCCCCCTGCTTGTGTGCCCTCTCTCGCTGTGTCTCTCTCTGTCAAATAAATAAATAAATCTTTAAAAAAATAAAATGAGAGTTATAACAGTTTCCATCTCAATAGTCATTATGAGGATTAAAGAGTGAATACATGTGAAACACTTAGAACAGTGCCTTAAACATAATAATTACTCAGTAAGTGTTAATTATTGTAATTTCTAAAAAAAAAAAAACCATTTTGCAAAAAACTAAAATTGGCATGAAAGATGTATATGTGCAAGTTCCATTACGGTGACAAGTGGAAATTTGTTTTGAAAAGGGCTTCAGCCTAATAATCAAGTATTAGGTATGAGTTCCCTCGAGCTATACAATGAAATTCCATATCCTTACCAAGAATCAATTCGTCAACAACCCAAATCACGTGACCTCAACTGGTAGGTTTTTGAGGGAAGGGAGTTTGGCAGTGCAGGAAGGAAGGAGGAATGTGGTAAGGTTATTGCAACATTAGATAGTATTTGGTAAGCAAAGACAACACCTTATGGAATAAATTCCAGTTTTGACTCAGTGGATAGCAAACCACCACCCCTAATTCCGATACTAATTATCAACTAAGTGTCATTTTTAAAGTCATTGATATGCCCTTCAAAGTTTTCCCCTTTAGGGAGTCTTTCTCCATCTTGGAGAAATAGCAACCCTGTTAGTTCAAAGCAATTCTTCATTTATGTTGTCTTCACACTGACATTTTTACTCTATTGCTTTTTGGCATATTTATTATTCCCTAAAGTAGCTTCTAGACATATGGAGCTGCCTGACTAGGCTGTCCAAAGTTTCTTCTGAAGTACCAATTATTTTCTTGATATCATTTTGGCCATAGAATTGCATAGGTTTTGAGTGGTCTGCCTCAATCCAATGTTGTTATTTTTATTGCATAATACTACAGATTGTGAGGGTTTGTAGTGGCATACAGGAAACATAAGGTTATTAGCATCAACCCAAATATCCTGAATTAATCATCACTCCAAAATTACTGTTATCATCCCAGGTTTAGCATTTTCATCATCATAAACATTTATGTGGTCACAGCACTAGACCAGATGTTTTGAATAAAAGGTGATATGAAAGTTATCAAAAAAATTATTTCTGCCAATAAGATGCTTAAAATCACTAAGGGAGGGATAATATATACATTAAAAAGACAATTAACAAGGTTGTTTAAGGTACCCAAATATGACAGCTAAGCAAATTGTATGGTACCTTTATGATAGTATAGAAGGGACACTAAACCTATAATTGGACAACTCAGGTTTAAATCTAGACTCTATCACTTGCTTTGTTACCTTTAAAGCAGGAATAATAATACCCATCTTACAGAATTCTACAAAAATTAAACAAATAATATATGTCAAAGTGCCTGAAAAGTACCAGACACTGAATGAATGTTAATTTCTTTCTTTTCTCGAACAGTGCATAAAGATGCAGATATCTAAGCATTTGTTTCTAAGGGCTATAAATAAATTTTGCTGGATCATTATTTTATAGTAATTAAGATTATATTTTCAAAACTGTGCCTCCTAATAACTGAAGGAGGATCAACACTGAAGTCACTGCAAAGTCAGAGTTGGGTTTTCATCACTGGGAAGCCAAGGTTGTATCTTCTTAACTCTGTCCCATTCTTCTTTTTATTTTTTTTCCACCCTTCTTTTTAAAATAACACCTTCAGGGGCACCTGGGTGGCTCAATCGTTAAGCGTCTGCCTTCATCTTGGGTCGTGATCCCAGGGTCCTAGGATCGAGCCCTGCATAGGGCTGCCCGCTCAGCAGGAGGCCTGCCTCTCCCTCTCCCACTCCCCCTGCTTGTGTTCCCTCTCTTGCTGTGTCTCTCTCTGTCAAATAAATAAATAAAATCTTTTTTTAAAAAATAACACCTTTATTGAGATATAATTCACATATCATACAGTTCACACATCTGAAGTGTACAATTCAATGTTTTTTAGCATATTTACAGAAATGTGCTACCATCACCAAAATCAATTTTAGAATATTTCATCACCCCAAAAAGAAACCCTGTACCCATTAGCAATTATTCCTCTTCATATTCTAATCCCCTGATGAATTAGGCTAGATAACCACAAAGGACCTCTGAAAGTCTTACCATTCCTTCAGTTTAGTCCAAGGATCTGCCACTTTTTTGGAAGTGTGGCCCTTTATTCCTAGTATGCTTTGGATAAAGATGGAAACAGGTCAAAGGTCTTATGCCAACCACTGATTACTGACTAAAGTGCTGGAGAAAATGAGAAAGTTAAAAAGGGAGCACTGGTCTGTAGTTCTGTTTCCAGACTGGAGAGAGGCCAACTTCTGTTGGGCAATCACTCAACATATACCTAAAAAGGAATGAGGTAAACAGCTATTCCAGTGACCAATGAAACCAACTCACATGTGATTTTCAACATGTATAATTCCCTACTAACTCCTAGTACAAACAAGTAGGAGATAAACACTAAGGAATCAGTTTCTTAACACACAGCCTCTAGACCCTACCCCGGTCCCTCTGATTTTCTAAATATTCTTTGGCATCCTGGTTTATATTACATTTTTTATGCCGAAGTTCTTGTATTAGTTATCTACTATTGTGTAATAAATTGTCCTTGAACTTCGTGGCTTAAACTATGTGGGTCAAGAATTGGGGAGCAATTTAGCTAAGACATTCTGGGTCAGGGTTTTTCATGTCATAGCAGTCAAGATGTTGGCTGGGGCTGAAATCATCTGAAGGCTTGACTGGGCTGGAGGATTTCTTTCCAAGATTCTGGCAAATTAGTGTTAGTTATTGGCTGTGGACCTAAATTCCTTACCATGTGGACTTCTACCTAGAATTCCAAAGTATTCTTATAGTGTGGTAAGCTGGTTTCTCTCAGAGTGATAGATCCAAGAGGAAGAGCAAGTAGGAAGACTTAATACTCTTATGACTTAGTTTCTGAAGTAATACACCATCATTCTATTCATTAGAAGAGAGTTATTAAATCTAGCCCACACTCAAGGAGATGAGAATTAGGCTCCAACTCTTGAGGACAGGAGTATAAAATAATTTGTAGACATATTTTAAGCCATCACTCTCTTGCTCCTTCCTCCCATCCATTCTCTTCTTATGTCTTCTTCTAAAGTAGAAAAAAGATGGAAATATCTACTTTCCACCTATATATCAAGTTAGAATGTTTTTCTTCTTCAGCCTTTCTTTTTTTCTATAATTTTCATAGATAAGTCTGGTGTATTTATAGCAGCCTTATGTATAGTAGCCAAATAATGGAAACAGCTCAAGTGTCCATCCACTAATGAGTGGATAAAGATGATGTGGTATATACATTTACAGGTAGTAGGTAATCAGGTGTGAGTAAGCATTAGAATTTAAAATGAGAAGACCCAAGCTTGAGTCTAGGCATGTCAATTTATATATTGGTTGTATAAATTCAAGCAAGTTTTTTAAATGCTCTGAACCTTAGCTATCCCATCTATAGAATGGGATCATAATAATACCAACCTCAAAAGATAAGTGTAAGGATTACATAACATATTGTGTATGAGAATATTTTTGGAAATTGAAAATACTATACAAATGGGTAGGTTTTAAAAATTATTATTATTGTTATCAGTATTTTTAAAAACTATACCTATTTCAGTAGAACACCAGCATCATCTTTTTCCAGGTTGATAACACACATTTTTCTCAAATGAATTAACTACTCATCTCTGCTGATTCATTTAGCAAGAACAATATGTTCTTCAATGGGCTAAATTATTTCTCCATTGAAATATATGAAATTCCCCATTGTGCTTTCATGCTAGTAAGTTTCAAGTAGGATAAATTTATCCTTTTTTTTTTGCCATTGAGGTACATGGGACAGAGATAGCAAGGTTGAAAAATTGAGTTATTTAATTAATTAATTAATTGTTTTTGTTTTTAACCAGTCTTAGGTGTTTTTAGGAATACTATCAAACCATTAGCTTTTTTCTTTTGATGTTTATGTTAGTTATTTAATTTTCTTTTTTTGTTTCCTTATCTTGATTTCATGAAAACTACCAAAACAAATTTTAATAAAATGATTTTAAGGCTATTAACCGTGTAGGATAATAAGATAAATTTTAATAATACAATTTTAAGGTTTAATCATTTAAGATAATAATTGAATATAGTTTTGAGTATAATTTTTATTACATTTAAGTAGTTTCCTTGTATTACAATTTTACTTAGAGGTTTTATTAAAAATAATGACTATTTTATCAAATGCATTTTTATCACGTGTTGTTATAATCATATGAATTTTTCTCCCTCTGATTTGCTGTTTTAATGGATTAGGTTGCTAGATTTCCTAGTCTTAAACCACACTCGTCCCTTGGTCATTATATCTTTCTTTAGATATGTTGCTGGAGCCTATTTTCAATTAAGTGACATTGTTTTGTAGCTTTATTTCTCCTTCCTTCCCCTTATTTTTTTCCCTCTCTCCCTTCTTTCCTTCCTTCTTTTTATATTATCATTGTCATGTTTTCATATTAAAATTATGTTAGCATAATTTAAAATGAACCAAAGAAACTTCCACCGTTTGCTATGACTGCATTAGTTTAAATCCTTGCTACTCAAAGTGTGGGCTATGGACCAGCGGTATTAGCATCACAGGAAGCTTGTTGGAAATTTATAATCATAGGCATAACATTATATCTACTTCATTAATAACCACATTTAACACTAACTAGATCCTCAGGAGTTTCCTATGAACATTAACATTGAAATTCTCTGAGCTATTGGGGCACCTGGGTGCTCACTCGGTTGAATGTCCAGCTGTTGATTGCAGCTCAGGTCATGATCTCAGGGTCCTGGGATCAAGCCCCGCATTGAGCCCACTGGCTCCCTTCACTCTCAGTGGGGAGTCTGCTTAAGGTTCTGTCTCTCCCTCTACCCCTCCCCCTCTCAAATAAATAAATAAATAAATAAATCTTTAAAACATTTTAAAAAATGAAATTCTCTGAGCTGCATGTAATCACTTTTCAATGGTTGCAATTTCCTCACTTTTCTCATCTCTGCTCTATGGTCTATTCAAATTTTCCCTCTTTCTTAAGTCAATTTTGGTAATGCTTATTTTGCTAGGATAGTATCCACTTCTGACTTGTCAAATCTATTGCCATAGCTACTAGTATTATTCTCTTATAATTATTTTAGCCTCTATTACATTTATGGTTATATCTCTATCACTTAAGGTGATGTCTAGTTCCTCTTTGACTGAGTGTTTATCCTATTTGACCAGATTGATCTCACTTTCTTTAGCTCTAGGCCTTGGGTGGATGTCATAGCATGCCATTCAGATCCCCCTAGAGGACACACTCATTCTCCCAGCTGCTTTGAATATTGATGACTGATGACTCACTACTCTCTCTAGGAATTGCCCTTGGCTGAAGAGAGCTACCTCACCCAGCCATGTACCCCATCCTGGAGGATAGCCCATATCCAGTGACTGGTGCATGGGAGGGCAAGTCCATCCCCCTTGCCTCAAGGCAGAAAAATGCTGAGAGGCCATTCCAGGTACTGAGCGTCCCATAGCTACTGCTGGAGCCTCTGTTGCAACAGCACTGCAGTTCATCTTTTCCTTCTGCCTAATTCTCTTTATTTCACCCATCACAACTGTTGTTTCCAAGAACACCCCCTAATAAATCCCCTATACACAAATCTTACAGTTGCAGGGAAACTGCAATCTAAGGGAACCTGACATACCACACACGGTTCCTTGAATGAATTGCATTTTTCTTTGTCAGCTTTGAGTTCTAAGTTTGGTTGTAATGGTAGCCTGAGATATACAGTACTGCAGGTGGGCAAGGGCAATTCTATCTTTCTCTGCATGGACTCGTGGTAATCTGCCAGTCCCTGGTGAGGCATTGCTGCCTCTATGTTTTCTTATCTCCCCATGCTCTCCCAGCCACAGGATTGGAAGGTCAGGAGGACCAGGCACTCCCACTGGGGGCTGATGTTGACTCCTGTCTTGCTTCTAGCTTCCTATAGGCCCTATGGCACCATTTGGCAAAGAAGGATGGAAATTAGGAGTGGAGGTCAAGAAACCTCATTCAGGGCATCAGATTTCCAGGATCCTACTCTTTTCATTTTTTACTTTTATTTTATTTTAAAGTCAACTCTACCAATGTGGGGCTTGAACTCACAACCCCAAGATCCAGAGTCGCATGCTCTACTAATTGGACCAGCCAGGTGCCCCTACTCTTTTAATTTTTTAAATCCTTTCAACAAAAGTAATCAGAAATTTTCAGATGTCATGTATTTTAATTAAATTATATCTTTTAATTTTATTATCAATTTTTCTTATAGAAGTTCACTGAAATTCAAAAGAGAAAGGCAAAAGATGCATAGCAAGAGGGGAAGGTGAGATAAGCATTTGAGGAGGTAATTTTTAAAATTTTTGTGTGTGTGTGGGTGTGTTTCCATTTAAATTTTAGCTAGTTAACATACCATGTGATATTGGTTTCTGGAGTAGAATTCAGTGACTTATCACTTACATACAACACCCAGTGCTCATCACAAGTGCCCTCTTTAATACCCATCACCCATCTAGCCCATCCCCCCACCCACCTCCCTTCATCAACTCTCAGTTTGTTCTCCACCGTTAAGAATCTCTTATGGCTTGTTTCCCTCTCTCTTTTTTCTTTTTCCCTTTCCCATATGTTCATCTGTTTTCTTTCTTAAATTCCACATATGAGTGAGATCGTATGGTATTTGTCTTTCTCTGACTTACTTATTTCACTTAGCATAATACATAATACACTTAGCATAATACACATAATCATTGCAAATGGCAAGATTTCATTCTTTTTGATGGCTGAGTAATATACCATATGTGTGTGTGTGTGTGTGTGTGTGTATAAATACACCACATCTTCTTCACTCATTCATTCATCAGTCAATGGACATTTGGGCTCTCTCCATAGTTTGGCTATTATTGATAATGCTGCTATAAACATCGGGGTGCATGTACTCCTTTGAATCTGTATTTTTGTATCCTTTGGGTAAATACCTAGTAGTGCACTACTATATTGTAGGGCAGTTCTATTTTTAACTTTTTTTAAAAAAAGATTTTATTTATTTATTTGACAGAGAGAGACACAGCAAGAGAGGGGACACAAGCAGAGGGAGTGGGAGAGGGAGAAGCAGGCCTCCCGCTGAGCAGGGAGCCTGATGCGGGGCTCGATCCCAGGACCCTGGGATCATGAGCCGAGCTGAAGGCAGACCCTTAACGACTGAGCCACCCAGGCACCCCTATTTTTAACTTTTTGAGGAACCTCCAAACTGTTCTCCCCAGTGGCTGCCCCAGTTTACATTCCCAACAGTGCAAAAGGGTTCCCCTTTCTCTGCATCCTCACCAGCACCTGTTGTTTCTTGTGTTGTTAATTTTGAGAAGCTAATTTTTAAAAAAATGCATGTACTTATTATTGTAGTTTTTGTTTTGTCATTGTTTTAACTACTGTCCTAGCATGTTAATTCTTACAATATCTTGACACAGATTTCTAGGACATCTCCCTAAGGATCTGTGGAGAAATCAGGGATAGGATATGAAACTAATAATTTATAAACACAGGACAAAGCATAGGGCCTGCATATAGTAGGTATTCAATAAATATTTTTGTTTTGATATGGTTTTAAAAATCAGAGTGAATCAACACATGAGATCTCTTCACAGCACTTTGAATGGGCTTGTTAGCATTTTTCTACCTCTTTGGGAGTGCATTTTTTGGCAAACAGATTATGCATGATTATAATAGATAACATTTGTTGAGCATTTACTATGTGCCAGTTACTGTTCTAAAAACTTTACTTGTATGAATTCATTTAATATTCACAACTAGGTGTAGAAGCAGAGTATTACATGTCACATATTCCAATTGTTAAAAATGCATACATTTTGCGATTTTAAAGAGGCTTTAGGTTTTTTTTTATACTTTTCACTCAATGCCGACAAAAATAATCCCTATACTTGGCCTTTAAAATTGCAAGACATCCTAGTGAACAGCCATAAATGAAAGGAATTTATAGAGATAAAGAAGAGATAATCGTTCTTTTAGAGGCTGCACAGAGTAGACAGAATTCTGAACAATGAAGTTAGTTTAAGCTGCCTATTCTAATAAGACAGCAAGTTGATAACATTCTCAAGAATACCTCTGTTTGCCTAATATATAGATGCAATTGTGAATTTATACTTAAAACTGTCCTTTCACTTTTCTGGCTTTAAAAATATCCTTTTGAGGGGTGCCTGGGTGGCTCAGTTGGTTAATCAGCTGATTCTTCATCTCAGCTCAGGTCATGATCTCAGGGTCATGAGATCAAGCCCTGCTTTGGGCTCAGCACTGGGCATGGAGCCTGCCAAGAGAAATAGTCTCTTTCTCTCCCTCTCCCTCTGCCCCTCCTCCCTTATTCACAGGCATGCATACATACTCTCTCTCTCAAAAAAATAAAATTAAAATATCCTTTTGATATTAGAAGGAAAATAGGTTATATAACATACCTGAGCCTCAAAGATTATTTTTATCATGTGAAATGTATCCTTTATTCTCTAAAGAGCTTTGCTTATCGAATTGCCTATTTCACTTGTTAACTGGTTGTTTCCAGTAATAGTAGTCAGATGAACATCTCTGATTTCTAAAAGAATAAACACTGATCCTCTTGGTTTTTTAGACAGAAGAGCTTAGAATTTATCCGTCTCCTTTTGTGCATAAAGGAAAAGGAAACCTACGGCTTTGACAGGTTCTTTATTTTAAATTGATGTGTAAGAATCTTCGTTATAACATCTATTGTGTCAAGAAGTAATAATAGTGCTTGTATTTTATAATTGGAGATATTCAGTAATATCCCCAACTTCACAGAACTATCAAGGTGTAGAACTAGAATTTTAATCCAAGCATGTTAATTCTAGACCTCAGTAACTCAACCACTATTTTATACATCCAGCCTCCTTAAGAGCAAGATTCCTACTACCCCCCACAAACAGCCATCTACAATGAGCGCAATTATTATGAGCTGAGAATCTCTCTGCATCCTATGAGCATCTCCAAAACTTAGCTACTCTGACAAAAAGGTTTCTGCCTGTGTTCTCTTCTAGGATTTTGATGGACTCCTGTCTCACATTTAGATCTTTCATCCATTTTGAGTTTATCTTTGTGCATGGTGTAAGAGAATGGTCCAGTTTCATTCTTCTGCACGTGGCTGTCCAATTTTCCCAGCACCATTTATTGAAGAGATTGTTCTTTTTCCATTGGATATTCTTTCCTGATTTGTCGAAGATTAGTTGACCATAGAGTTGAGGGTCCATTTCTGGGTTCTCTATTCTATTCTATTGATCTATGGGTCTATTTTTGTGCCAGTACCATACTGTCTTGATGATCACTGCTTTGTAATATAGCTTGAAGTCAGGCATTGTGATGTCGCCAACATTGGCTTTCTTTTTCAACATTCCTCTGGCTACTCCGGGTCTTCTCTGGTTTGATACAAATTTTAGGATTATTTGTTCCAGCTCTGTGAAAAATGTCAATGGTATTTTGATAGGGATTGCATTGAATGTATAGATTTCTCTGGGTAGCATAGACATTTTAACAGTATTTATTCTTCTAATCCATGAGCATGGAATGTTTTTCCATCTCTTTGTGTCTTCCTCAGTTTCTTTCATAAGTGTTCTGTAGTTTTTAGAGTACAGATCTTTTACCTCTTTGGTTAGATTTATTCCTAGGTATCATGGTTTTTGGTGCAATTGTAAATGGGATCGATTCCTTAATTTCTCTTTCTTCAGTCTCATTGTATAGAAATGCAACTGATTTCTGTGCATTGATTTTGTATCCTGCCACATTGCTGAATTGCTGTATGAGTTCTAGAAATTTTGGGGCGGAGTCTTTTGGGTTTTCCACATAAAGTATCAAGTCATCTGCAAAGAATTTGTGAGAGTTTGACTTGTGAGAGTTTGACTTGTTCTTTGCCAATTTGAATGACTTTTATTTCTTTTTGTTGTCTGATTGCTGAGGCTAGGACTTGTAGTACGATGTTGAACAACAGTGGTGAGCGTGGACATCCCTGTCATGTTCCTGACCTTAGGGGAAAATCTCTCAGTTTTTCCCCATTGAGAATGATATTCGCTGTGGGCTTTTCTTAGATGGCTTCTATGATATTGTGGTATGCTCCCTCTATCCCTACACTTTGAAGAAAGGATGTTGTATTTTGTCAAATGCTTTTTCTACATCAGTCGAGAGGATCATATAATTTCTGTCCTTTCTTCTATTAATGTGATGTATCATGTTGATTGTTTTGTTGAACCACCCTTGCAGCCCAGGAATAAATCCCACTTGGTTGTGGTGAAGAATCCTTTTAATGTACTGTTGGATCCTATTGGCTAGTGTCTTGGCGAGAATTTTGGCATCCATGTTCATCAGGGATATTGGTGTGTAATTCTCCTTTTTGATGGGGTCTTTGTCTGGTTTTGGGATCAAGGTAATGATGGCCTCACAGAACGAGTTTGGAAGTTTTCCTTCCATTTCTATTTTTTGAAACAGCTTCAGTAGAATAGGTATTATTTCTTCTTTAACTGTTTGGTAGAATTCCCCTGGGAAGCCATCCGTTCCTGGACGTCTGTTTTTTGGTTTTTGATTACTGCTTCAATTTCCTTGCTGGTTATGGGTCTGTTCAGATTTTCTGTTTCTTCCTGTTTCAGTTTTGGTAGTTATAAATTTCTAGGAATGCATCCATTTCTTCTAAATTGCCCAATTTGTTGGCATAAAGCTGTTCATAATATGTTCTTAAAATTGTTTGTATTTCCTTGGCTTTGGTCGTGATCTCTCCTCTTTCATTTGTGATTTTATTAATTTGGGTCTTCTCTCTTCTTTTTGATAAGTCTGGCTAGGGGTTTATCAATCTTATTAATTCTTTCAAAGAACTAGTTCCTAGTTTTGTTGACCTGTTCTACTGTTTTTTTTTTGGTTTCGATTTCATTGATTTCTGCTCTAATCTTTATTATTTCTCTTCTCCTGCTTGGTTTAAGGTTTATTTGCTGTTCTTTCTCCAGCTCCTTTAGATGTTAGCTAGTGTATTTGAGATTTTTCTAATTTGGGGGGACAGGCTTATATTGCAATGTACTTCCCTCTTAGGACCGCCTTTGCTGTAGCCTAAAGGTTTTGAACAGTTGTGTTTCCATTTTCATTAGTTTCCAAGAATTTTTAAAATTCTTCTTTAATTTCCTGGTTGACCCATTCATTCTTTAGTAGGATGCTCTTTAACTTCCAAGTGTTTGAGTTCCTTCAAATTCCCTCTTGTGATTGAGTTCAATTCAGCCTTGTGGTCTGAAAATATGCAGGGAATAATCCCAGTCTTTTGGTATCAGTTGAGACCTGATTTGTGACCCAGTATGTGATCTCTTCTGGAGAAAGTTCCATATGCGTTGAGAAGGATGTGTATTCTGTTGCTTTAGGATGGAATGCTCTGTATATATCTGTGAAGTCCATCTGGTCCAATGTGTCATTCATAGCCCCTGTTTCCTTGTTGATCTTCTGCTTAGATGATCTGTCCATTGCTGTGAGTGGGGTGTTGAAGTCCCCTACTATTGTTGCATTATTATTTATGTGTTTCTTTAATTTGGTTATTAATTGGTTGATATAATTGGCTGCTCTCAAATTAGGGGCATAAATACTTATAATTGTTAGATCTTCTTGTTGGGTAGACCCTTTAAGTATGATTTAGTGTCCCTCTTCATCTCTTACTACATCTTTGGTTTAAAATCTAATTTGTCTGATATGAGGATTACTACCCCAACTTTCTTTTGAGGTCCATTAGCATGATAGATGGTTCTCTACCCCTCACTTTCAGTCTTGAGGTGTCTTTAGGTCGAAAGTCAGTCTCTTGTAGACAGCAGATGGATGGGTCTTGCTTTTTTATCCAGTCTGATACCCTGTGTCTTTTGATTGGAGCATTTAGCCCATTTACATTCAGAGTAACTACTGAAAGATATGAATTAAGTGCCATTGTATTACCTGTAAAGTCCCTGTTTCTGTAGATTGTCTCTATTTCTTTCTGGTTTATGTTACTCTTGGGCTATCTCTTTGCTTACAAGATCCCCCGTAATATTTCTTGCAGAGCTGGCTTGATGGTCACATATTCTTTTAGTTTCTGTCTGTCCTGGAAGCTCTTTATCTCTCCTTTCATTCTGAATGACAGCCTTGCTGGATAAAGTATTCTTGCTGCATGTTTTTCTCATTTAGTACCATAAATATATGATGCCAGCCCTTTCTGGCCTGCCCGGTCTCTGTGGATAGGTCTATTATTAGGTCTAATATTAGACTGTAAGTCTAATATTCCTACCTCGGTAGGTTAGGAACCTCTTGTCTCAAGCTGCTTTCAGGATTTTCTCTTTACCTCTGAAATTTACAAGCTTCATTATTATATGTTGGGGTGTTGATCTATTTTTATTGATTTTGGGTCACCCCATTACTGTCCTTTAGGAGCTCCTGCCCTGAGAGTTGCTGCCATGGTCGTGTGTGCACCTGCTCTACCCCTCCCAGGGGAAGGCAGAGGGGCCCATGTTCCTGTCCTTTGTATGGTCCCCATGTGGAGAGCGGTCACCGGATCGAGGTGTGGTTTGCAGTTATGGTGAACCAAGCTGAAAGCCCCCTCCCAGGCTCACTGACTGTAACCAGTTTCCCTGTTCCAATGCTTGGGAACTCTACCCTCGTTATTTCTGTGACTCTAGGGATCCAGACACCACACTGCCCCACCTAGAATTTTGCCCCTTTTCACCACATGAGCATCTTTCAGGCAGGGATGTCTCTCACTGGAGCAGATTTCTAAGGGTTCCGATTTTGTCCCCTGGGGCTATATCACTTTCCAGTAGCCGGCTTGCAGAGTCTCTTCGCCCACCCCCTGACCCCCCGGCCGTTTGTCTTCTGATATCTCCCCTCAGATTCACTTCTCCGCACCTCCTCCCTTGCAGAAAGTGATCGCTTTTCTACTTGTAGAGTTTCAGATATTCTTTTCTTACATCTCAGGTTGAATTCATGGGTGTTCAGGATGATTTGATAGTTACTTAGCTAAATTCAAGAGACCAGATGAAATGAGGTCCCCTACTCTTCTGCCATCTTGTGTCCCTCACCCATATTCATTTCTTTCTATGGCCAAATTTGTACTTCAGAAAAATCACTCCAACAGACAACAAAAGATCTATGGATATATCTAAAGATTTCTTATAATCGGCTCTTTATAATTCATTTGGGAACAAAGTTCCTTTATAAAGAAGTTAGCTTCACTTAAAACGAGTAAACATAGCAAGTAGTGTGGCAATACTGGTGTGCTTCCACTATTTACTTTTTAGACTTTTTGTGGACAAAGACTTAGTGCTGCTATTCCCTTGACTCCCTAGTATTTATTTAGTTATTTAACAAATATTTACTAAGCATTTCTGTATGCCAGAAACAGAGGCAGGTGCTGGTGATACTAAGATAAAATAGTGCTCCCTTCCTTCCAGGAACATATAATTTAGCAAAAGACATTTAAACAAGCAATTTCAGAGCACCTGGGTGGCTCAGTCGGTTAAGCTTCTGCCTTTGGCTCAGGTCATGAACCCAGGGTCCTGGAGCCGAGCCCTGCATTGGGCTCTCTGCTCAGCCGGGAGCCTGCTTCTCCCTCTCCCTCTGCCTGCCACTCTGCCCACTTGTGCTCTCTCTCTCTCTGTCAAATAAATAAATAAATAAATAAATAAATAAAATCTTAAAAAAAATAAATAAACAAGCAATTTCAATTAAAATCAATAAGAACTGGTATGGAACCCATGTCTGTGGGAAGGAAATTAACTCGGGATAGTAACTTCAGATAGATTTTGCCAGAAGAGGAAAAGTTTGACCTGGGATATTTATATGAATTAGCTCATCTGGTGAGGAAGGGGGAAGAAAGTCCCAGGTTAACAATATGTATAAAGACCCATAATCATGAAAGGACATTGGCATATTCAAGGAACTAGATGTAGTTTGTATGGCTGGAGAGGGGTAGGGATGTGTTGGTTTGTAATCCTCTTGGAAGCTTCCCTGGTGTAATCTGAAACTGGCCCCTATTCTCAGAAGACAGGGAGAGACCAGAAGAAAGAGGCAGACCACTATAGGTTGGTAGTAGCAGTTTTATTAAGCAAAGGGAACTTACATGTGAGGCTTGTCTTGGGTGGCAGCAAGATGATTAGATCCCTGCACACACCCACCAAATCTTAAAAGTTTATAGAAGACTTAACTGGGTTTAGTCACATATACTGTGTAGGTGTTCTCAATACCACATCACTATCTCAAGGCTATATCCTTGGAGCAACCTCTGGGAGTGGGAAAGACAAGTGGAACCCACATTCCAAGGACAGGGCAGGGGGTGAGGAGCCTTCAAGTGCTGGGGTCCAACTCACAGCTCAATCAACAGTCATATCTTTTTAATGACATTCAGTGACATATCCTGATGGGCAAGATAACCAAGGGTTTGGGATGCCAGGTAAAGGAATTTAAAATTTTTGTAGACAGGACATACCATGTTCAGTTTTGCACCTTAATTTTCAACATTCTTTCTGGTAGAATGGAGGCATTATGGATAGTCTAGGTGACAGGTAACTTGAGTAACAAGGTGACTTGAAACAAGACAAAGCACTATGATTGCACATAACTGGCACTGAATAGCTGTTTGTTGAATGAATAAATTAATGAAGAATGAATATAGCTTAATGTTGGTAGTTGGCCACACACATATATATATAGCTCTAGGGACAATGTCCTTTCTTGAGAGGAGGGACATGAGTGCTGACATGATCAAAACTACACTTTAGAAAAATGATTCTGCCCATAATGTGCAAGGTCAGCTGAAAAGGGAATAGACTGAAGTACATAGTAGCACCTGATCAAGGAGGCTACAATGGGCATGAAGAAGTGAGGATATATTTAAAAGATACATTGATTATGAAAAGATTAAGAGAATTAGGGTTGTTGCTAGAGAAGGATGAAGGGGTTCAGGAATTTTTTTTTAAACAGGAGGAGCTTGAGCATGGTTGCATCCTGAGGGAAAGGAGCTGGATGGGAGGATATAATAAAAATGTGGAAGAAGGTAGAGGATAGGATCTGGAATTTTAGAGTCTTCATTCACTGACTCTGTGACTGGAGCAAGTTACATAAACTCTTTGAACTTCAGTTTACTCACTTATAAAATCAAGGTAATCCCTACTTTCTGAGATTGTTCTACACATTAGAAAGTACAGTTGACCCTTGAATGTCACGGGTTTGAACTGCACAGGTTTACTTATATGTGGCTTTTGTATACTACAGTAATATAAATGCATTTTCTCTTCCTTATGATTTTCTTGATAATAGTTTCTTTTCTCTAGCTTACTTTATTGTAGGAATAGAGTATACAGTACATATAACATAGAAAGTATGTATTCATCAACTGTTTATGTTATCAGTAAGGCTTTGGGTCAACAGTAGTCTATTAGTAGTTCAGTTTTGGGGGAGTCAAAAGTTATATGCAGATTTTTTGATAGCACATTTTTGATAGCATGGGGTGGGGCTATCAGCCCCCCTAACCCCTGCAGTGTTCAAAGGTCAACTGTAATTATGTATAATCCTTAGAATAAGTAGCAATTCAACAAAAGGTAATTGTTATAACTATTATTATTGTAAGAGTGTGACTTTCAGATATGACAAAAGACAAGAGCGGTAAAAGTTGGGAGCAGAAGGGAAAATTAAGTGAGTTCTCACCTATTTTTCTGTGAAGTTGCCAAGAAGAGAAGGAGGAAGAGAGTCCTGGGGCTGGGGTTTGAAAGAGTGGGGAAAGCTTACAATAGCTATAGTGGCCATTTAGAAAAGAAATTGACCAATTGTGGACATCCAAGGGAATTTGTGATTGATTTTAAGGATTAGAAGGGAGAATCTTAAAGTACTGACATTCCTTTTGCATAAAAAAAAAAATAGTGGAAGAGGTGATATTTCTCTACTAATTTCTTGACCTATCTTATTATTTTATACCTTTTCTTAAATATTTTAAACCTGTGCAGAGAAGCTCATTTTAAATTGTTAACAGAACACTGTTACAGCAGAAATGGGAAAAACGCCATAGGAAGAGAACATATTAAGAGGTATATGAGAAAAGAGTTTTCCCTTTTGAAATATTTCATACTTGGTTTCTTACTGTAAGACTTCTCTGATCATTTATCATGCTAATAGTGGGCATTAGGAATCTAAAGATGGCTGAATATGTGGTGTTTTCCAAACACTTTTGGCCACAGAACCATTTGTTTTGTATAAATATTCCTTGGGGCACAGTTTGGGGAGGTTTGGTCTAGTATGTGTTATATATCTGTCTTTCCTTTTCCTAGATACCACAGTCTTCAAGTTAGTATGTCATTTTCTCCCAAAGTTCTCCATGTTTCCATTACCAATCCATTCTTGTTGGAAAGACTAAATTCAGAATGGTCCTTCAATTCCTCTAGCCATGGTTCTCAACTGGGGGTGGTGGAAATATGCGGGGGTATGCCACTGGCCACCAGGAAGGTTAACTGCCCTGCAGTAAGCTAAACAGTCCTGGAACATGGAGAATTACTTCCTTTAAAATGTTTTCTCTATGATATAAAATTGTCAGAAAGAAAGTCAAGAGCTTTTCAATTGTTATATTACCAGTTGAAAAAGGCTTCTGCGTGTCTGGATAGGTTCAAGTCACCTTATCTTATATCTCATATCTTATCTCTGTGGTGGTTTATGAACTGTGCAAAAAGACCTCACCCCCTTTCTCCATTGGACCACATGGCCTAAGTATAGTATATCTCTGCACAGATACTGAAATAGCAGACATATTAAAAAAAAAAGTAGCTTTGTGACCTAAGTGCTATTCATTCAGTCTACTTGCCCCATATCCTATCTCTGGCCTGCCATGTGCTTCTAAAGACTTTTTTAAAAATTAATTAATTATTATTTTATTTATTTATTTATTTATTTATTTGACAGAGAGAGACAAAGTGAGAGAAGGAACACAAGCAGGGCGAGTGGGAGAGGGAGAAGCAGGCTTCCCGCGGAGCAGGGAGCCCGACGTGGGGCTCGATCTCAGGACCTTGGGATCACAACCTGAGCTGAAGGCAGACTCTTAACAACTGAGCCACCGAGGTGCCCCTAAAGACTTATTTTTTTGAGAACTGTCAAGTATTACTATTTTCCTTATTTTACAGAGGAGGAAACTGAGACAGGGGTTAAGTTAATTGACTGCTCAAGGTCATAGAGACAGCAGGTGCTAGGGTTGAGTTTCAAACCCAAGTATTCTGACTCCAAAACTCAGCTGCTTTACTGTTAGTCAAAAGTGCCTGAGTGAGTACTTCATTACGTTTTCCAGTCATATTTGGTTCCTTTTATATCGTTGTGGAATGCATTCTAATGATTTCTGTTTTTTTTTTTTCCTCATCCCAAATGCCTGAAACTCTGTTCTATTCTCAGACTAGATGCTTAACTATATATGTCAGCATGGGCATGTCACTTCTATTTTCTGCATCTTATCACTAAAACAAAGCAACTGTGCTAGAAACTTGCTTTCCAACGTCTCTTTTGATATTAAATTTAGTAATTCCATCAACAGTGTTAAGACTTTTATTCTCAAGATATGTCACTTTCAATTATGTCATATCAAAACCAGATTGTTTCTTTTTATTATTTTTAAAACTTGTTTCCACTGGCAAGTGAAAGTGTGTGTCATAAAGTGATATCTGGAGGGCTTTAACCCACTGCAGTGATCTACAAACCCACAAATTAAGGACTTATATGCTGCTCCTTAGGACTTCTCCCTGTGCCCCAAATTCACTTCTAATAATTTCATTGGCAAAAGCCTAAGGAAGAGCAAAACCTTTTTTCCTTTGAGGTAAAACAAAACGGATCTAATAACTTCCTACATGTATACTGACAATAATAACATAGTATGTGGACATCCTTCCCAGGTCCTTATTGTACTGTTTTTGCTATGCAGTCACAATATTATTATCCACAGCCTGCCTTTAATGAGAGTAGTTTAAGTCTTTGTATACATATGCAAGAAGTACAGTGACATTTTCATAGTTTTTAAAAAGTATATATTATAAAAATAATAATGAACTTTGTGTTGTATAAGAGGATTAAGGAGTAAAGAAATGTAAAAAATGAGAAGTCTCCCATTTCTTCTAAAATATATGCCCTGCAGAATCCTAGTCTCAAGAGAAATTAATAGTTTTTCAGTAGGCATTATGATGCTATGTTGTTGTTTACAAGCTAATTTCCATGAGAAATTAGCACACATCCCAAACTGTATAGCATTTACCATAAAGTAGCTATCTTTTTTTTTATTTAAAACGTTTTTTGCTAAATAACTTGCTTAACTACAATTTCTAAATTAGGACTTTGGGTATTATTGTTGTGAAGGTAAAATATGCCCATGGTATAAAACTTGAACACAAAAGCAAATAAATATAAAGAAAGTTACCTTTCCACTACAGATCCATGGTCTCTACTACCAGAATGATTTTTATATCCATTAAATCATATATCTATCTAAAAATAATGCAACATGGTATACTCTTTTGAAAAAAGTGGAAGCATTAACATATACTTTGTTTTGCACCTTGCTTTACTGTCTCAGAAATTAGAGATCATGACATACCAGCTCATGTCAATCTCTTCCTGCTTCTCTGCCATACTGTAGCCATCACAGAACTATACCATAACTGACTGACCAGTCTCCTATGGATGGATATTTAAGCTGTTTTACATTCTTTTGACATTAAAAATGGCAAAAATAGGTAGAAAGAACATCCTGGGTGCACCTTGGTGGCTCAGTCGGTTAAGCGGGATCCAGCCTGCACCACGCTCAAGCCTGCTTTTCCCTCTTCCTCTGCCTGCCCCTCGCCCTGCTTGTGCACTCTCTCTCTGTCAAATAAGAAAATAAAGTCTAAACAAACAAACAAACAAACAAACAACAACAAAAAAGAACATCCTGGCTCATCTTCGCACACATGTAGGAATACATGTGAAAGATAAATTCCTACAAGTAAAATTGCTGAGTCATAGGAATCCTCAATACATAATATTAACCTACCATCTAATAAAGTCTCCTCGATTTATAAGAGTAAAAAAGGGTAGAATTTAAAGCATTTATATTGGTGCTTTCTTTTAAAGAATCCTTTATTACAGTAACACTAAATAAAATATCCATATTTATACAACTCAGGTTTTGCTCACAAATATTAGAAGGTACTGTTTTAGACCCTCCTGGTCCCCAAACATATCACATAAAAACATACATATGTACAGTTACATATACGTCTTGAGATGAGTTGCAGTTGACATGTTATATTTTAAATAGAAAAAATTAAATATATATTAATATCTATCAGTGTTTTGGAGTCTATCCATTTCTTCCCCCAGGCATACAAATTTTGCTCGGCCTCTAAAAGCTCACAGGCCCTTAGGCACTGCTTCTCTAGTGCTTAATGGCCAAGTGAAGCCTGAAGCTAATTTGAAAAGCAAATGCCACAGTCCTTAAAATTTTAAGAACTGTTCATTCCATATTCTCCTCTTTCTTAACTGGTTCATTAGTTTCAGATCTTTAGCTAATACTTTGCAGGAACAGAAATATTCCTAAATTCCCTAGTCCTAGAAAATAGTCACGATAGTAAGTAGGTCAAATCTGTATTGTTTAGGGAACAAGGAGATTTTTGTTGTTTGTTTAAAAGAAGTAATCCTTCAAAGTAGGGCTCTGGGTGCAGGTGAGTGGTAAATCGTCACACGGACTGCTTCCTTTTTCCTACAAAAATGTTGCTGTCAATTGTGCAACAACGAAGGCATTTTGTGTAAGGATTTGAGGCTCCAATAAGGTGTTGTTGTTGTTGTTGTTGTTGTTGTTGTTTGGGGGGGGGTTTAAGCCATACAATCTTTTTCATCAGGGAGAGCTTCTCCGGGTACTTCAAAAAGAAGATAATGATGCTCGAAAGCTCAAATTTGAATGGCTCTTAAGCTGCCAGAGTTCTGATTAGAGATCTTCACTACAGTTGCTTCGCCATTACTTAAGAAAAATATGACCCTCACTCAGGTTTCAATTATCGCAAGTACTGGGTCATTACAGAGTTCAGTGTACCTTAAAGGGCAGGCCGCCGCAGTTAATGAGAATCCAAGCTGCAAATTTGGCAGGTTGTGCCTCGGTTTTCGTACGTCTCCACTTCGTTGCTTGCGTCGGTCAGCACCGCCCTCAGGACAAAAGGGGCTGGGGGTAGGGGTCAGGGACACTGGGGACAGTAAGAGGAGGCTATTTGTGTGGCCTGTTACAAGGTTACTCGGTTTCAACACCAAGCCCGCCTTTCTCCATGTCTCAGGCGAGCCTCCGGCCTGAGGTCACACAGACGCCCGGGTGGCTCACTGGAGCCAGCATGGCAGCCTCCCCCAGGCCCCGACTCAGGAATTTCGCCGGTAGGGAACAACACCAAGCGGACACACAGACTCCCGCTCTGCTCCACTTTCTGCACCGGGAAGGGCGGTCCCAGCGACGCTCCAGGCAACGCCTCCGCTTCCGGCCAATGAGGAACGGGGGTCGCGTCGGGGCCTTCGCTCATTGGGTCTCGCTGGTTCCGCCTGCGGTGAACGCGCACCACACGGCCGGCTACTAGAGTCCGAGCCACTGAGTCCCAGAGTCAGGCTTTTGTCCGCTCCCCGTCATCAGCCCGCCTTGTCTTTAGCTCCGGTTCTCCTGATTCTTGTGTCTCAAGCCCTGTCGCACCAGTTTTCTGGTTTTATCTTCCTTGCTCTTTTTTCTCTTTCCCTCCTTCGCAGCTCAGCATGCAGGAAAAAGACGCCTCCCCGTATGGTTTCCAGCCTCGCTTCCAGCATTTCGCCACGCAGGCCATCCATGTGGGCCAGGAACCGGAGCAATGGACCTCCCAGGCTGTAGTGCCCCCCATCTCACTGTCCACCACGTTCAAGCAAGAGGCTCCCGGCCAGCACTCGGTGAGCTGGGGCTGGCTGGGAAGGTGGGGGGTGGGGCTGGGTTGGGCGGGTAAAGAGAGATGTCTTATATATAAAAAGCCATGCAGGTAATTTATAAAATGCTTTATACATCAGGAAGGCACCCGAATGGATGTTTACTACACCCGTAATCTTCCTTGTACTAAATCTTTGTATTCGCTGGTCCAGTGATCACATTTCTTTTGATAAGCAGAACTGGAAGGAACAGTTTGTCCAACTTGCCATATAGATTTGAACTGAAATTCATGTAATTTTGGCAAATTTGCAGTTCAAAACTGAGGGTCATAACTCTGTTGAATTACCTTTAGCAGCAAAAATTATAAAGACATGTAGAGAGTCAACTGAAAAAAACCCACAAACCCTCAGGGTCTGATAACTCACCTAGAATCAAGATCATGCCCAGTGGCTGTATTGTTACTAAAAGTGATTTACTTACTATGGGCTAGATACAGACTTACAGGTAGTATGTCAGATGTATTACAAGTATGGTCTGGGATCCTCACAACAACCCTAGTCTGGACTAGGTTCTCATTTTTCTTATGGAAAAAAAAAAAACAAAACAGATTTAGGAATATTAAGTAACTAGCCTAAGGCCACATGGCTAGTAAATAGTGTAGCTGGGATTCTAACCCTGCTCTAGAACCCTACTCTTAGGTATTAGGCTACACTCTGCTATACTCCAATAATACTAGTAACAATCTAACCCATTGCATCATTTAAGCAGTGTGGCTTAGTGATTAAGAGCACAAATCACCTAGTCAGAGGGGCTAGGTTTGAATTCTGACACCACCTCCTCTGATCTGGGTGACCTTGTGCAAGTTGCTTAACCTATCCCAGCCTCAGGTTAATCGTGAGTAAATGGGGTTCACCAGTACCTACCACACAAATTGTTGATATATATGTTAAGCTTTATGGTACATTATAATTGCTTAGTAGTTTGGTATTTCACAGTGTTCACATTTACACTTTTTCCATTTGATCCTCACAACAACCAGGTCAGAGGGCAGGACAGGTATTACATACTTTTTATACAAAAGGAACTGACCTAGAGTTAGATAATTGCAAGTTTTTGATAGAGCAGTCTTTGTTAATCCCTTTTGGTAACACACTGATGGGATCTTGGAGTATTTCAAAGTTGCTGAGCTTTTAAGGAAATCAGTTCAATAAACTTTGTAGGTCCAAAGCTTTGATTAGACTTCAAAAACCTCTTTAGTGTGTTGTTATATAAGTCTAGGAAAATTCTTTTAAACATAGCCCTTTGTTTTGTGAGGTACAGTTCTTTTTTTTTTTAATTAAAAAAAATTTTTTTTAATTAAAAAAAAATTTTTTTTTATTATGTTATGTTAGTCACCATACCTTACATCATTAGTTTTTGATGTAGTGTTCCATGATTCATTGTTTGCATATAACACCCAGTGCTCCATCACCGGGCTAACCCATCCCCCCACCCCCCCCAAAAAACCTGTGAGGTACAGTTCTAAAGGGCATTTTTACAACTGGTTTAGGATGCTTCTAGCTACTGTATTTTGGAATCAAAACGTGTACACAATCTGTTTTCCAAGCTTGCAGTCTGTTGCTGGTGTAGGGTTTTGTGAACATGTGACTGTCCAAGCTTTAGCTCTTGGTATAAAAGTTAACCATTTAACCAGATAATAGTAATTAAATATTTTCAGAGAGCCAACCGGGGTGGTAAAATCTACAAATACCAGACACCTCTTAGTACCTTTAAGAACTCAGTGAAGAGCACTAAAGAAAATCTGAGGAGCTGAAGAGAAGCATCTATTTCTCCTATTCCATTTGGAAAGCTATTGAATGGGCGAGAGGGTGGGAGTTTGCCACTGAAATATGCCTCGCCCCCACCCCAAAGTTAAATCTCTGCAGTGAATAATTATGGAGACATGGGTACATCTCTGTGGCAGTAGCCACATGAATCCAAACAGATTTTTTTCTGTCTGGGGAATACAGGTCACATCAAGGAGGTGATGGTGAGGGAGGGATGAGGATATCCTGGAACCCTATAAAATATGTCTACTCAGTTTGTCAAAAACAAGGAAACAAAGCAACCAAACTTAAAATATACATATTTTGGTAATATATATATTACTAATACTAGGAGCTCCTAAATCAGAAACAATGTAAAAAGTGGTTGTTGTGTTTTGTTATGTGCTATATGAGGCATGGAGAGAAAATTATAGCATTTTCAGTCAATGAATACTGGTTCTGACGTTCCCTATAATCTTTGGCTTCACTTTCCTAAAAGCTGCCCATGAGTACTAAATAAAATGAATGAATACTCCTAGTATGGTAAAGGTAAAAAGAGCAAATTTTAAGAAATTGTGCGTAGCCACTTTGCCAAGAATTACTGTGTGCTTTTTGTTACTTTTGTAGAGCCAAGATCTGAACTTTGAGCATTTGTAGGATCTGTTCGTAGTTTCCTATAGGATGCTAAACAGGACTTGTATCACTTATTTCTTAGGAAATGAAATACAGGTTAGAAGTAAGTTTACTCTGCAGGCTCTGGTGATTCCCTTTTCCTGATGTCCCCAGATGAATGGATAAAGATGAGTTGAACATAATAATAATGCTAATAATAAAAACAACTGTTTCTGTAGTAGTTAGCATGTACCAGGCACCATGTAGAGAATTTATATACATTGTATAATATTATCACCACAACAATTTTGCAAATTAGTTTTTTGTATTTTATTCCCATTTTATAGGTACTGAGATGGACTTTAGGAAAGGTTAAGTAACTTACCTATTTGGCATACAGCTCATAAGGGACAGCTGTAGAATTCTAATCCAGTTTGGTGGACTTCAGAACCTTTCACACCACTGCAGCCACAATATTGTTAAGCTCCTATTTAGTTATTTATTTTAAAGATGTTATTTATTTGAGAGAGAGCAGGTGCAAAGAGAGAGCACGAGCAGGGGCAAGGGGCAGAGGGAGAGGGAGAAGCAGGCTCCCCGCTGAACAAGGAGCCTGGGACTCTATCCCAGGATCCTGGGAAGGCAGACATGTTAAGCTTCTATTTAATGGCAAGACATGTCTTAACTGAATAATAGAAAATCATCATCGTAGGATGAACCCCTAATTGTGGAGGTGTCTCTGTTAGGACTCTGATAAATAAACTTAAATCTCTTAGGATAAACTCTTCTATTCTTCAGGGTTTTGAATATAGCCGTTCCGGAAACCCCACCAGGAATTGCTTGGAAAAAGCAGTGGCAGCACTGGATGGGGCCAAGTACAGTAAGTGATTTCCATTTCAAAGTTTGTAAGTGTAGAACGCATTCTTACATGTATAGACAAAATCATAGAGGCACAGAATTTAGAATTGGAAAGGAGTAAGGATTAGCTAGTTCAAAACTTTTATTTTACTAAGATATTGAGTTTTTTGTCCAAGGTCCCATAGATGGCGTAATATGCATATGTGTAATTATTAGGTAAAAATAGAAGCAAAATGGCAGAATTTGCCAGTTAGTATTCATGTGAATGCACTTTTCATCTGAAGGTGTCAGTATAAATAGATAAATATTAACTGAGTTTTGTAACACTACCTCTGAGAATACAAACTTTCTGATATTCTGGTTCATTCACCTGATAATGCTTAAAAACAACACCAGCAAACATTTACCTGGTGCCCTTGATAATATGCTCTCAGAGATTAGGGATTAACTCCTTGAATCTTTTTTCATGAAGGGAGTGGATTACTATTAAATCATCTTTGTATTTTTTATATGAATGATACTGAATGAGGACAGAATAGTGAAGAAAAAATGAGTCTTACGAGTTTTCTCATAGCAAGAGTGCCGGGGTTAGAAATGTTAATGTGGGTTTTTGGGGGTTTGGGGAGTTTTGTCTTTTGTTTTGGATGAGGGGAGTTCTTTCTGAACACTAAACTTCTGTAATTTAGTACTGTACAGGGAACATTATTTCCTGCAGGAGGGTAAAGCCTGAGTATTCATATGGCAGACATTTTTTTCAAGTGGGCTCCAGAAAGCACAGTTGTTTTTAACTGGGTTTAAATTTTAGCCTTCTCGGGGCGCCTGGGTGGCTCAGTCATTAAGCGTCTGCCTTCAGCTCAGGTCATGATCCCAGGGTCCTGGGATAGAGTCCCGCATGAGGCTCCTTGCTCAGTGGGGGAGTCTGCTTCTCCTTCTGACCCTCCCCCCTCTCATGCTCTCTCTCTCTAAAGTAAATAGATACAATCTTTAAAAATGAAGTTTATCCTTCTATATGAATTCACCATTGGACTACAGATGTGCTGAGTAGAGAACTGTAATTCTAACCTAAACTTTTCTGAAAAGATTTTATAAGAATTACATTTTTCAAGTTAATTGAATTATCCCTTCTACCAGTCACAGGTGATTTTTATCATTAAGGTGATGCATTGATATTTTGTCAGGATATTTTCTTTTATAGTGTTTAATGTACACAATGTCAGGTTTTTTTTTTTTTTTTTTAATTGTTTTCATTATTTTTGTCCTACGTGAGATTTCGGGATCATATTTATTTAAAGGAGATTCCACACTTAAAATTTTTTAAAAACAAAATTTTTCAAATTTGCCAGACACATCTCAGGTCTGATTTTGAGTTTTGTTAAAATATTTGCTCAATTGGATATCCTTATAGTTAATGAGTGAATCATACCTTAGCTCTGTTCCTCAGGTTTGAAACTTTTTTTAGAGCTTGTCGTTTTTAAACTGTAATTTAATTGGCAGTTGGCCTTTAATCTCAGAATTTTGTAAAGAATTATTTCTTTGAAGTGTTTCAGAGAAATGTTACCACCAAAGCAGAATTGTATATTTTTTCTCCTAAAGATATTTTAATTTTGAAACAGAAAGGGGGAATTGGCAATTGTATTTTCATCAGGGGACTTCTTGTGACTGTAGTGACTGCTGTCCTTATATGAGCAGAGAGAAGAACATAAAGTAATGCAAGGAAATATTGTAGGTGTTTTTCAACCCAGAGGTTTGACTTTTTCGGCTTACCCTAATTTGGCTTTTATTTTAGGTTTGGCCTTTGCTTCAGGTTTAGCTGCCACTGTGACTATTACCCATCTCTTAAAAGCAGGAGACCAAATTATTTGTATGGATGATGTGTATGGAGGTAGGTGGCCTCTCTCATGCATGTTGTGTCAGCTGATATTTTAAAGACAGTAAAGTGGGTCCTGAATTATATTAACAATGTTACTAGGATTATTGATCATTTATTATCCTTTAAAGGTGTGATGGACACCTCCGTGTTGACCCAGACTTGGTAAAGGAAGAGCATAAACATTTAGGGTCTATGCTCTGGAACTGCTTGTAAGAGAGATTGTTTAATAATAATTTTATTTAAACTGCTGGAATGAGGATGTTGGACCTGATCAACTTTCAGATCTATTCTACTCAGAGAAGATAGTGTTTAAAGAGAGAGTGTTCTAGTGTTACTTAAAATTTTTGCCTGCAGTGAAGATGAACTATAACCCAGTTCACGCTCAAAGAGCTTGCCTCTACCCACCCCTCTATCTCCCCCACATATTTATACACTTGGGGTTTTAGGGAACCTTTGGAAAATCTGTTGAAAATATGGACCCCTTCCCCCCAAAGGTGGAAAAGTGTGCTTAAGACTACACCCAATGTTTATCATTTTAATTTTAGGGTAAAGGGGTTTCACTCCTTGAAGTCCATCATGGATCCAAATTTAAGAACTTCCATTCTAAACAGTTTAAATGCAAGTTATTTAAAGTGGTGAGTAGGAAGGTAAAGAAGACAGGTTGCCCTTACCTTTAAGCAAGACTGATTTTTATGATCAAAACAATAGCAAAAAGTTTTGTAAATATATGTGTGTGTATATATATATATTCCAAATGCTTCCAAATAATTAAAATGTGATTTCTAGAATATTATCATTTTATCTATCTCCTATTAACAAAAAGTTAAATGTATGTAAGAGACTTTCAGTAATCATATTAACCCTCTTAGAAATTTGCAGAGTGCTTCGTATTTATCATTGTTTCCTATGATAGTTTGTTGAATAGAAATAGCACACCTTTAGTTACTTTTATAGTGCATTATAAAAACCTCATGGCACACATAGATACAAAATCTTGAAAATTGCTATTGATTTTTACAATTCTTTACATTCTTTTTCAATCTTCTATTATCTAGGGTCAGTCTATACAGCATCAAAAGTTCAGTGTATCTTTGATCATAGAGTATTTTTCCTTTTTCTTTTCTGGTTTTTTTTTTTTTTTGGTGGGCTATCAATAAGAGCAATTTTTCCTTGAAATTTGCCTATGTAAAAATCAAATCCAGAACAGTGTTTATAAGAGAAATTATTCTAAGTTGAATGATTTATCTTTTTCACCATAAAACTGTAGTTGTTTAATTTGTATTGCCTCATTTATCTATTAAAGCTTTAGAACCACATAACAAAAAGATTGAGAGAGTACAAAGAATAATAACCAGCTTTTTTCTATTGCGAAAGTATAATCAGACTAAAAATTTATTTTGAACATTGGTTCATTTATTTTAAATTTGAGTACTAGGAAGAAATTGTTAAAAAATATATTGATGTTTCAGGGAGCATGCCACTTACTGTTTAAAGAGTAGAAATTATATGTTTTCAGAAATATTTCTGCTTCATGTCATTTAGTGTGGATATCAAGTGTGTTTTATTTGACTCTTTAACTTTCAGTTTAAAATCCAAGCCTTATATTCTTTACTATACAAGATATCCAAATGGTTTAACCAAAGTACATTTGCTGTTAGTTGTTCTTTTATTGGTGATTGACACTTCCTTATATTTTTAAAGTATTTAAACCAATGAGGAGTGAACATTTCTCAGTACAGTGTCCTCTCCATTTTGCTGATTCTTTTCTGCCTCAGGTACAAACAGGTACTTCAGGCAGGTGGCAACTGAATTTGGATTAAAGATTTCTTTTGTTGATTGTTCCAAAACCAAATTGCTAGAGGCAGCCATTACACCAGAAACCAAGGTAACTCAGTTTTCAGTTTTGTCTGTTTTCTGTGTGCTGTTTTGTTTTTATCATTTTGTTTACTAGAAGACATAATTTAAATTTGAATAACAAATTTTATTAGAAGCCATTGGAAACCATCAAGTTTAATATAGGTCTGGCTTCTCCAGAATATTCTCGCATAATGGTTAGGTACGTGAATTCCACGGCAGGATCCAAGTTCTAATTCTGTGTCATAGTTGGTGTATTATCATGGGCAAATTATTTAACCAAAGTCTCAATTTCTTCATCTGCAAGATGGGGATAATTGCATCTGCTTTATAGAAAGGTGGTTGTGTAAATTAGATGAGATAAGGCATATGAAATGCTCAGTGCAGTACCCAACACATAATAACTGAAAAAAATTTGTTGGCAAAAGCATACAATTATGTACTGCATTACCAAACTGGTATTGCTAACCGAGGTCATCACAGAGATTGGGTTGCAGGAAAGGAAGCTTACCAAGACCCCAGACCCTAAGCATACTGGCTTTTTAAGAATTTTAAGCGATACTTCAACAAAATAATAGTTACAAGTAGAGAATGGGCCACAAGCAATCTTTAGCCTCCATCCTGGGAAGCTTGCATGCCACCGGAAGGTGTTTTGTGCCTGAGTGAATGGCATATGTGATATTCTTTCTTGGGCCTCATTTAAATTCTGCATGGGTAAAAGAAGGACCAATGTCTTTTATAAGTCAGCCTTTTCCAACTTTTTGCTAATGATTAAAAGGTTTGAATTGTACTCAAGATTATGTTGCAGGGAATGCTAAAAAATGAAAACCTTTTCTCACACAAATGATTACTTTGAAGATTAGCACAGGGGTGAGCTTTGAGTGATTAAGGTTTGTTTTCAAAGGAACTTGTTTTTTATCTTGCTTAGGAGAAAAGATACTTATTAAAATAGCTGGTCTGAGTCTAAGGGAGGAAAGCAAATTGTGAGTATGTTAATTCTTGTCAACAGAACTTTATGTAGTGGCTCTTTACTGACTTGAATTAATACATTTTTTTCCCCCTGAAATATCTGCCTCATCATATGAAGTAGATTTTTTAAGTCCCTGCAAAATCAACTTTGTATTTATTATTTTTATTTTAATTACTTTTTATTATGAATATGAATAATGGATTCTTACCAGAAATGATTTTTTACAGATTTTTAAAATAATCATTTCTTGTAGAATTTGCATTATTTTAATTACCTTATCTTTTCTACTGTAAGAGTCTAGAGTAGGAAGAATATTAAACTAGATATCTTGCTCATTTATATATTAATAAAGAATCATTAACCCTTTTAAAAAGAAAGCTATAGGTAATGTCATTCAGTACAGTGGCATCTTGTTTAACAAACAGAAATTTCTTCTTTTCTTTGGTCTTCTCAGTCACTGTCAAGCCTCTACTTTGTGCCTGATTTGTGCTAGGTTTTGGGATATGATACTGTCTCCTTAAATGAGCTGTGACCAGGTTTTCTGTTGTGTGTAACTTCTCTCCTGCACTTTAAAACCCATGCTCTTCAAGTTCTGGGTACTTATTTTTATAGTTTCTCATGCATCTGGCGTTTTTAAAGTTAACATTTAGCATATGTTTGGCATTGTAGGGATAATTCTCTTTAATGAAGATTCTAGGCTATGATCTTAATGTTCTATATTATTTACCTTTGAGAACAAAATTCCTAGACACTGAATTATATCTTTGAAATCCATCCTCTTTTTAATGGAATGTAATTACAATAATTAACTTGAGCAGTTTTCTTCTTATACGTAACATTATTTCATTTGATCTTTATAACAATTCTATGAAATATTATCAACCCTATTGTACAGATGTAAAATTTGAGGAATATGGAGGGTAAGTTACTTAATTATGACCTCTCAGAAATTAATGGGGGCTAGGATTCAGATTCAACCCTTGCAACTTCATCACCCACATTCTTCAGTGTAGTCTGCCAGATGGTTACAATATATGAGACATATATTGGTGCAGTGTATTTTTATAAACTATTATCATCTATTGAATTGTTTCAGCTTGTTTGGATTGAAACCCCCACAAACCCTAGCTTGAAGATGATTGACATTGAAGCCTGTGCACATACTGTCCATAAACATGGTGACATCATTTTGGTCGTGGATAACACTTTCATGTCAGCCTATTTCCAGGTAAATGAAAATGATTTTTTTGGCATGATTAGTAGACTACAGATACCTGTAACTAGGAAAGGAAAGACTTGTTTGCATTAAAATCATTATCAAACTCATGGAATCTAATCATAGATATTGATTAGACAAAGAATTAAAATTGGACCTTTTCTACCATTAGCTAATATCTTTTCAACCAACCCTAGGTTCATATCCATTATGGGACTTTGTGTGTTTTAAATGTTGTCTTAATTAAAGTTTTTAAGTTCTCTCAGGATGTGTAAACTCTCTGAAGAGCTGGCCTTATTATGTGATTTTATCTGTCAGTGCTTTATAAATAGTAGCTTTATAAATAGTAGGGACTTTAATGTTTATGTGCTGGTTATAAATCAGTTATGTTGTTTTTATATATATGGTGTGACTGAAAAACATATATGTTATATATTTAATGCATATATGTTATATATTTAATGCATATATATTTATTTTAAAATATATTAATATATGCTATTAAATTATTAAAATATATAATTAAACCTGGCTAACCTTCCAAATAAAAGGAAAACAAAAGCTATACTGCATGACATCTCAGTGTATGTCATACTTATTATTTCTCCACTTTCCTCCTTTCTGGTTTCTCGTCCCTCAGTGCCCCATGGACTATGCCCAGCTCTCTCTAGCTTTACCTTGTTTGTATTTCTACTCCCTGTTTCACATTGTAGCTATAAGTACCAAGTCCTTTATAGTGCTCCTTTTAAACTATCTCTTTTCCTACCTACTCCTCTACATACATCTCTTCCCACCTCAAAACCTCCCATTCATCCTCCATTCCTTTTCTTCTTTCTCTTACTTTTTTCCAGATGCTTCTTTCTATTTTGTTCCTTTTGGTAGATCATCTAAGGATTGCTCTATAATTGATTAGCTGTCTGCCCTTTCCCCACATGTTCTCTCTCTCTTTCCTCCAAGTAGCCCAATCTGTTTCCTTTCCTTGTTAGGAGCTTACCTTCTCCTCGCTGTTTCCTTCCTGCTTGTACTTTATGATCCTTCTTATTACACTTCCTGTACTTTACCTGTATCCTGCAGAGTTCCTGAAAGCCCAGCTCATTTTCTGCTACTCTTAAATTAGGCAGATGTTGATAGCTCATTTGTTTATATTTCCCCCCCTTTTGTTTTGGGTCCCTGCAATTGGCACAGGCTGCTGCCTTAGTTTGTATAAATCTGTTCTTCACCTTCTTCCATTTTATTGAGAAGACACTACCAGGTTTTATTTCGTTTTCCTCAAACACATTTCCTCGCTACGTTCCATTTGGACAGCTTCATGGGCCACCTACCTTTGGCTCACGATATATCTTTGGCTGCTTCTTACATCCACTAAAGCAGTCTATTTCCAAGTGAAAATCTCCTGGCATCATCTGTTTGTCTCAGGTAATTTTCACTCTTGGGTTCATTATCCAACTCCTTATCCCATATACCACTTGCGCTAAAGGCCAGTTAACACAGCATAGGGTTGCTCTAGCTGAGTCACAGTGAGTCCTGTATATTCCCAAAGAGATTGCATGCATTGTTTTAGCTTGGGCCTGCCCAGATTACTCATCAGGCCTGGCCCTTTTTTTTCCCCCTGTTACTGTCACTAAAATAGGTCCAGTTTTTCTACCTTTCTGAAGCCCACATCACATTTCCGCATACCAGGGACTGCAGTTTGCTTCCTTTCAATCTGCATTCATTCCAGTTGAGTTAATCAGAATCATGTTGTCCCTAAGTGGCCACATGTATTAGTTCTATACAGTAGATCTTCTGAAAAGGTCCTCTCATTATTTTACCCTCAGGAAAACTGGATACAGTCTCTTTCTTCCCTGCCTTTTGTCTTCTGGATCTTCTATAAAATATGTCACAAAAGGCAAAATGGACATACCATCGTAAAGTTTCAGAGTTTGAGAGTAGAACCTCTCGATTTACATAATTTAGATGTGAGTGCTACTTCTACCAGCTTTTTAATCTGAATGATCTGTTTCGATTTTCTTTTCTTTTTTCTTTCTTCCTTCCTTCTTTTCTTTCTTTCTTTCTTTCTTTCTTTCTTTCTTTCTTTCTTTCTTTCTTTCTTTCTTTCTTTCTTTCTTCTTTCTTTTTCCTTCCTTCCTTCCTTCCTTCTTTTCTTTCTTTCTCTCTTTCCTTCCTTCCTTCCTTCTTTCTTTCTTTCTTTCTTTCTTTCCTTCCTTCCTTCCTTCTTTTCTTTTTCTTTCTTTCTCTCTCCCTCCCTCCCTCCCCTCCTTCCTTCCTTCCTTTCTTTCTTCCTTCCTTCTTTTCTTTCTTTCTTTCTTTCTTTCTTTCTTTCTTTCCTTCCTTCCTTCCTTCTTTTCTTTCGTTCTTTCTTTCTTTCTTTCTTTCCTTCCTTCCTTCTTTTTTTTTCTTTCTCTTTCTTTCTTTCTTTCTTTCTTTCTTTCTTTCTTTCTTTCTTTCTTTCTTTCTTTCCTTCCTTCCTTCCTTCTTTTCTTTCTTTCTTTCTTTCTTTCTTTCTTTCTTTCTTTCTTTCTTTCTTTCTTCTTTCTTTCTTTCTTTCTTTCTTTCTTTCTTTTTCTTTCCTTCCTTCCTTCCTTTTCTTTCTTTCTTTCTTTTCTTTTCTTTCTTTCTTTCTTGCAAGCTGGGGGAGGGGGGGCAGAGGGAGAGGGAGAGAATCTTAAGCAGGCTCCATGCCCAGTGCAGAGCCTGACATGGAGCTCGATCTCACCAGTTGAGTTATGACCTGAGCCGAAATCAAGAGTCAGATGCTTAACCAACTGAGCCACTCAGGCACCACTGTTTTGTTTTTCTTCGTCCCTCTTCTTCATCTGTACAATGAGAATCTTAAAGTACTGATTTTATTGAGTTAGGTAAAATATTTTGTATAGTGCTTCCCTGGGATATGTAAAGAATTTAACATGGTTCTCAGCACATAATGATATCAATAGATGTTAGTTATTTGTTTTCATTTTTCCTTTTCTTTTGACCACAGAGTTTACAGAATGTTAGCATTGGAAGAGACGTCATCTAGTTTGACTCCATCACTTTGGAGATGCGCAAACACCTATGTAGAGAGTGCTTTGAGTAATACCTGACTTAAAACATCCTATTTTTGAAACACCCCAAATGAAAAGTCCTATAGCCCCTTATACTAACACCTTCCAAAGACGAAACAACTGGTGAGGTCAAAAGAGACACACACACACACACACACACACACACACACACACATACACACACACACACAGGTACTCTTTTAAAGAAAATGTAAATAGGCTTCTGGCTGGGGGTCAGTAGAGCATGTGACTCTTGATCTCAGGGCTGTGATTTCAAGCCTTGTGGTGGGCACAGAGCTTACTTTAAAAAAAAAAGAAAATGTAAATAGAAAGATGTTGGTAATATATATTTTTTAGTGAATAGTTGATTATAACTTTAATTCTCACTATAAACAAAGACGTTTTAAGACTAAAGGATTGATTTGCAGGAAAATTGGGTGAGGGAAAACAATCCAAAGAAATTTCTTCCTAAGTGACTTTATACTTGGCAAAACTAGTATAATAAAAGAGTAATTATGAAAAAAAAAGAGTAATTAAGAGTCAAGATGATGGCACATCAAGCGAATAATCACAGCATACATTATCAGGTTTTAATGATCAAAAATCTAAGCATGTTATATACTCACTTGACATAATAATTGCTAAATATTTATGTCTACTACTTCATGTGTTTACTGAGTCATAAAATGCCAGCATCTCTGCATTGTAAAATTTAGTAAGTACACTTAGGACCAGCCAGCAAATCCTCTAAAGAAACAAGTTCAGGAGACCTGTTGACCAGATTTTACCTGCTATTTCCAGAAAATTTGTGCTTTTGGATTGAATACTGGGTCCAGTGCTTTGCATTTTTATTTGGGCAGGGGGAGGGGAAAGATACCATGAGAAATCCTGGAAAATTTTAAGATGCGTGTATTTTTGAAAAGTTAGAAAAGGAATGAAATTTATAATAGCAAATAGGCATGTAATGAAGCATATTTTCAAGTGAATTACCATTTAAAATGAAAATCTTTTGTTCCTTTCAGCGGCCTTTGGCTCTGGGAGCTGATATTTGTATGTATTCAGCAACGAAATATATGAATGGTAAGACATACATAGTCTACACTTTGAGTGTTCCTTTCCATGGATAGATGAAAATACCACAGGGCTTGATATTTTGATCCTTTTTCTTCTATTATTCAGGTTTTCTCTGTGACTCATGTAGAAAGTAAAAAATTTATACTTTGGTTAAATATGGGATTTCATTTATAGCAGACAAAACTATGCTCATGACTTATGAACAGGATTAAAATTTACCAAAAAAGGTTATAGTTTTATTCTACTGACAGCTTAAAAAGAAACATTTTAATTTTTATATGATTTTTATTTCATTGTTATAGGTATAGGTGTATATATTTGGTACTATCAAATTGAATACAGTTTATTTAAACTTATTTTATAGGGCTTTTTCCCAGAGAGTTTTTTTCAAGTGAAAGTTACATTGTAGAAATTTTAGAATGAAGAATAAACATACATTGTTTTTAACCTAAAGGTTTTTATTTTGTTTTAGGCCACAGTGATGTCGTAATGGGCTTAGTGTCTCTTAATTCTGAGAGCCTCCATAATAGGCTCCGTTTCTTACAAAACTGTAAGTATTAAAAAGTCCAAGAATTCGCCTTATTCTCTCAGAGGGACTACATTTGATATTTGTAGTTCCACTAAATGCTGTGAAGTAATAGCATTCTACTAAATTAGGAAGAAATGAGGAATGGAGGAGAAAGATTCTGGTTTTTAAAGGAAAGTAGAAAAATTAGGATATAAAAATATAATTGGGACATAACAGGGCTTTACAACATGACTCAAGGGATGAATTTTGTTATTTTTCAAATCCATGTTGATTTTGACCATAATTGGGTAAAGCCCAAGTGAATTTTTAGTTTTCAGACTGACTAGATTTTTTTTCTTTAGATAAAACATTTGGAATGATGGCTTTCTTATACTCCACCTTTTATATCTGGAATGGTGGTTAACTTTAACTAGCACTTAATATATAAACTTATATTTTTCAACAGATGTCTAAACACCATTTCCTGTTTAGATAGTTTAGTTATCTCAAGTATGGGTAAGGATTTATTTGAAGGTGCTTAGTTTAACCATTGTGATTTGACAGATAAGATACAAACATAATTAGGAATAAAATAAATAAGTATTAAATAAATAAAGGGATGCCTGGGTGGCTCAGTCAGTTAAGCGACTGCCTTCAGGTCATGATCTCAGGGTCCTGGGATTGAGCCCCTCATTGGGCTCCCTGCTCGGCAGGAGGCCTGCTTCTCCCTCTCCCACTCCCCTTGCTTGTGTTCCCTCTCTTGCTGTCTCTCTCTCTGTCAAATAAATAAATAAAATCTTTAAAAAAATAAAATAAAATAAGTAAAAAAATAAATAAAAGAAATAAGCATTAAAGTAAAAAAAAAAAAAAAAAGAGGCACCAAGGAGGAAAACCAAAACTTACTGCTTGATAAATTCCTTTTATTTATAAAACGTTGAGGTGAGGTACACACCTTGGAGGCATAGTAACTCCTAGGCTGCTTTAGACAAAAGCTAAATAGAATGTTGGTAGAACTTTCAGTAACAATAGGAGCTGAATGCTGTTTTTTCTACGTGTTCAAAGAAATACGAGGTTCAACTATGTGCAGTGTGTCATTGAATGGAAATCATAGAAAGGACTATTTATGTTCATGTTTGAAATGTTCATACTGTGTTCATGTTTAGTTTGCAGGATCTTCATTTCCCCTCTCATTTTAAAGCCCATTCTTTGAGCGTACTATTTAGGCTTCATTCTTATGCTTCTGATTTGATATATTAATTTCTCCCCTAAAACTCAAACATTGGCCTCTGTAGCTCGTTTCTCAGAGTCACTATAATGAAAAAGAGAGTGAGAGAATCTTCTGGGTCTCTCCCCCCCTTTCATACTAACCCAGCATATGTTCATTTTGCAGCTCTTGGAGCAGTTCCATCCCCTGTTGACTGTTACCTCTGCAATCGAGGTCTGAAGACTCTACAGGTCCGAATGGAGAAGCATTTCGAAAATGGAATGGCAGTTGCCCAGTTTCTGGAATCTAATCCTTGGGTAGAAAAGGTTATTTATCCTGGTATGTTGATATGATTTCTTTTCTTTTCTTTCTTTCTTTCTTTTTTTTTTTTTTTAAGATTTACTTCTTTATTTGAGAGACAGCGTGTGCAAGTTGGGGGGAGGGGCAAAGGGAGAGGTGAGAGAGAATATCCAGCAGACTCCTCGCGGAGCCCAGAGCCAATGCAGAGCTCTATCTCACAACCCTGAGATCATGACCTGAGCCGAAATCAGGAGTCAGACGCTCAACCGACTGATGCACCCAGGTGCCCCAATGTTGTATGATTTCTAAGAACATATGCTTACACTAGGATTTTATGGGTTATCCTAAGTATCTGTGTATGACACCTGTTGTAAGGTAGCTGCTTTCATGTATTTTTATGTTGTTTATATATTATTGGACACTACTGTATGTCAGGCTCTGTGGGGGGTTTGGTGGCGAAGATAGACAGTGGTCTGTGTCCTTGTGTTGCCTCTGATCTAGTGGTTGCTTTGATGTTAGGAAATTGATTTTACGCATGAGATGTTCCTGCCATGGTCTTTAGCTTGAAGGCTTGTATTTACCTGTTCCAGGATTGCAACATTGTACTTTCCAGTTGATTTGCTTATAGTCTTTTCAGTCTGCCATTCTTCATTAGCTCTTTTATCTGATTTAGGTTGGGCCTGGATACTCATCAAATTGAGACTTACTACTTACGCAGCAAAATTCCCCTGAAGCTGTCTTACTTCCTTTCCAAATTTTTTCACCTCTGCCAACTCATGTGGAGTTAGCAGACTTATATATTACTCTTTGAATTTATTTTGCCAATCTTTTAAATTGTGGTGTGGTCTTAAATAAATAGTTACTTTGAACCCTTTGAGGTTTTAGCCACGTGGTCTTGGTGGACAGGAGAATTAAGCTTGATTCCTGTCCTCAGGGAATTTAGATAAGCCAAGACAGAACTACATATGAGATTAAATGCCTTATATGTCCCCTAGGTAAAGAGCTGTTGACTGGTATGTATTTTGAATGGAGGGAGGGAGAAGAGTTTTGGCCTGTGCCTTGAATGGGAAGCATTTGTTAGAAGGGCATGGACAGACATTCCAATTCATTCAACAAATGTTTATTAATTGCCCATGATGGAGCAAGCTTTGAACTAGGACCTGGGATCCAATTATTAACAAAAGAAATGGATTTCTCCACATGGAGCTAGTCTGGTGGATAAGACAGATGTTAAACAAGAAATTACAGAATGACCTAATTAATAGAGGGGCTGGGGCAGTCAGCGGGGAGGATGTTCTGGGTTAAAGGGACAGCTTGTACACAGGTCCTGAGATGACAAAAAGTGCAGTACTGCTAGTGTAAGGAAAGTTGATGTAGCTCGAGCATGGAGAGGGTAGAAGAGATAGGTCAGAATGAAGCTAGAGGCCAGAACACGTTGTCAGATGTGGACGTGGTGTAAAGCTCATCATTATTAGGCTTATTTGCAGTTTGCTTTAAGCAAACAGTGAATTTTTTCATTCTGAAATTACATGTTTGACTCTAAAATAAGACTTTTATTGTGCCTCATGATCACAGGGCTGCCCTCTCATCCTCAGCATGAGCTGGCGAAGCGTCAGTGCACAGGTTGCCCGGGGATGATCACCTTCTATATTAAGGGCACTCTTCAGCATGCTCAGACGTTTCTCAAGAACCTCAAGGTAAACTTTCAAACGAGGTTTTTTTAAATCGTCGAGGCAGATTCCAGCAGTTCATGATCTCTCCTTTCCACCCAACTCAGATTCACGTCTTTGGACATGCAGGTCACACCCACAGACCTCTTTCTCATGAAATGCTTTGGGTTGGAAAACGACTTTGGTGCAGTAGCAGACATCTGAATATGTTTGTTTACTGAACTCTCCGGACACGGCCATCAGTTTGAGAGAGACGGAATGTCCCGATGCATTGGTTTTAGATTTGTTGAAAATCGAACCCCTTTTCCAAATGAAATGTTATGTGAAACTTCCAAGTAATGTGTGGCTAGTGCACGGCACAAAGGCCTCCCTGAAATCCAGCCTAGGAGTGGCTTTCCAGACCTGTGCCTCCCAGGGTGCATCTGCCTGGGGTGAAGGAAGGGAGGCCTTTGTCTGATGTTTCACGCTGCCAGGAGGCTCTCAGGGCCCCCGGGAGAGAGACCTCTGTAACTCCATACACTGGGCTTTCAGAGCTCATGCAACAGGCTGAGTTCTAAATACTGAGGTCTAATGCATAGGCTGCTGCCAGATTAGTCAGCGTCCACTGGTATCTAAAAGTTGTACTAAAAGCAGAAAGATAGTGTATATTTAATTAAATACCGTTGTAAGAGTAATTTTAAAATATTTGTAAAATTTTGACACTGTAACACTAAATAACAAAAACAGGTTTTTTTTTTTTCCTATTCCAGGAGGGAGTTAAATGGATGTATTAATTTAGTAAGTGATAGATTTTAACAAGTAAGTGTGTATGTATTAATTTAGTAAGTGATTAATTTTAACAAGTGTGTATAACTTGGTAGACTTTAGAGATTTATATTTAAAGGGTAACCACAGAGCTAGGTCTCAAACGTAATAATGCTGAGGTTTTAGGGCTCGTGTTAGTTAAGTATCACTTAAGTAGAGGGCCAAATCCGGAAGGTAGGAGAGATTCACCTTCCTCAACTTGTAATGTTTTAAAAGTTGGTACCTCGTATGTCTAATCGGTGCCATCAGTGTTACGGATTTTATTTTCATTTTTTCTCTGGGCTTCTTGCCCAAATTGTACTTTTTTTTCATAGTCACCACCATTTCTCACCCTGTGTCCAGGGCCATTTTGTTAAAAACATTTAGTTTTGTATTTTTGTATTTTTACGTTAGTGAATTATCTAAATGAATGTTTTCTTTGCCGTAGTTATTTACTCTGGCTGAGAGCTTGGGAGGATACGAAAGTCTTGCTGAGCTTCCGTGAGTATATTTCCGTTTTTCTCAGTGTTTTAACTTTGGTAACATCAGGAGTAATTCAAGACATTTGACAATAAGAATAGCATCGAGCTATTTAATCAGAATGGACCCAGTAGAATGGGGACCCTGATAAAAATCTCAGCTGTATGTGTCCTCCCCAATTTTGCTTCCTTCCGTTCTGCCTGAAGGCGATTCCAGCAGTGTTGTAGTTTAGGATTTCTGACCTTTGACGCGGGGCTACTTGTTCTATCCCACTCTGCCCTGGAAGGGGGGTTGGAGGCTTTTATGAGATGGGCTGATTTCAAGGCTTCTTAGAAATGGATGAAATACTTCCACGCCCTTGACAGTCAGAGATGCCACCAAATCCGTTTATTTTCTGTTCTCTGGATAAACCTTGAATGGCTTCGTGTTATCTGCAAGATAAACCCAAAATCTACCTTGGTATTCCTGATCCAATCAGTTCATCTAATTGTATCAAAGCACCAGAGGATGTTAGAACATGCAGCCTGAGATCAGGGATCCAATAGCTTATTTTATAGATAAGGAAACAAAGATTCAGAAAGTTTTGCTGATTACTCAGATGTCACATAGGAATCTGTTAGCAACTTCACTCTTGAGGCTTTGCATAGAAACAATGAGAGGAGGCAAAAGCAGCCCGAATCTGGATTTGAGACCTACTCCACCAGTTACTCACCTCCAGCTTCAGTTTTTTCATCCATAAAATGGGATTAGTAATTAAAATAACAATGATCATTTATTGATTACCTGTCCCACCCAGCATTCCAGAGCTGTAGCCTGATTTTATCGGATGTTACTCTGCTCATGTATTTTAAGTATTGCACTGGTAATGAACATCATTACCTAATAACTTTCAAGAGTACTAAATGCACCCGGCATGTTGCTGTGTTTTAATTTTCATACACATTTCTGGAATAACTGTTCTGGAGGCACTATGTTAAGGGGTGTCAGGGATTACCACAATTTAGGCACATTTGCCATCCTCTCCATGGTAATTTGCAGCTTCTTGGAAGAGTCAGGCAGTTTCACATAAAGTTAAAGAAAAAAAATGTATGATACCCAAAGAATACTCAAATAATTAAGATAACACAAATAGGTTTTTGTGAGTCTTTTAAGAAGATGCCTGCTAGTAAGTCTGGATGCACAAGAGGGCACACTCAGCATATGAAATTGGGTTATTTTTCATAGTCATAAAATGTGTATTACTTTAAGGCTCTCTTAAGAATCGACACCTCCTGATTTCTTCAGGGATTTGGTTTAAAGTTGCTTGGCCCTCAGATGTACCAGCCAGCTAGGCCATCATCCCAATGCCTGCCAGTGGACGAGTGAATTTAGGTCAGGGCTTGTCTGTTCTTGCCTCATTCTGTGACTCCCAACCGCTGCAACGAGTACAGAATTGCAATAGGGGAGGGAGGGAGCAGAGCCAATGTGCGCTGGATTGGTCTTCCAGCCTGACGACGCATATTAACTCCGCAACCTCAGAAAAGTTACTTATGTTCTCTCAGTCTGTTTCCTCGGTTGTAAAATGTGGATAACACTGTACTCAGCTCTTAGGGTTGTTATGAGAACATGGGGGAAAAATATCCCTAAGCCAGTGCCTTGATTCATACTAAGGGCCCAATAAATGTTAATTATTATTAGGAATTATTATGTTTTATTAGGCATCTAATACACTCCAGGTACTTGCAAATGCTTTATATATGTTCCTTCCATTAATGACTGTGATAAACTTTTGGGATAGGACTTATATCCAACTTCTATTCATTTAAAAGAAAATGAATTAATGCACACAAATGACCTAGTAGTGTACCTGCCTCATGGTAGGCCTATAATAAGTGATGGCTATTGTTATGATTTTAGATAAAGAAATTGATTGTGAGGACAGGTAACTTCTACCAGCCCACACAGCAAGTGTGTGAAGGGGCTGATTCACGTACAGGTCTATTGGTCTCACAGGCCTAAATTCCTATTTTTATATGTATACTCTCTTTTGAGGAATTAAAAGCCTGAAAAGGCAGAACATTTTTTATTTTATTTTATATATTTTTAAAAGATTTTATTTATTTATTTGAGAGAGAGCACAAGTGGGGTAAGGAGCAGAGGGAGAAGCAGACTCGAGCAGGGTGAGGGTCAGAGAGGGAGGGAGAAGCAGGGAGCCCAATGCGGGGCTCCATCCCGGGACTCCAGGACCATGACCTGAGCTGAAGGCAGACACCCAACTGACTGAGCCACCCAGGCACCCAAGGCAGAACATTTTTTTTTTTTAATTATGTTATGTTAGTCACCATACAATACATCATTAGTTTTTGATGTGGTGATCCACGATCCATTGTTTTCGTGTAACACCCAGTGCTCCATGCAGTACGTGCCCTCCTTAATACCCATCACCGGGCTAACCCATCCCCCCACCCCCCTCCCCTCTAAAACCCTGTTTGTTTCTCAGAGTCCATAGTCTCTCATAGTTCATCTCTCCCTTCGATTCCCCCCTTTCAGTTTTCCCTTCCTTCTCCTAATATCCTCCATGCTATTCCTTATGTTCCACAAATAAGTGAAACCATATGATAATTGACTTTCTCTGCTTGACTTATTTCACTTAACATAATCTCCTCCAGTCCCATCCATGTTGATGTAAAAGTTGGGTATTCATCCTTTCTGATGGCTGAGTAATCTTCCCTTGTATATATGGACCACATCTTCCTTATCCATTCATCTGTTGAAGTGCATCTCAGCTCTTTCCACAGTTTGGCTATTGCGGACATTGCTGCTATGAACATTGGGGTGCATATGGCCCTTCTTTTCACTACATCTGTGTCTTTGGTGTAAATACCCAGGAGTGCAGTTGCTGGGTCATAGGGTACCCAAGGCAGAACATTTTAAGGAGGATGTTGGCATATACCACTTCAGTAGCATGATAAAAGAAGATACTCACAAAATGTTGACCACATCTGAGATTTTCTCTCCATGGATCTGAAGTGAGATAGGACAGAGCAACTTAGGCATTGATTTTGCGGGTAGTGTGCCCAGAAAGGATAAGTGTTGGTAGCAGTGTATGTATGTAGGGCTCAGTGAGACTATAAGCCTCTCCTCCATGGTGCCTCAGCCTCAGCCCGCACAGTTTTCTGCCTCCTCTCAACTCTGGCAGTCCTTGCTGTCCATTCTTGTTTGGCATGTACTGTAGACTATTCTGTTCTGTGAATTGTCATAGACTTTGGCTTCTGCTTCGTCATGTAGGGCCGAGACAAATATCTCGTTTTTCTTGGTTTCCCAGTTCTTACTGTAGTGCCTGACCCACAGTAGGTGCTTTACCTTTCTATCATGTTAATGATGATGAGTTGCTAGCTAATTTTGAAAATCCTTCCAGGCCTCTACACTCATGGGTTATGTGCTGGAATTCCTAATGCTCGCTGGTTGCCACTGGTGTTGTTCCTGGGTTATCTTTCCCTGATCTGCCTCACAAGGTGCCATTCTGGATTAATCCATTGATTGGGAGGGAATTAATTCTGGCTGGCTCTTGGTCCAGCAGGCCTTTTATAAGTCCAGCTGGTTGGTCATGGAGTATATGATTGTTGGCCAAAGCTTCCTTCAGGCAGATGTTAAAATCCACAGCTAGAGGCTATCTTTTTCCCTCCTGCCTGGGAGTGCTTGATTGGCACATTCAGTGTTTGGATTAAGTATATTGATGGTATAGAAAGGATAAAAGATCTTACAATAATGATCAGAAAAGGTAATTTTCATAATGCCTTATTTTTTTGCCTGTGAAAAATTACAGGCATATGAAGAATTTGATATTTACAAAAGAAAAAAATTGAAAATAATTGCAGTTTATGAGACAGATACAATATAGTTATCAAAAAATTGCTCATTCTTTCTTTTAGGGCAATCATGACCCATGCATCAGTACCTAAGAGTGACCGAGATGTCCTTGGAATAAGTGACACACTGATTCGACTCTCTGTGGGCTTAGAGGATAAAAAAGACCTACTCGAAGATCTAGGTCAAGCTTTGAAGGCAGCAGTAAGTTTAATTATTTTGGTGTGTTTGTGGGCTTAATCTTGGGGGTGGTGGTCATTCTTTCATTTTTTATAAAGATTTATTTATTTATTAGAGAGAGAATGCAGAGGGAAGGGGCAGAGGGAGATGGAGAGAGAGAATCTCAAGCAGACTCCCTGCCGAGCACAGAGCCTGACTTGGGGCTTAATCCTATGACCCTGAGATCATGACCTGAGCCAAAATCAAAAGTCAGACACTTGGGATGACTGGGTGGCTCAGTTGGTTAAGTGTCTGCCTTCGGCTCAGGTCATGGTCCCAGGGTCCTGGGATCGAGTCCCGCGTTGGACTCCCTGCTCGGTAAGGAGCCTGCTTCTCCCTCTCCCACTCCCCCTACTTGTGTTCCCTTTCTCTCTCTAACAAATAAATAAATAAAATCTTTAAAAAAAAAAAAAGTTACTCAGCCAACTGAGCCACCCAGGCGCCCTGGTGGTTACTTTTTTTAGAGTGGCCTCACTGTGAATTCTGAAGGTTTCCTCTTCTCTTCCTATGATAGACAGGCTGTATAAATGTGCAAGGAACTCAGCTGAAGTGCAGATTTAAAAAATGGTCGTATTCAGAAAAGAGTCCTTGGAAGAAGTGAAGTCGTTGCCTGCAGTTTTAATAACATATTTTTCTTGTGCACCTTTAATACAGCACTCTCCAAATGCAGGTCGTAACTAGCATTCCAGAACTGCTAGTAGAAGTCGCTTCCTGAGAAGATCAACTCTTCGTAATTGAATGGACCATTAATGAGCCTTTGCAGAATTTTCAAGTGAAAATTTTAAGGCACCTCATTACCTTTCAGAGCTGTAACCTTCCAGGGATCATCCTTATTAAAAACAGTTTCCTCTTTCCCTTATTGTAATTGACAGGTCAATTCTGTTAATATCTTTTATTAATTTTGGTATCCATTTGCCTCTGAAGGAGGTGGGATTTGTGCTGCTTTTTGGGATTGTGATCTTTTTTCATAGCTTAAGATTTATATTGATCATGTTTACAATAGAATGATAATTCATTTTTTATGTTTTTCTGAAGAATTTAAATTATTAAATGAATGTTCTTAAATCAAGTGTGATTTTTGCATATTGTTGAAAACAGCACTCAAAGCAGTGGTTTACACATAATTATCATAAACCAAAAATCAAATACTTGAAAAGCCTACTGTGAAATTCTGCTGATATAAGGTTGTACTTACTATTTAAAAAAATAAATAAATAAATCTAATTACCAAATGTATCCCATTGTGATATTCCTGTATTATGTGGCATTAACTTGTATTCCTTTTAATCCTCAACTCTTAGAGGTCTCAGCCACTTGCAGTAATTTTTGTAAATTCGGTTGTATAACTATCATGTCCAAATCTTAGTGTTTGCAGATTATAGATTTTATCAGGGGAGTCAAAAGCCACTTTTATAGAGAGACATACTACTTTTTATATTTTTATCTGTAATAGTAAACTTAGTGACCCAAAGAGAGAAATGCTTGAAACAGAATCTTTTAGAGTTAAGTGCATAGTCAGCAAGTTATTGTTAATAAGCTGTAAGTAAAATAGATTTTTTAAATTGTTTTTATGTTAAAGGCTTTCAGTCATTTGTTTGCTATTGCCATTTGTTTCACCTTAAAAAAGCTTATCCTTGAACTTGATTAGTAATGCAGGATAGGAGGCGAATACATAAGATTTCGTGTTATGTATTGTTCACATTTTGAATTACATGACAGAGTCTGGAAATTCTGGCTCTGGACAGCAGTGTTTTGAGGCTATACCTTAGTGTCGGGGAAATAACAAAGACCAACCAAATCAGAAAAGCAAGGACTATTTGTTCTAAGCTTACAAGGGAGTCAGCTACTGTCACTTGTGTTTTGAGAGATTCAAAGGGAAGCAGAGCTTGAAGAATTGTAGAAATTTTAATATCTGTTGATGTGGATGAGAAACTAAAATTTTGATATTTAAAACCGTCAGAGGACCTTTAAATGGATAACATTAAATCACTGTCAGAAATGTTAAAAAAAAAACTGAAAAATTAAGGCTGACAGAGGAATGGACAAGCTTTGTAGTGTAAAAAAGGGAAGATTTGGGGCACCTGGGTGGCTCAGTCGGTTAAGTGCCTGCCTTTGGCTCAGGTCATGATCCCAGCGTCCTGGGATCGAGCCCCACATCGGGCTCCCTGCTCAGTTGGAGTCTGCTTCTCCCTCTGCCCCTTCCCTCTGCTCGTGCTCTCTCTCTCTCTCTCTCACAAAAATAAATGAATAACATGTTAAAAATAAATAAATAAATAAGGGAAGGGCTCAGGTATGCCCTGGTTGGAGGGGTGCTGGCATGGGGAAGCTGTAGGCAGCCTCATTTGAAGTAGGACATCCAAGGCAATTGGTTAGGGGTGCATATTTGGCATTGTAGGGTTGATCCTCAGTTGAAAACAGAGACAAAAATTAGGGAAGCTGTCAGTTATTAACCAAGTGCTGGCCATTTGGGGCTGATTGTTCCAGAAGTTACTGTTTAGCTTCCTGAATTGTCACTAGAGATAGCAATCAGGTTTCCTGCGGGTCTGACTTAGAATAGGCAGGCTTCTTCCTTGTTTGTTGTTGGTAGATAAAGGGTTTGGTTTTCTGGAGAGGTTTGCTGCAGATTGTAGGTCAAAGTTCTATTTTTATATATGGTCTATCCACTGTCCATTTATCTATTCAGTCTCTCAGAGCTTCTAGTGAGCAGTAACTATCCTTGTATTAGTAAGGGTTCTCTAGAGGGACAGATCAGAGAGAGAAGAGACACTGTGGTGTGTGTGTGTGTGTGTGTGTGTGTGTGTGTGTGTGTATGTAGAGAGAGAGAGAGTAATTTTAAGTAATTGGCTAACATTGACTGTGGGGCTGACCTGTCTGACATATATGGGGCAGGCTGGAGACTCACTTAAAAGAGTTGTTGCTATCTTTTGTTCAAAATCTGCAGAGCAGGCCCGCAAGCTGGAATCTCAGACTGTTTCTGTCGTAGGCTGGAAGCAGAATTGCTTTGCCTTCAACTGAGTGGATGAAAGTCACCCACATTATGGAGCCTGGTCTCCTTTACTCAAAGTCTACTGATTTAATGCGAATCACATCTAAAAATTATCTTCCCAGTGACATCTGAACTGGTATTTGACCAAACAGCTGGGTACCATAAGCCTAGCCAAGTTGACACATAAAATTTACCATCACAACCATGTTTTAAGCACTGTTCTTACTGCCTGAGGAAGCACCATCCTGTTTGTTATGGTTTATGAGGTTTATCCACAATTTTTGGTTATCTGCAAGCACATCTCTCTCCATTAACATAGTTTACACTGAGACAATGATTTAGTGTTTAAACAATGCACCCTCCACCTCCCACCCCCTTCATAATACATCTGGCTTTGTAGAAGGGAAATAATTAGCCACGTTCTGGTCAGGGATAAATGAAGTCAGGCTTCCTGAACACTAATGTTCACTGAATGGCTTTATAGGGCATTTTATTCAAAATTCCTTTCTACCCTCATGTTTACTACATTCACTGTTGAAATTCGGAGTGAAATTAGTATCTGATACCAAAGCTAGTGGGTACTATCTTAAGCAGCCACATAGCATCGTGTTTATTATATTCAGCTAGATAACATTTAGGAGAAATTACAGCCATGATAAAGTATAACAAGCTCATTTCTTTTGCTTGTGGCTCAATTTAGTCATGTATTTGTATCTGAGAGCTTATTCATAGCTGACTTCTGGCTGCTTTCTATTGCATAATAAAAGAAATGGCACCTATTCTTCCACTCAGTGCTCTTGTATGTTTTCTTAGTTTTTTAGTGAATTCCGTCATTGGTAAGGTTGGTAAGGCAGTCCATTATTTTGGAATTTTGTGCCAAAGACTACTAGTTCTGAGATGTGAGGGGTAAATAGAAAGTAACCATGAAATCTGGAATATTTTTTAAAAAATTAAGACATCCTTTTTAACCACAGAGTAGCCTTAAATGACCTGAATTCCATGGAAAAGCCAAGAAACACTTGGGAACTACAAATTTATTTTCACAAAGGTGGGAATCTAATACTCTGTAATTTTATAAAGTGAAAATAGTACAATTACCTAATTACTCAGGTGGACCTAAAGAAAATTTCAGGGCAAAGGAAAGAAAGCTTGTAATGCATTTTAGAGAAACACAAAAGAGAACACAAATGCTTCATAAGAAAACCATTAGGCCAATAACAAAAAAAAAAAAAAAAAGAGAGAGAGAGAGAGAGAGAGAACATGGTTAAACCAGAAGACATCTAGTAACAAAAGTAATATTATTCAAACTAACGAAATTTCTCTTAGAAATTATCCAAAGATAAATAAGAAAAAAAAAAAAAAAAAGAATTTCCATCTCCACAGTAAAAGAAACCCTGATTCCATTTGCTTCATAATACAAATGCAAACTTAAGAAAAAAATAAGTACAATGAAAAATATAATTGCTTTGGGGTAGAAATTAAAGATTAGTTGAAGAAAGGATTGCTGTATTTCTTTTTCTTTTTTAATATCCACATTTGATTCAATGTTGACTTATTGCTCACAAAATCAATCTAAATTTGTTCCAGTGAGAACTGTCAGAAACTGCAAACATTCCCAATCTTTTGAGTAAAATGCCTCTGACCAAACACATAGAGCCTAGTGCTAGGGATTAGAGATTTCTCACTTCATTACTATTTTTATTATACTTTTGTATCTCAGTTTCTTCAGTTAGAAAAAAGTTCAGGCCTGACTTTTCTGCGTGTTTTTGTTTTCATTTGTTAGCTCATTTGTTCTCATACCTAACTGTTAAATTAGAAGGCGCAAGTATAGTCCATTTTCTACAGACAAAGAAAGGAAGATTCAGAGTGGTTTTGTGACCGATTCTTATTACACAGCAGAGTCAGGGCTACAACTCGGATTTTCTGAACTCATTTCATTGTTCCAGTGCGTCATTTTAGTCCAGTATAAAGAATTCTTAAGCTGATTAGCAAACCACTCTTGAAATTGCAAGAGTTGTTATTATGCAATCAAGTTTTCATAAGAAAAACCCTCGGTTCTAGTGGGGAAGGAGAATAGGGTGGCCACTCTCTAAGATGGACATGGATTTTAGTCATACAGCTTATTTTATTTTGAATAAGAGTGTCCAGCAAAGTCTAGCCTTGGCCTGCTTCTCAAGGAGTGATCTCTGAAATAAATGCCCTACAGAAATGGGGACCAGGGGACTTAGCTTTCATAGTCCTGTATTACTCAGTCATCAGTTATGGACTGGGGAGGGGGAGGGGCAGGGAAGGTGGTGGTGGTGGAAGAGGGTTTGGGTAACCTCCCTGATTAAGTGGCTCCAGTCAGCACAGGGCAGTTCCTTGGAGAAGGGTGGATGGGTGCCCTGGTATGGTAAAGGATATCCAATGGGTACTAGAGTATGTTATGCCTTGTCCATGGGTATCTGATAACCTCCAAGCCAATCTAAAAAAGTTACTGTGGCTATAATGTGATTATTGGAATATGATGAAATTTTCCCCTTCCTCCCTTCCTTCCATAATATTTTTTTCTTTTTTGGAAACATGATTTCATTCTATAGAGTTTAAGCAGTTACAGGTATAGGGGCCAAGGGCAGGCCGCCTCAAGATGGGCCACTTTGGCATGAAGGTTATTTTTTAGTTAAAAAACAGTCAAAACCCAGCGGCTTCAGGAAAAGCTTTTTACCCCCCCACCCTTCCACCCCCCCACCCCCACTTACCTGCCTGAAAAGAATTTAGAGAGAGGACCTGCTCCAGGAAGAGAGTTACCACCGTAGATAACTACATTATACTATGAACTAGGAGTGATAGAGAAAAACCTAGCAATGCCTGTTTCATCAAAGTCCTCTATATCCCATTGTTTCCTTTTTGGTCCAGCAAACATTTGTGTACCAAACATTTACTCTTTTTCATCTTCCTGTGAATTGCATTTTTTCCCTTTGAAGTCCCGCACTCGGGGTGGCTGCGTGGCTCAGTCAGTTAAGCGGCTGCCTTTGGCTCAGGTCATGATCCCAGGGTCCTGGGAGGGAGCCCCAAGTTGGGCTCCCTGCTCAGCAGGGAGTCTGTTTCTCCCTCTCCCTCAGCCACTCCCACTGCTTGTGCTCTAAGTAAATAAAATCTTTAAAAATAAATAAATAAATAAAATAAAATCTTTATAAATGAATGAATGAATAAATAAATAAATAAAGTCCCAGACTTCTACCCCTTCTCCTTAGTTTGAAAGACATATATATGGCATTTTGCAAACTGTTTTTGGAATTTCCATGTCTGTGTAAATACCCTGTAAGTACGAAATTAAATTTGATTTTCTCCTGTTAATCTGTCTTATGTCAATTCGATCTTAGTCCAGCTAAAAGGACAAAACTCTTGCTCCCTGACTCCAGAAAAGCAGTTATTTATTTATTTATTTAAAAGATTTTATTTATTTGAGAGAGAGAGAGAGAGTAAGAGAGAGCACAAGCAGGGGGAGTGGGGGCAGAGAGGGAGGGAGAAGCAGACTCCCTGCTGAGCAGGGAGCCCAAAGTGGGGCTCAATCCCAGGACCCCCAGATCGTGACCTGAGCCGAAGGAAGAAGTTTAACCAGCTGAGCCACCCAGGCGCCCCAGAGAAGCAGTATTTTAAAAATAGGCTTCCATTATAGAAAAGTGGAAATCTGACTGAGTTCAAAACCCAGCTCCAATGTGTTTACCAGCTACTTGACCTTGTTTTGAGCGACTTATTTAAGTGCTCTAAGCATCAGTGTCTGTCCTTATAAGTAAAATGGGGATAATAGCAGTGTTTGCTTCATGGAGTTGTTAAGAGAATTAAATGCCCTAATAAATGTAAAAGACATGCAGCAGGTGCTCAGTCATCATTAGCTGTGTCTCTGGCTTAGGGATAACCATTGTAAAATTTCTGTGTGTATGCCTTCAAGTTCTTTCTCTAATTATATAGACAGTGGTTTGAATATTGGAGTCATGGCAAATAAAAACTCCTATTGCAGTTCAGACTTAGAGCACTGTTGTTATTAACTAACAGACTGGTTATTCTGGTTGGTGGGAGGAGGGGAAGAGGTTTTCATTGTAGCTTAGCCACAAGCTGCTTCCACCAACTGGTGTGCGGGAATTCTTCTTTTTGTTTGTTTGTTTGTTTTTTTAATTGGTTATTGCAGAAAGAAATGTTAGAGGATCTGGCTGGCCCGTATGTGGTAGCTAATACAAATGATAACAGAGTCTTTTGAAAATATAAGTAAGATTGTAAGTTTAATCATCACCAAGTAGCCATAATGTTAATTGTAACATGGTGGAAAGGTTTGAAGTTGTTGTTTTAAAGGAACTAAGAAAGGAAGTTCACTGTTAAAAATTTTCCATGTTGGATGAGTTTACAGCATGGAAGATTTAAAAAATATTTAGTGCCAGGTATCCTCTTGTGGTTTTGGTTCTTAAACATCTAATAGCCTTTGTAGAAGGCAGAATAACCAAACTTATGTAAGTGGGATTTTGTTAAGCAGTTAGAATGGCCAGCTCTTGTTTTTGACTGCCTGGCATCCATTCAAGCTTCTTTTTCTTTCCTTTTGCTTTTGTTTGTTTATTTGTTTTTGATGAAGCCACTTTCTCTTTTGTTTACTAGTTACTGATGTTCTGAACAGAGTCCCATCTGATATTGAAATGAAGGAAACATTTACTTACAATGGGTAATGGGAATCTTACTTATCTTCATATTTTTATTTTTATAGCTTGTACATAATAATACCATATTTGCAGGTTTGATATTCTATTAGTCAGGGTTCTCCAGAGAAACAGAACCAATAAGATGTGTGTGTATGTGTGTGTGTGTATTGCCAGACTGGAAACACAGGGAAAACCAATGTTGCTGTTCAAGTCTGAAGACCGTGTGCCAAGGAATTCTTTCTTTTTGGAAAAGGTCAGTCTTTTGTTCTACTCAGGCCTTCAGCTGATTGGATGAGGCCCACCTGTGTTATGGAGAGCAATCTGCTTCACTCAAAGTATACCAATTTCAATGTTAATCTTGTCTAAAAGACCCTCACAGAAACATCCGGAATGATGTTTGATCAGAGATGTGGGCAGTGTGGCCCAGCCAAATTAACCCATAAAATTAACCATCACAGATACCTAGTAATAATGGCCAATTTTTATTTCATTCTTTCTATGTGCCAGATACTTGGCTAAGCTTTTTATAAGCATCATTTCAATGAATTCTCATACAATTATTTGAGCAGATGCTATTACTACCTTCTTTTTATAAATAAGGAACTAACACTAAGGGAAGCTAACCTTTAAAGAAATGTGCCTAAGCCATCTAGTAGATGGTGGAGCCAGGACATGAACCTGGTTTGTATGACTCTAAAGCCATATTGCCACTTCAAGGTTACCAATTTGTCTGCCATACTTTGGCCATTTTTAGCAGAATACTCTGGCAGCATGGGGGAAAGAGTCCTGATTGGTAATCAGGAGATATAATTTCTTTTATTTTTTTCATTCAGTGTTTTTGAGTTATAACTGCTATGAATATGTTATATTTAGGAGTTATCATGCTGAGTAAGACAAAGTCCCAGTTCTTAAAAATTTAGTAGGAGTTCTGGGAAGTAGACACTGTGCTAAATCGTGCATGGTGAGCTATGACACCATAGATTAGGAATACCTAACCAAGTCCTGGAGGGCCAGGGAAAACATCTGGAAGAAAAGGTGTCCAAGCTGAAATCTTGAAAGCAGAGTAGGTATTAGCCAGATGAACAGGTTTGGAAGAACATTCTACAGCATAGCTAGGACACAGTTTTCTTACTGATTAAAATTAGGGACTAAGCTAAAACATCTCTAAGATCCCTTCGGTATTAGTTTTCTATTGCTACCATCACAAATTGCCACAAAATTAGCAGCTTGAACAATACAAATTTATTATCTTACAGTTAGGAAGTTTAGATGTCTGACCCAGGTCTCAGTGCACTGAAATCAAGGTTTTGTTTTTGTTTTAGAGAGAGAATGAGAGAGAGAGCATGAGCAGGGGAGAGGGGCAGAGGCAGACTTCCTGTTGAGCAGGGATCCGGATGTGGGACTGGATCCTAGGACCCTGGGATCACGACCTGAGCCGAGGGTAGACGCTTAACCAACTGAGCCACCTAGGCACCCCTAAAATCAAGGTATTATTAGCCAGGCTGGGTTCCTCTCTAAAGGCTCCAGGGAAGAATTCATTTCCTTGTTCAGTTCCTTTTAGTAGTAGGACTAAGATCATATTTTCTTGCTGGCTGTCATCTGCGGGTTGCTCCCACCTTCCACATTCCTTAGCTCACGGTCCCCTTCCTCTGTCTTCAAAGCCAGCAACAGTGGGTTGAGTGCCCCTCTTGCTTTGAATCTCTCCTCCTTTTTCCATCTCATCTCTCTGACCCAGATGGGAAAGATTTTCCCTTTTAATAGCTCGTATGATTAGATTGAGCTCGCTTGGATAACCTGAGGTGATATATCTCCAGGTTGTTCTGTGAAGGGTTACAATCTGCTTGTGTACTCTCTAGTCTGGCTTCTGGTCTTCAGATTGCACAATCAAGGGGATTATGTTTTCTGTTGGTTATCCCTCACCAATGCTGGGGTGATGATCTGCAACACTGCTTCCTCCCCACTCCTGGGTCATATACAAGGTGGACTTAGTCTTTAAGAGCATCCTCAGCTTTTAGTGGATTCCTCCTTGCTCCTCAGACCTACAATAACCAGGACCTGCCCTCTGTATTGAGCTGAATCTAACCTGGTGATAGGAAGGAGCAGTATCATTTAGACAAACATCCCCATTTTGGTGAAGGATACCAATCTGAAATAATAAGCTTGATTCTTTCACCTGTATGCCAGAAGCCAGATTTCCTAAATTCATGGAAGAAGCAGGTACATATGGAAAGGGAAAATTAGGACCCTCAGATCTAGATGCCCCTCTACTGCCCTACTCACCAGGGTGCTGGAAAATGTATTATCAGAAGTAGAGAAGGGGAAAATTGTGCTAAGCACAGTTTTAATATAATTATTATGAAATATAATTTTAACTTACACATATTTTACAATACTGTGAAATATACTTCAATATTATACATATTGAATGTATATTTTTTTTCTTCAAATACAAAGTAGGGCTATAAGTATGGACTCTGAAGCCACACAGCCTGAATTTGAATCTTGGTTTTACTTTTCACGGGGCTTTCAGCAAATTCCTTATTCTCCTCTTGGTTTCCTCATCTCTCAAACAGGGATGACAATGACACCTACTTTTCTGGATTATTTTGAACCACAGCTGATAGAATACTTGTCAAGTGCTTAGCACAGTGTCTGACGTATAAGAGGTCGTTAATGAAAGAGCACTGTTGTTACCTCCAGGGTATTGAGAAGGAACTTGGAAGTGGTCACACGGACAAGTATGATCGTGTGGATCCAAGATCAGAGCTCATTTCGAATCTCCACATAACCCATCTATGTAGTGATGTTGGGTGGCTTTTTTTTCTCCCCGTCTTAGGGAAAATCCATAAGAGAGAAGTATTTATCTTGTGTCTCCATGTCCCAAATCAGTTATAACCAAATTTGATTACATTTTTGCTTTGCTATTACAAAAAAAGAAACAAAAAACACTTCAAAATCCCACTCACTTCTCACTTTTCACTTTTTCAAACTGTTACTGTTTTAAAAGTTGCTGGAAATTGTGATAATGTGTTTTCTTGGTTCTTTGTTTTCAAAAGACTTTTTGAATCAATAATCCTTGGTAAATCTTTAAGAACATCTGGTCTGGTGCCAGAGTTTTATTAACAGTGTCAGAAACAGCAAACTACAATCGGCTCACAAGGGGTTGAGGGCACTCCCGAACCAAAAGTACCTAACTTCAGACAGAGCAGCCCGCTGAGGAGATTTATTTCACTGAAGTTTGCAGGGAACATATTCCACCAGATTATATTGTCAATAAATTTGTTTCTAGAGAAGCACATCCTCATTTGTCAAGAGAGATTATTTTAGGAGGCTCCTTTTTTTTTTTTTCTTTTTCCTTCTCCCTTCTTTTAATCATTCTCTCAATTGATTTTAGGAGATTATATATATATATAAAACATATATATATATATATATATAAAACATATATATATATATATATATATAAAATATATATATATATAAAACAACCTACAAACTACAGTATTCACAGTCTACTAAGTTGATTTACATAAAACAATTGCTGCAAATAGTGATTCCCCTTTGTATAAATTCTCTGAAAATAAAAATATCTGAGAAGATGATTTGTAACTATGAAAGATACAAATGCTACAGTCTCTTCATTTGACCTTAATTCTTGCTTTTGTTTCCTTAAGCCCAAATTGTATCAATCCGGTGGGTATTTTTGTTTTTGTTTCTGTCCAGCAGTAGCTCCACTTGCCTTAAATGTTTCTTAGCACTGGCGCTAGCTCCAGTTGTTACCATGGCAGCGGCAGGATTCTTTTTTTTTTCTTGTTTATTGAGTTTTTCTTTTTTTATGTTATGTTAGTCACCATACAGTAGATCATTAGTTTTTGATGTAGTGTTCCATGATTCATTGTTTGCGTATAACACCCAGTGCTCCATGCAGTACCTGCCCTCCTTAATACCCATCAGCAGGCTAACCCATCCCCCCACCCCCCTCCCCTCTAAAACCCTCAGTTTGTTTCTCAGAGTCCATAGTCTCTCATGGTTCGTCTCCCCCTGCAATTCCCCCCCTTCATTTTTCCCTTCCTTCTCCTAATGTCCTCTGTGCTATTCCTTATGTTCCACAAATAAGTGAAACCATATGATAATTGACTTTCTCTGCTTGACTTATTTCACTTAGGATAATCTCCTCCAGTCCCATCTATGTTGATGTAAAAGTTGGGTATTCATCCTTTCTGATGGCTGAGTAATATTCCATTGTATATATGGACCACATCTTCTTTATCCATTCATCTGTTGAAGGGCATCTCGGCTCCTTCCATAGTATGGCTATTGTGGACATTGCTGCTATGAATATTGGGGTCCATGTGCCCCTCCCTTCTTTTCACTACATCTGTGTCTTTGGGGTAAATACCCAGTAGTGCAATTACTGGGTCATAGGGTAGCTCTATTTTTAACTTTTTGAGGAATCTCCACACTGTTTTTCAAAGTGGCTGTACCAACCTGCATTCCCACCAACAGTGTAAGAGGGTTCCCCTTTCTCCACAACCTCTCCAACATTTGTTGTTTCTTGTATTGTCAATTTTTGCCATTCTAACTGGTGTAAGGTGGTATCTCAATGTGGTTTTGATTTGAATTTCCCTGATGGCTAATGATGATGAACAGTTTTTCATGTGTCTGTTAGCCATTTGTATGTCTTCTTTGGAGAAGTGTCTGTTCATGTCTTCTGCCCCTTTTTTGACTTGATTATTTGTTTTTTGGATGTTGAGTTTGAGAAGTTCTTTTTAGATCTTGGATATCAGCCCTTTGTCCATAGTGTCATTTGCAAGTATCTTCTCCCATTCCAGCGGCAGGATTCTAAATGCAAGTAAAAATGTGCAGTGCCTCTTGAGACCACTGAGGACCTTTTGCAGTTAATATATCACAGTCATGAAGGGAGTTGTCCATGGTATCCTGTGAGCCGTCTGTATCTTCCTCACACCTATCGGGTGCCACTTCTGGCCATAATAGACTTCTTAGGACACACCGACGAGGGATAGTGAACAAATCTTTCTAATAGGGATAGGCCTAACAGGGAAGTTCCCAAAAGGAGACTAATGTATAGCATATCTGTAATTTAAATTCTATTTATTAAAAAATACTTACCTTTATTAGGAATCATCAGAAATGATGCTAGTACCAGTCTTCCTACGTTCACTCATCAGTGGAGAAAAATCATATTGTAAAAAAATAGACCACTAAGTATGCATCCTCTATAAGCTACTAAATAGCAACTCCATTTGACATAAAAAGATATTACTTAAGTAATTAAGCTAACAAAACTATTTATAACTTCGACACCTCTACTTTCAAATGACACTCTGGTTACTTTCAGGTAGAACTCATAGCTCTTGATTTTTACTTGTTTTTATCCTGGACAACTTTTATCCAATATATTTCAGAGCTTTTTTGTTGTGACTGCTAGCCATCTCCCATTTCCAGTATCTTGCCTAGTGTTTTCCAACCCACTGTCTTCTAAGGTCTAGAGAAATAAATGTAGATTTGCTAATTTCTCTGTCTGATAAACTCTGATTTGTTCATCAACATCATGTAAAATGTTATGATTAATCCTGAGAACATATTCATAGGAAAAAAGCTGGGGGAGTGAGTGAATTTTGTATGAAATGCAGTTGGCAAAACAAAAGGGATTTACAAAACATAAAATAGTGACTTTATGAACTAGTGAGTTTTGGCATCTATGATGATTTTTATTGAATGTTTTTGTTATTGAAGATGAGCTTCCTTCCCTCAGAGCACAATTTCTTTCTTGTTGATCTGACTCTTGGTAAAGAGATCATCTGGTGTTTATAACATGAAAGTCTGCTGCCATTACAAGGAAAGTCACATTGTGCTTTAATAATATTTCCTTTTGCTGGAGAATCAAAATCAATGTGGAAGAAAATCTGTGAGATAGTTTACGAGGAAGGCAAACTACTGCAACTGACAAGGGGAGTGATATATGAAGGACATAGATAAATGCTTTTAAGCCATTTAAAAAATTACATTTTGTGTGCCTCCTTTATTCTGAAAGAACTTCCTTAAACATTTCTTAAAGATAAAGAAGGAAAAAGGAAAAACCCACCTAACCTGTCTTGTATATTTCTGTCATCAAGATCATATTTATTTCTTCTGAACAAGCTTTGTAATTTTGTCTCTCTTTGTTTTTATATCCCAGAGTCTCTTTGGGGTAAATGATAGTGAGAAACCAAAAGACCATTTGTTTGGGGGGTTTCATTCAAAAAGAGTCTTAAATTTATATTTTTTAATATTGCCTCAAAATGAAACAGAGACACATACATAAGACTGAATATTTAAAATATGTTATATTTTTGTAACAATATATATAGTTATATATATGTAGGTATATATAGTTATATATGTAGATATATATGTAAATATATATAGTTATATATATGTAGATATATATATTTGGTAACCTTATATTTTTTTATTTCTTTACTTTTTATTACACTGAGAGCCTCAAAAATGGGAATCTCTCTCTCTCTCTCTTTTTTTTAAAGTAAACTCTACCCCCAATATGGGGCTTGAACTCATGACCCTGAGATCAAGAGTTTAATGCTGTACTGACTGAGCCAGCCAGGTGCCTCAAAATTGGAATATCTCTTGACCTGTGAGAAGCATTGCTTTTCTTTGAATCCAAATTTCTGGTCCTTATTTTTATTACAGTCTGTTTCAAAATCTAATCCAGTCTTTAAAAGCCAGTTCAAACCATACCCCTATAAAGCTATCTCTGGTCTTTTTAGCTGAAAATAATTTCTATCCTCTGTGATCCCATATTTCTGATATACACATCTTATGTCTTTATACTAGGCTTCATGTGAGCAAGGGCTTCATCTTACTCTTCTATTATGTACTGAGAAAATAAAAAAAATTGATTGTCTTTGAATAGAGGTCAGTAGTTGTTTTATTCATGGGAGTCATCTTTTATTATATTTTATTATCCTGTCTCCCTCTTCTCTCACTTTCTTTTCTCTGTCTCACGGCTAGTTGGAACTAAAATTAGGGCAAAATGCTTTACATGCTGTGAAGCCAGCATTTCTGAGCTCAGAGTAGTTTTCAGAGTAGAACATGGGATTTGTTAAGAGCAAATCAGTCTTTGCAAAACTGGATTAGGTATTCTATCTGTTTCCAAAGATTTCCATTACTATGCCCTTTCTAATATCAGTCTAATTTAGTGTGAAAACTCAAGAGGTCTCTGCTTAACTAGAAAATCATTCTTCTGGACATACTCTGGGCTACTTGAAATGTGGTTAGTGACATCCTTGGTTCAGTGGCTAAAAACCATTCCATGGAGCTCTAAAAAGGTCATTAAGCAGATATTCAATTACACTCTAGATTGTATTTGGCAATATCACTACCAGATGGTTTCATTCTGGTTATGTTTCCATTTTTATTTCTTTACCCCTGCTCATCTTTATGGGGTTCTGTCTGCAGTAAACAATTATGCCTCTAGGAAACCTTTATATCACAGAATATATTGCAACTGAGTTGGGTCTCTCAAGATAGTAATTTTAGCACATAAGCCAGCTCTTTGTTGTATAGGTGACATTCCCTCAGGCTCTTCAAAGACCAAGAAGGTGAACTTGTGTGTTGGGTGAATGTTTTCTCCCTAGAAAGGATAGCAATTTCCCTTTGGACAAGCAAATTAATTTGCCCTGCAGAACCCTGGGAAAGCTCAGAAATTGGAATATCAGATAATTCATAATGTAGGCATAAGTGGTATTAAAGGGGCCCCAAAATAGGGGATTATTTAAGAGTCTGTAAAAAAAAGCAGTTAAATTGACCTTGTCTTCTCCCCCATACTGGCTAATTAGGTTACTAACCCTCTTCGTTCTTACAGGAGACTAGAGATTTAGTCTTTAGAGAAAGTGAAACAAAGGTGTTTACACAAATCGGCTGTGGGCTGCATTTAGCTCTAGAGCCATAGCCGGCAGACCCTGATCGTTAAGGAGCACTAGACATCAAAACAAATCAACAGGAAAAAGGAAATCATTGGAGGAAGCAGAGGTGATGCAGAGAGCAGAAGAACATCAAAGGAACTAAAGTCATTATCCTTAGGTAATAAAAGCATGACATCCATTAATCAAGAACAGGATACAATAAAAAAAGGTACAGTCAGAATATGGAAGAATTCCAAGAAATTAAAACTAAGATAGCTGAATAAAAACAAATTAAAAAAAAAGTCAGCAGATAGAGTTAAGAGAATCCCTAGAAAAATAAAAAGACAGAGAGATAGATAATAGGAGGGAAAGGATAAGAAAATAAGATAATAAAGATAACCTTATTTCTGAAAGTTTAACATCCTACTAACATAAGTCCCAAAGGAGAGAATAAACAGAAATGAGGAATTTTTCAATTAGATATTATACTGGAAGATTTCCCAGAATTGAAATACTTGTGACCCCAGATTGGAAAAGCCCACTAAATTTCCAGCACAAGAAATAATGACAAACTTTTCTCAAGGCTAATCATCATGGCATTTCAATACCAGAAGAGAAAATGCTTTAAATGTAATACTTTGATAATTAGAATTAATTAAAACAATCTATTGGGGAAAGGTTCTGTGCATAGTTGATTCTTGCTGGTTTCAAATCAGTTCTACCTGAAATAAATGGTGGTAGGAATTTAGCAATTATTCCTCGAATATTGATATAAAGGTGCATTGGATAATTAAAAATAAAACATGAAATCCTAGAAAAATCAATTCATAATGGTTAAGAGCCTCCACACACTTTTCATATCTTTTAGCAAGATGTACCAAAATGATCAAAATCTCTATGTAAAAGATTGCATATTAGAACCATTTAGGATCCTAAAATCCTTTTGTATTTTATCATTTGTTCTTTAAAAATCTCTTATGCTGAAGAAATGTCTACTGCCTTTGAATAAGATGTTGTGAATTATATTTTGTTTCACAGCCAGTAATTGATTGTCTGAGGAATCAAGTGGTTTGTTACACAATGATACCATTGAGGGCCTAAATTAAGGTTGCACAAGTCAGTATTTTGTTCATTTTATTAGTTTATTCTGTCTTATATAGCATTAGGATTGATTTGCTCACGCAGGAATTGCCCCACACGCTAGGATTCTATTGTAGTGATCCAAGAATCAAGGCTGTCTTTTAATTTCAAGTTGTAATAACTTGGGCTCTTGGATCACTGTGAGTCGCATGCCAACACCAAGGACATAGCTCTTCAGGAAGTCTTTAACTGAAAATATTCCTCTTCTTCCCTCGTTGGCTGAATCAGGATCTTGTTTCCGGTACTAGAAATGAAGTGCTATCCAGTGACCACATCCAGATGGCCCGGGGTTTGAAGGGGACTGTGGATCTATGAAAAGACTGTGCTGCTCTTCAAATTGGAGAATTACTCTTGGCAGAGGAGGGCTTTGAGGTTGCTGTGTGAAGTCAGTGAAAAGCATTAGGAAGCACCCACATGAAAGGGCTCTTGTCTTCATTAGGTCTGCTGTTCGCAGAGGGGATGATTACATCTCGTTGTTCATCTTCTTTCCCTGTGAAAACCAACTACTATGGAGTTCTGTGCCATGCTCAGCATGTGTCTTCTTCCGAGGCCACCAAATTTCACAGAATGTTAAATGTGCTTTTATGAACACATGGCTGTGTTCTTCTGTGGCTCAACTTAGAAGGAAGACCTGTTAAAATGAATACTTTTTAGAAAAATGGCATAGTTCAACGCCCGAGACCATGGGGAGCAAATTGAATTTAGGGGCTGACACTTAGCAAGGGACTGCTGAAGTAGTGAAAAATGAAGAGACCAAGAACCAAGTGGCTCCCCTGGACGTGGAAAGCATTCTGAAAGCAAAAACAGTCCTACAGTTTGGTTTCTAGATGTCAAAAACCTGCCCTTTTCCGGAAGGCAAAAGGTTCTTGAGGGAAATAAATAAAATTCCAAATTTGGTATATTTGTGGTCTGAAAGAGATGAGGGAAAGTCCTGGTTTTTACTTGGGGTGCATTTGCTGTAGAAGCAGGAGCTGATCTTCTAATCTGAAGAAACCGGTTTAAAAAACTGAGACTCCACTGAGGAATGTAGTCTTAGTTCCCTTCCTCAAGAAAGGCAGCCTGAGGGCGCCTGGGTGGCTCAGTCGGTTAAGAAAGGCAGCCTGAAGGTCACCGGTGTGGAGTCAATGAGTTAGGTCTGTATGCACCCTTTTCCCACTCAGGCCACAGTGATTCAGGTCTGGGATCCTGGTACCACCCTGTCCTCTGACCTTCCCCAACACCTCGAGACCATTATACCCTCTCTCCTTGCTGCTTTCTTTTTGCAGTTTATTTGCTGTACAACACACTGACCTTGAACTCGAAAACCTGTTAATGTTTTCAGTTTGCTTTAGACATGTTACTCTTGCCTCTATAATGAGATTGTTTACTTTTTTGATGCAAGGAACCTGCCTTATTATTATTTTTTTAATTTTAACACTGCTTAGTTCACTGGCACATGGCAGGCGTTCAATGGATAGGAGGTTCTCATGTAATTTATATCCAAATTGAAACACTTTTGAGAGTAAAAGTGGATGCTATTAGTTGTCATGCTGTGACAGCAGGTGCAAATTGCAACATAAGGTCAGTTTGTCAACATATATTTGTAAAATGGAATTAATTTCTCCAGTGATCTCCTACCCATAATTCTTTTATTTTTTATTTATTTTTATTATTTATTTATTTATTTGACGGAGAAAGAGAGAGCACAAGCAGGGGGAGTGGCAGGCCAAAGGAGAGCGAGAAGCAGACTCCCCGCTGAGCAGGGAGCCCAATTTGGGGCTCAATCCCAGGACCCGGGGATCACGACCTGAGCCGAAGGCAGATGCCTAACCGACTGAGCCACCCAGGTGCACCCTACTTATAATTCTTAACCTTTACACCTTTCTTCTTCTTTTTTTTTTAAGATTTTATTTATTTATTTGAGAGAGAAAGAAGGAGAGAGAGAGAGAGAGAGAGCACAAGCAGGGGGAAGGGCAGATGGTGAAGCAGGGAGCCTGATGGGTGGCTCTGTGCCAGGACCCTGGGATCACTACCTGAGCCGAAGGCAGACACTTAACCAACTGAGCCACACAGATGCCCCCCTTCATACCTTTCGTATCTCAGGAAACTTCCTACTGGGGCTTGAACAACTTCTCTCCCTTTAAAGCCTTTTTACAGAGATTGTGCTTCCCAGATCACATTAGATGTCTCATGACTTGTTCCCTTTTTATGAGACATTACATTCTTCCCCACTCTTCCAATTTGTTAAACAAAATAATCCAGCAGTGTTTCTCCCTGACCAAACTCTTGAAGATAGACTCCTCAGGAAGTCATTCTATCCAAGATATTTCAAATTATACCCTTGTTCCTGGATATTGGTTATTAAACCATCAATCTCTGTCTTGAACAGATTTATAATTCGGGGTGGGAGAAAACATTTCCTGTTTATGCAGGCCTGGTTATATTCTAGGCACCTTACTGCCTATCTCTAATTATCACAAAGTGTTGTACTCGCCAAAGCTTGTCTTGTGAAATAGTAGATCTTTCTGTGTTATTATCGAATATTTTGTGGGGAAAGAAAAAACCCCTTCTTGATCAAGTAAATTTGAGAAATGCTATGTTAAAATGTTTCTTTACTGCAACAACTCTCCATCATTAATAAGATAGCATACTCTATCAAGTTCTAAGAGAGGTCTATAGTAAGCATTTTTTGAACTAAGGAACTTATATTCCATCTTCTCCCTTGACCCTCCCTCCTTTACCCCCCAAACCAGGGAGCATCAGCCATGTCTATTTTTTAAAAAAATACTGTTTGGAGAAATCTAAATTCGTATTACCTTTTACCTTTTAAGATTGAAATAGACTTCCTTACAATTCTTCAATGCAGGCTATTCCCTGATTTGCAACATAGTCAGGAGTCTTGCACTACTTTGATATCTCTAACTGGGGACTAAATAAAGATAATAAAATGATTTGTCAGGGATAAATAAACAGACTTCGAAAGAAGAAATGTTTACCTCATGTACTTACACATAACAGACTTTAAAGGATTCTTAGTTTCAGAAATAATCCTCAATTCCCTTGGCTAAGAATCTAGTGACATCCTTATCTGTTGTAACAGAGAAATAGTTTCCAACCTGGTCCTATCTGTATTCTTTTGAGTATGTCCCCTATGGGTCTTGTCCCACATAATACGATCTGTTAGTTTCTTCCTTTAGGGCTCTTATTACAAAGCCAGCCTTTGATTATGCACTTACATAAAGTGCAGTCTTGAAGGATCAAGGCCTTATTAATAGTCTTTTAGCGAAGGATACACTCTCTTCTAATATGTTTGGCAAACCACCAGCTGCCTGTTTATTTGCATTAATATATAAAAATGACTTCTTGATGTTATGGTTCTCTGTTTCACATGCTGTGTTTGTAGATGGGGGGATGTTTTAAATTTGCTTTGGCAAATTCTGCTTGGACTCTGAATCAGAAATAGGCCCCTCCTGTCCCTTTGCAAAATCACTGGTGTCATAAGATTAAAAATTCCTCGCCTGCAGTAGCTCCTTAGTGTTTCTTAAATCCCTTCAGTCTCTAGATTAATTTAACAAATCTGTAATGAAATCCTCAGATGTGCTGTGCTTGTGGTAGGCACAGCAGAAATAAAGACAAAAAAGATATTTTAGGTCCAATATTGTGTAGCTATGGGTTTGTACTGTCTCTGTTTTTCAGATGGGGTTGCTAGGTCATTTAGGAAAAAAAAAAGATACATTTGGTGATAATTTATAGACATAAGCTATGATGTGGAAATTTTAATCTTGACAAAATTTATATCACTTAAATTTTATATTACATGGGCTCTATTATATTCATACAACTACATTAATAGTAAATAATATATTAAGAAAAAGGACACATGTGACTGGCATTTATTTGCAGTGAACATAAATTTGATGTACTATACGGAGCAGGCTATACATATTAGCTAGGCCAAAGGCTATGTGCTTTTTAGTTGTAAGAGATATTGCCCAATTGTTATCCATAGATGTTGTGCATTGATTTGCTTGCCCATAGCAAGGAACAAAAATGCCTCTTTCCCCAACACTTGCCAACACATAGGGAGTTATCAGATTTTTTAATCTTTGCTAATCTGATGCATGAAAAGTGCTATCTCATTATAATTTTAATTTGCATTTAGTGAACATCTTTTCATATATTTAAGAGTCATTTGTATTTCCTTTTTTACCAACTCTCTGTCTTTCCCACTTTCCTTCTGGATGAGAAATGCCTTGGTGAAGATTTTCGGTTCAACTAATGGCATTATTATTATTCTATATTCAGAGCCAACATTAACAATAAATATAGATTAAAGAGTCTGGTGATTTTTTAAGATGGAAGTGCCAAAGAGTGAATTTTACCATATGGATGATTTACAGTTTTATTATAAATTTTTAACCCAGGTTAAAAGGATGTATTATACTTTGCAGTCATTTCTTCTTGTGCTACATAAAGTGACAGAATTATTCACTATTGTATCTATTGCCAAATATTTTTAATGGAGTTTAAACATTTTATGATTTTACTCTTCCTCTTGTTCTAATCAAAGATAGAATAGATAAAATAGTTTTGCTTTTTCTTCCTTCTTTTCAAACTTTGTAACTGACAGACTATTTTTTTTCTGTTGCTCTGAATGAAGAGTCAGCCAAAAGGCAATGAAAACCTGAAAGTAAGAACAGCAAATAGTACTAAGGCTCCACCCAAAGAATTTTAGTGATATTTATGATAGTAAGTCCTTTCTAAACATTTATTAAAAACTAAAAGTATTCCCATGAAACAGGCTTCACCACAAATATTTTGCAACCACTTGCAGAAACAGATAAGATGAGTTTACTTGCTCAGAGTCAATCTACATGACCACAGTATTGTGAGGTTTCAGGATCTGGTTTCACTGTCTGGTCTTGTTTACCAGTTGCTACTATTTATTGTGCTATTGTCTGCTTACTATGTAGCAGGGTCAGGCAGCATCCAGAACTCAAGGATACAAATATAATTAATATTTGGTCCTTATCCCTAAAGAAATATATTGTTTTAACAGATTTATGGAGGTATAATTGAACTCCCCCCCAACCCCAAGAGAGAGGGAGAGAGAGAGAGAGAGCGCCCACAAGTGGTAGGGTAGGGGCAGAGGGAGAGAGAGAATCTTAAGCAGACTTGTGCTGAGCGTAGAACCAGACGTGGGGCTCGATTTCACGACCATGAGATCATGACCTAAGCCGAAATCAAGATTTGGAGGCTTAACGGACTGAGCTACCCAGGTGCCCCATGGAGGTATAATTGAATTTAAAATAAACCACATATATCTAAAATGTACAATCTGAAGTTTTGACACCCATGAAACCATCACTGCAATCAGAATAATGAATATATCCATCACTCCCCCAAATTTCCTTGTGTTTCTTTGTAACCCCTCCCCTTTCTCTTCTCTTCCCCCCCTTCCTCAGACAACGACTGGTCTGTTTTCTGTCACTGTAGTTTACATTGTATTTTAAAAATTTTATATATATGGACATATTGTATATATACTTTTTGTTTGGCTTCTCTTGCTTGGCATAACTACTTTGAGATTTACTCATGTTTCTCTGTGTATCAATAGTTATTCCTTTTTATTGCTGAGAAGTATTCAACTGTAAAGCTAAACCCTAATTTATTTATCTGTTTATTTGTTGTTGGACATTTGCACTGTTTTCAGTTTGGGGCTATTATAAACAAAGCTGTTATGACTGTTTGCATACAAGTTTTTATGTAAACAGATGCTCTCATTTTTCTTAGGTAAGTGCCTAGGTGTGGAACGGCTGGGTCATAATGTAGGTGTATATTACACTTTTTAAAAAACTGCCAAACTGATTTCCAAACCATTGCACCATTTTACTTTCCTACCACCAGTATATGAGAATTCCCCTCATTCTATATCTTTGGTAACATTTGCTATGGTCAGTCTTTTTAATTTTAGGCAATCTACTAGGTTTGTAGTGGCACCTTATTATGGTGTGAATTTCCTTTCTTATTTATTGATAATGATGAGCATCTTTTCAGGTCTTCTTTGGTGAAGCATTGGTTCAAATTTTTTGTCAATTTTTTATTGAGTTATTTGTTTTCTTATTATTATTGCATTTTGAGAATTCCTTTTTATAATTTTTATTATCTTATGTTGGTCACCATACAGTACAGCATTAGTTTTTGATGTAGTTTTGATGTAGTGTTCCATGATTCATTCTTTGTGTATAATACCCAGTGTTCCATGCAATACGTGCCCTCCTTAATACCCATCACTGGGCTCCCCGCTCCCAAACCCTCAGTTTGTTTCCCGGAGTCCATAGTCTCTCATGGTTCGTCTCCCCCTCTTACTCCCCCCGCTTCATTTCTCCCCTCCTTCTCCTAATGTCCTCCATGCTATTCCTTATGTTCCACAAATAAGTGAAACCATATGATAATTGACTTTCTCTGCTTGACTTATTTCACTTAGGATAATCTCCTCCAGTCCCATCCATGTTGATGCAAAAGTTGGGTATTCATCCTTTCTGGTGGCTGGGTAATATTCCATTGTATATATGGACCACATCTTCTTTATCCATTCGTCTATTGAAGGGCATCTCGGCTCCTTCCACAGTATGGCTATTGCAGACATTGCTGCTATGAACATTGGGGTGCATATGGCCCTTCTTTTCACTACATCTGTATCTTTGGGGTAAATACCCAGTAGTGCAATTGCTGGGTCATAGGGTAGCTCTATTTTTAACTTGTAGAGGAACCTCCACACTGTTTTCCAAGGTGGCTGTACCAACTTGCATTCCCACCAACAGTGTAAGAGGGTTCCCCTTTCTCCACAACCTCTCCAACATTTGTTGTTTTTTGTCTTGTCAATTTTTGCCATTTTAACTGGTGTAAGGTGGTATCTCAATGTGGTTTTGATTTGAATTTTCCTGATGGCTAATGATGTTGAACATTTTTTCATGTGTCTTTTAGCCATTTGTATGTCTTCTTTAGAGAAGTGTCTGTTCATGTGTCTGCACATTCCTCAACTTCATAAAAACCATCTATAAAAAGCCCACAGCGAATATCATTCTCAATGGGGAAAAGCTGAGAGCCTTTCCCTTAAGATCAGGAACATGACAAGGATGCCCACTCTCGCTGCTATTGTTCAACATAGTACTGGATGTCCTAGCAACAGCAATCAGACAACAAAAAGAAATAAAAGGTATTCAAATTAGCAAAGAAGGAGTCAAACTCTCCACAGATGACATGATACTTTATGTGGAAAACCCAAAAGACTCCACCCCTAAATTACTAGAACTCATACAGCAATTCAGTAATGTGGCAGGATACAAAATCAGTGCATAGAAATCAATTGCTTTCCTATACACTAACAGCGTAACTGTAGAAAGAGAAATTAGGGAATCGATTCCATTTACAATAGCACCAAAAACCTTAAGATACCTTGGAATAAACCTAACCAAAGAGGTAAAGGATCTATACTCTAGAAACTACAGAACACTTATGAAGGAAATTAAAGAAGACATAAAAAGATGGAAAAATATTCCATGCTCATGGATCAGAAGAATAAACATTGAGAATTCCTTATATAGTCTCGATGCAGGTCCATTTTAAGATAGGTAATTTGCACATATTTTTTCCCATTGTGGCTTGCCTTTCCAATTTGCTATTGAGATAATTTTAGTTCTAGTGAGAAGGGGCATTTACTCAGTGATGGGTAGCTCAGAGAAATGATTACTGCACTGAAAATTGAAGGACGAGTTGGAAGTCCCTGGTTAAAAAAAATGTGTGTGTGTGTGTGTGTGTGTGTGTGTGTGTGTGTGTAGAATAAAGTAGGATGTCATGAAAATCTTGGCATGAATTTGTTTATCAGATTACTTTACTCCAGGACAGGAAAGAGTCTAAAAAACACCAAAATTTGAAGCACTTTAGGAAGGAAGGGCTACTGAAAGGTAGATGGGCCACGTGGGAAGAGTGTAAAGAAGAGACTGGGGTTGACAGAAATCTCACATACTTCATTTTGACATTCTGCACCCTCACTATTTTGTTTTTCTTTTGTTTCTGACTGGAAGGTGCCAAATAATTAATTGACAGCTGGGGTTAACAGTACCCAGATATGGAAACTTGGAGATATCATCTTAGAAGTTAAGGATATTTGTCTTTATAAGTGGTGAGGTGATTTGCCTCTGAATACCTGAGGCTATTGACTATTAGGCTGGAAAGAGGGAGACCAATAGGATTCACTAGAGGTTTCTGACTCCATTGCCCAAAGTTCACTGACAACCAAACAAGTATAAAAATAATATCTCCAGGCCAAAGTACCTCAAACTGAACTTGTGAGCCAAGGATAAGAAGGAGAATGTAATTTCTATCTCAGTAAATTGAATTATCTAAACCTGTCCACCAGCTACTCTGCTCTCCCTACCAGATTTGAGTAATGTTGCCCTGAAGGAAGAAGCAAAAATTCTGTTTGTTGAGTTGCCATTTGCATTAAGATCAGTAGACCCAGAAATACCCTCTGCCTTTGGGGCTGGCAATCAAGGGTATTGATTACACTGGTGGCTTTTATATTGAAATCAAGTTCCTGGCATGTCACTGATTATTAGGCATTTTTAAGACAATGAATAATATATACTTCTTCTGAGAGGAATACATCCTGGTTTGAACACAAATGATAGACACTTGGATAAATATTTGGTTTATTAAAAAATTTGTGAAAGCAGGTAATCATTAAAAAATGTTAATATAATAAACAATTTACAAATGCACATTTAACTTATCAATCTTTTGTGTAAGGCCAAGGACTTTTCTTCATTCATTCAATAAATATTTATTAAACTCTTACTAGGTACTACCGCAGGTGCCAGATATAAAACAATAAGAAAAACAGACAAATATCTCTGTCCTTATTACTTACTTAGGAGTGGAGTCAGGGTATGTGGGGGTCATGGGAATGCTCCCACAGACCTCCTATGACAGGAAGCATAACTGAGCCACAGCTTCTTATGTCCTCCCTCCCTTCCTTCTTCTTTTATTCACATACTTAGATAATTCCTCTTATGACCAGGCTCTCTGGGAATTGAGGTCACTGTGATAAACAAGATACAATTATTGCCTTAAAAGAATACCAAAATTCAGGAACACAGACAAGTAAATGGATAATTACAATACATAGTATTTAGATCCATACAAAAATATGAATGATGAATTATAAAAGCCCTCAAGAGGAAGTAATTCACTGTATTTGGGAGAATTAAGGAAATCTTCATAGAAAAGGTAATATTGGACTGAGTTTTGAAAAGTTTGCAGAATTTATTGGGAAAAAAAGGAGAGATTGAGTATTGCCTCCTCAAAATAAGATTTCTTGAGAGCTCAGTAGTTCAGGAGACAGTGATTGGGCACTTCCATGTGCCAGGTGCTGTGTAGGAGTGGAGACTTAGAAAACAAATCATGATTAAATGAAGCAAGTGTTTTTAGTATTTTTATGATAGTGCCATTATGGTCATGTGTTTTTAAGTGAATCTTTATCTCCAAGAGACCCATTCTAAAATTTTTACAGATACAATTACATGATATCTGGATTTTCTTCAAAATGATATCTTGGGGAGAGCAAGGGACAAGGTATAAAGGGCCAGATCAGCCATAAATTGATAATTGGTGAAGCTGGGTAATGAGTACCAGAGGTTCATGAGACTATTTTTCATAATAAATAGTTAAGAACAAAACAATAAGATTTGATTCCTGACTTTGAAAAGCTCATAGTCTATTGGGAAGAGAGATCTAAGTAGATAGTTTTAACACATTATGAGGAGAAACACTTAACCCAGTAGAAAAGATGTATAATGTTGGGGCACCTGGGTGGCTCAGTCGGTTAAGCATCTTTGGCTCAGGTCATGATCCCAGGGTCCTGGGATCGAGCCCCGCATCGGGCTCCCTGCTCGGCTGGAGGCCTACTTCTCTTTCTCACACTCTCCATGCGTGTGTTCCCTCTCTCGCTGTCTGTCTCTGTCAAATAAATTAAAAAAAAAAAAAGAAAAGAAAAGAAAAGATGTATAATGTTAAAGAAAGATAGAAGTTATTTATAAATAAAAACTAACTCTAGGGGTGCCTGGGTGGTTCAGTCGTTAAGTGTCTGCCTTCAGCTCAGGTCATGATCCCAGGACCTGCTCCCACTCCCTCTGTTTGTGTTCCCTCTCTCACTGTGTCTCTCTCTGTCAAATAAATAAATAAAATCTTTTAAAAATAAATAAATAAATAATAAATAAAATTAACTCTAGCTGGTTCTACAGTGTAGAGGGTTCATTGGTAATTCACTTTAGTGAGTAAATAAATCTCCATTCAGCTCCCTTGCCTTTAGAGACTGGGGAGGGAGAGAGAAAAGTTAGATTCAGACAAAATGATCTGTGATTATCAGAGTATATGTATGAGTCTTTGGATATATAAAGGGAAGCCCAGAAGTGGTACTTTTGAAATGCTGGCCTTTGGTGGGAGTGCAGCCGCTCTGGAAAACAGTATGGAGATTCCTCAAAAAGTTGAAAATAGAGCTACCCTATGACCCAGCAATTGCACTACTAGGGATTTACCCCAAAGATACAAATGTAGTGATCCGAAGAGGCACCTGCACCCCAATGTTTATAACAGCAATGTCCACAATAGCCAAACTATGGAGAGAGCCCAGGTGTCCATTGACAGATGAATGGATAAAGAAGATGGGAGTATATATATATATATATACACAATGGAATACTACTCAGCCATCAAAAAAATGAAATCTTGCCCTTTGCAATGACGTGGATGGAACTAGAGGGTGTAATGGTAAGCAAGATAAGTCAATCAGAGAAAGATAATTTCATGATCTCACTCATATGTAAAATTTAAGAAACAAAACAGAGGATCATAGGGGAAAGGAGGGAAAATAAAACAAGATGAAATCAGAGAGGGAGACAGACCATAAGAGACTCTTAATCATAGGAAAGAAACTAAGGGTTGCTAGGGTGGGAAGGGGTAGGGGGATGGGGTAACTGGGTGCTGGGCATTAAGGAGGGCACATGACATAATGAGCACTGGGTATTATATAAGACTGATGAATCACTGAACTCTACCTCTGAAACTAATAATATGCTATATGTTAATTAATGGGATTTAAATAAAAATAAATAAAGAATGAAATGCTGGTGTTAGTAAAGAGGGAGAGAGCTGAGCAACAGAAGATGCTTCTCTCAAAGTTGGTGGGGATAATACTGAACCGTCTATATGTGTTGCTGCTACATAATCTCATTTATGTCTCTAGACCTTCACAAAAGGTTACCATACAAATGATCTGTGTGTTTTTCATTTTCCTTGTTTTCCTTTCGCAGAAAACAAGGAAATAAAGCCGAGTTTCACATGATGGAACACCACAGTCATGGGAGGTGATAATGAAGGATTGTGGGACAAATGCATTAGTGACAGGAGAGGGCTAACTATAGAAATCACAGACATCCTGGGAGAAAGGCCCTAGGATTGGACTGCAGGTTGGATATGCTGACATGTGGGTTAAAATTAGAATTGGTTGTGTCAGAAAGGAGGATGAGGCTAATGTATTTAAGTCACTAATGTTTTGTTGGATAGTTTATCAGAGGCTTCATTCTGTTAAGCAAGGAGTAAGGGTCCTCCAACATTAATGCCCCAGGTCCCCTTGACAAAGAAGAGCCTTAGGAGGGGACGTGGGTATGTCTGAGAAAGGGATAGAAAATGCTTGAAGGAGGGTGATAAAAAGAGAGACTTTCTTCCAAATGTGGTGCTCCCTGGGTCCTTGGCCTCCACTTGATTTCATACTAGAAAGAGACAGACAATTGACTCTGAGGGCCTAGCAATGATCTCTGGAGAAAATTGCAATTATCATCAGTAAGATATTTACTTCAATGCTTGTTTGCTTTAAAATGTGCTTTAAGTAAGATGAAATCAATGTGGAATTTCTTCAGAAATGTTGATCATCATCCAACTTTTAATGATTTAAATTGTGTAATTTAGTTTTGTGCAATTGTTTGAACTAGCTTTTAAGCTAAAATTGTAGTGGTCAATAAAATTTCTGAATTCATTCATTTGGCAATCTTGTCATTAAAGAAAAATAATTTTACAGCCAAGAAAAATCGCAGCCAAAATGGTTGGAATAAAATTATTAGATCATAGTAAATAAGTGACAGCTATTGAGTCAAGTAAAAATCCAGATTCTATCCAAGTAATTTTTCTATGCTCTGCCACTACTTGATACCCATTATATCCGGGTACTAAATCCTGCTGCTCTGAAAGGAAGATCAAGAGTACAGATTCTCAAGGATTAGTGCACCTATTCTCAAACCCATTTGAAGCGTCAGCTAAGAGTATTAATTAACTGGGCATCTACCAAAATAGAGTACCCTGAAGTTCCCTGACTAGTAAGCTTCAAATAGGATGCTCTTTGGAAGAGAGTAAAGATATTTTTGTTTTGAATATAGACCAAGGATTAGAGCCTGCTCTTACCTTATGACACTTACTGTTCTGAATCACAGCAGCAAACACTCAGGAAGAAAGTCACATCTAGCAGAGGCTAAATGAGGACTTAGGTGGTTCTGAACCATATTCATAACACACTTTTAAACATAGGAATGTTTTGGACACACTTGATATGATTAAATTGTATTTAATTAATGTTTATTGGGTTATGCAGTTTCATGTCTTTCAGTATTACGTTGTTTGAACAGAACTGGTTATGGCAAGGATCTTCACACTCTAGCCCCTGGCCTATCAACTACCAAAAACATGGTTATGTTTTTAAAAGTGAGTATCTCTTAGATGTTTATCCTAACCTTTTTATAGATAAAATTATATGATACTTGGGATTTTATCAGAACATAGCCATGCTCAGTATGTATTCTCTGTGACTACTTTCATGCTGTAATGGCATAGTTGAGTAGTTGTGGCAGATTCCAAATGGCCTGTCCTTGTAAAGCCTAAAATATTTAGTATCTCACTCTTCACAGGAAAAGTTTGCCCACAAATGGGTTATGGTCTTGACTGGATTTGCCTACATGTTGAAGAAACAAGGTTCTCATATGTTCCAGAAAATGTGAGATCTTACTTTGGTGCCATTTTAATACTACACTATCACTCTAGCTTTTACTCACAGCAATTTGTATATGGCAATGTACTGCTTTATATCACTCATTTAGCTCAATGATCTGTTCAACAGATATCATCATAGTAGAATGCATCTTCCGGTAGGGTATAAAAATATTTATGCAAAAATAAAAATTTGATAGATATCTATGAAGACTTCATGATATGCCAGTGTGTCATAACTGCTAATTACTTGGCTAGACTTTGCGTTACACACATTTAGATATGTAAGATTTCATGGTAGATGCTTGTTTGTTTGTGTACTACACATTATTTGCTCTCCTTTCACCTGGTGATAATGTCCTGGTTTCCTTTGGGAAACATCTTTGGAAATGATTTTATAAATGTATATTCGTGCACATAAAGTAGTCAGATTCATACATATTTTGAAGATAGAACCAGTAAGATGTGTTGGTTTGTATAGAAAGGAGAGGAATTAAGAAAGACTCTAAAGCTTTTGGTCTGATCAGCTGGAAAAAGCATCTACCACCATTTAGCATGATACATATTTGTTTATGCTTTGCCTCCTTCCACTAGTGGCTTGAGATCAAGGGCTTTCTCTTTATTCCTAGAAACCAAAAGAATACCTGGTGTGTAATATACTTTCAATAATTAGTTGTTGAATGAATAAATGTGTAAGTATTTCTGTGGCATAGATTTCATAGATGTGAAGTTCTATGGGATCAAAGAGAGAATGTACACATTTAATTTTGATATATTTGAAATTAACCTTTAGAGCAAATTTGCTAAGTCAGTTCCACTAACTGTATATGAGAATGCCAAGGTTTCAATGAATGGGCAGTTTGGTAAGCACAATAATGCCATTCCACGCACCACACCCCGCACCTGAAAGATGTTCATTGGTTGCACCACACACACTATGAAGATGTCCATGTTCTAATGCCCAGAACTTGTGAATAGGTTACCTTAATTGGCCAAAAGGACTTTGACATTGTGATTAAGGGTAAGGACTTTGGGCCAGGAGGAGGCTGTGGTCAGAGTGATGTGACAACAGAAAACAAGTATGGCCAGAGAGAGATGACAATGCTGGCTTTGAAGACAGTGGAATTTGCCTACACCAATCAAGCAGGAGTAATGGATGGGGTGGGGTGGGGGTGGGGGTGCGGTGGGGAGGCAAACCAATTGAGTAGCAATATTGAAAGTTGCCATTCAAGTTGGTAGAAACAAACTGAGGAACTATTTTTAAGTACAGGTAAGCCTAACATTTAATTTTAGGTCATTTATGTTGCATTAATGTAAACCTTATGCATTTCCCTGAACCTTCAGTAACGTCTGCTGTATATGAAATACCTTTTAAGAAATCAAGGAAAAATGGCTGACTACCACACTTGAGTAAATGTAGAAATGAAAGAAAGGAAGAATTGCATGAGGTGATGTTGAGATTCTCCTAATACCAGGAATTGGAGAGTAAAGTGATCACAAGAATGAGTCTTCAGAAACACAGATATACTGGGAAAGATGTGGTATGAGGGAAAGGCTGAAGTATCACCAATGTTAAAATTGGAATCAGGGGCATGAGGGAGAGAGAATAGAAAATGTTTTAGTAATGAATACCTTAATGTGAATTAGTTCCTCTATTGATTTACTCCATATCCTGAGAAATATCATACATCAAAATCCAGACATCTAGGAAAAGAAGGATATTTGGAGAGGGTGAGAAATTGTGGAAACAAGGTAAGGATCATAGAGAAACTTCACCCACATAGAGAAACTTCACCCACTTTTCTCATAGGTAGGACAGGACTCCAAGAGCCCTTGATCACCCCTTATATCAGACTGGCATATGTCAGGGAATTGGGTCCGCAGGCCCAGCTGTGTCCCTCTGCAGGAAACTTACCATTTCTGCTTAGAAAAATTATTGGTTTTATATGCTTATTTGCTTTTAAATTTAATGAAATCAATATGAAACACCTTCAGGGACTTTGATTCTCAATGAACTACTTTTATGATGCAGGTATTTAGCTCTGTGCACCTGAGTTCAAGCTGGTTCTTGGGCCTAAACTATGGGGGTCAAATAAAATTATCTGGAAATTCTGAGCACATTTCCTAGGCAATCTTGCCAATAAGGAATAAAGTTCACTGGCAACCAAGTAAGATTCTAACCGTTATCAATAGGTAACAAGTAATCAACATGGGCATTTTGGCTAAAGAGTAGCAGAAGGATTTAGCTCCTATCCAGATAATTTTCATTTCACCCACTATATAATCCCCTGATATCCTGGTATTAAATCCTGGAACTGTAAAGTTAAGATCAAGTATACAGATCTATCTAGTGCACAAACACATTGTATAAAGAAGCTGGCACCTGAAGACATTAATTAAATTGGCTGAGATACTCAAATATGATCCCCAGAGGTTATTGACTATATAGCTCTCTGTAGTCCAATCTTTAGAGCTAAATCAACACATCCTAGTTTGAATGTAGACCACAGATTGGAGCCTGCTCCTGCTTCATGATCCTTGTTGATCTGAATCATAGCATAAGAGCTCCGGGAGAATAACCTATTAACAGAGCCCACACAGGGAGTTGGGTTTACTATCTTTATTTAGTCCACAGAACATTTTTGAATGCCACAATATTTGTAGCATACTTTATAGAATTAATTTGCCTTCATATGCAAATTATTGTTCTTCTCTTTGACTTTCTCCAATCTTACATTGTTATTTGATTAGAATGTTTATTTCTCTTATCTGGCTCATTTATATATTCAAGGGGCAAAGTATTTTATGTTTTAATAAATAATTATATTTTGGTCTCAGCTTGAAGTTAAATGATGCGATTTTTGCTCCTTTGTAAGTTGGATATTGCCTTACACCATTTTTCATGGCCTACTTAGCTCAAAGTTTGGCAGTAAGATATTGCTATAATATATAGATCCTCAGTTGTACTGAAAGTGAAGTTTATATATTAATTAAAATGTAATAACTGAAAGGTTCATGCTACTTTAGTGTATATGGCACACTTATAAATACATTCTTCATTTAGCAGATATTTCTTGCCAAATTATAGTGTTCTAGGCACTGGGAAGGGTAGTAAAATGCAGTTTCTCATCCTCAAGAGCTTTCACTATATAATAGGGGAAAAAAGGAAGTTAAAAAATGAATGTTCTATAAAGGATGGTGACTGAGTCAGAAGAATTAATAGGAGAGCAAGTTCACTCTTTGGCTGAGATCAGAGAGGTTGCTAGGCCTATGCCAGAGTCGGTGAGCATGAGCTCCTAACCCCCTCAATGAGTCCCCACTTATTCCACTGGTCAGATGCCCTTGTGCAGGGCACATCTTACACAACTGTACCCTGAATTCTTGGCTTGGGGTGATTACATATGGCTTTATGTAAATAGCAGCTTTGAGCTGAGCAAAACTATACAAGTTTTGGAAGGGAAAGGAAAGCTTGAAAATATAGTTTAAGGCCAATTGGAGAGGACTGTGAATTAAGGGAGAGAAATTTTATCTTAAACTTTTTAAAATTACCAAATAATGTATATATATTAAATATATATATGTATATAATATATATAAAAATTTAATATATATTAAATGTAAATATAATATATAAATATATGTTTATATATTTTTATAAATATATTTATATCTTTTAATATATGTGTATATTTATAATATATATTATATTTAGAACATATATAAAGCAAATAATGTATAAAATATAATAAAATATGTAAATATATCTTTATATCTTTATATATAAATATATTTATATGAAATATAAATTATTAAAAATTATGAGATAAAATATATAAATTTATATATTTATAAATATAAATATATATTATATATTAAAATATATAAAATATGTTTTATTATATTTTATATATAATATATATTACATATATATTAAATAATATAAAAATGCATTTTATATTTTATAAAAAAATAAATATAATAAATAAAATAAATATAAATAAAATAAATGTATTAATATATTTTAATGTATTTAAATATATTTGAATATATTTATATACATTATTTATATGTGTTTAAATAATGTATATAAAGAATTTAAGCACAACGGAAATATTGACTGTCCCTTTCTTTTCCAAATCCCACTATCCCACCCCCTTTTTCAGAGGTAATCATGATAATCTGATACACACACACACACACACACACATCCCTACAGAATATATATCTATACAGGCATATATGAGTACTCATGATTCTATAAAAATTATTCAATCACATTAAAAAATTAACAATTTATCTTTGCCATATTTCTATGTCATTATATCCATATTAATTTCATTTTTTTCTGTTAAAATTTATATAAGCAACACACAAATATATTCTTTGTAAGATTCACAGAATAAAAAATATATGAGCAAACTATTAATGTCCCTCTTTGCCCACTCTCATTTTTCCAGATGTAACTGCTGACAATGTCTTGTTGTGTATCTTTCTAGTGCCTTTTAAATTAACATACAAAACAGGGGTTCCTGCATGGCTCGGTCAGTTAAGCATCAGACTCCTGGTTTCAGCTCAGGTCATGATCTCATGGGTCTTGAGATCAAGCCCTGCAGCGGACTCCACACTCAGTGGGGAGTCTGTTTGAGATTCTCTCTCTTTGCCCCTCTCAAATAAATTTTTAAAAAATTAACATACAAAACAAGTACAGTTGACCCTTGAACAACATAGGGGTTAGGTACACTGACCCCCATGGATTCTAAATTCCAAGTACAACTTTAAACCTCCCAAAACTTTACTACTAATAACCCGCTGTTGACCAAAAGACTTACTGATAACAAACAGTTGATTAACACATATTTGGTATGTTATTTGTATTATATACTGTATTTTTACAATAAAGAAAGCTCAAGAGAAAATGTTATTAAGGAAATTATAAGGGGTGCGCCCGGGTGGCTCAGTTGGCTAGGAGTCCGACTTGTGATTTTGGCTCAGGTCATGATCTCATGTGTCATAAGATCAAGCCCCCCTTGCCAGGCTTTGTACTCAACAGGGAGTCTGCTTGAGATTCTCTTTCTCTGCCCTTCCCCCCTCCCACTCTCCCTCTCTCTCAAATAAATAAAAATAAATCTTTAAGAAAACCAAAAAAGAGAAAATTATAAGGAAGAGAAAATGCATTTACAACACTGTGCTGTGTTTATTAATTTTTAAAAGATTTTATTTATCTGTTTGAGAGAAAGAGAGCAAGGGAGAGAGTGAGAGAGCGTGAGCGGCAGGGAGGGGCAGAGGAAGAAGGAGAAGCTGACTCCCTGCTGAGCAGGGAGCCCGACAGGGGACTGGATCCCAGGACTCCTCTTGGATCATGACCTGAGTTGAAGGCAGCCGCTTAACAACTGAGCCACGCCGGCACCCCATGCTATGTTTATTTTTTTAAAAATCTGCATGTAGGTGGACCTACGCTGTTCAAAACTCTTTGTTCAAGGGTCAGCTGTATTGGTGTATTTTTAACTCTCTTAGAGAAGTTTTCATGTCACATCATATAGGTCTAACATTCTTTCTAACTTTTGATTTTACTCTATAAATGGTTTGGATATTGTTTATTTAATGATTCTCTTATTAATGGGCAATTATTACTCTAAAGTAGGGTAACTTTCTAAATAAAGCAACTCCTCTCATTCTTTTAATGAGAGCCTCCAACTATGTACATTTTTTTTGGTCATACTGAATACATAAACCTTTAGGATAAAGATGAAATGTTTACTTAAAATATTAATTTAGTTACCCATAAATATTTAATATGCATATTTATAGAATAATATATTAAAACTTAGTAGCTGGTTTTTGTCATCCTTACATTATTATGAAACAATTTAATCCAAACTCTTCTAATGCAGCCTTGTTATCATTATCTGTCATTGAACCATGTTTTGAATCATTTGACAGTCTTTTAGAGCACATCACTTTCATTACTATGCTAAGATTTAGCTTATTTTTTAAACCGGTTTATGCTGCCATTACTTGAAATTGTGTACCAAGCCAAACTGAAAACACATAATGTTCACATAATGTTAGGACAGCTGCTTTTTTTCATTATTCCTGCACACAACTTACTTAGTGAATTATTTTTTTAGAGTCTTCTTTAAAAGGCTTGCTAATCGCATATACAACACTTCTAATTGCGAGCCACACTTGGAATGATTATGACATCTGTGTTAAATTTTTCTATCTTTCTCTCAGTCTCTCTAACTGATTAGAGCTTGTTTTTTTATCTAATACATCTTTAAACACTACTTGGCTGTTTGAAAGAAAGTGACTGAAAGGGCACAGAGAAATGTGAGAGAATTTGTGTGGGGTGTGTTAGGAGGGTCAATTATAAAATGACTCTTCTGAGGGATGCTTTCCTTATATAAACCTACAAGTATTCTCAGCACTTTGGAGGTAGTCTTTAAGACATTAGTCTGCTGTTTTCCTGGTGTTGGCCTCACTGAAATAAATTCCTTTCTTTTTTCACTACCAAAAAAAAAAAAAATTGCTCATTTTCATAAAGCATTACCTGTTATTATCAATCTGTAACAAATTTGCCACTCAGGCAAAAACAATATTTCATTTTTGTTTTTGATTTGCTTTTCTCTTGAGTGTTGATGCGATTGAACATCTTTTAAAAAAATGTTAATGGAAAATTACATTTTTTGTGTGAATTACCTGAAATTTCTATCTATCTACTATCTATCTTTCTAGGTACAATATACATCTATACATACACTTTTTTTTTATAAGAGTGTTTGATTTTTTTACTTATTAAAAAATGCCTTACATAATCTGGCTATTGAGGTTTATTAGTATATCTTGCAAATATTTTATCTCTGTCACTTGTGTTTTAATTTAGTTGATGGTGTCTTCTGTCATGCAAGTTTTGAATTTTTATTAGGACAAATTGGTCAATTTTTTCTTTATGTTTTCTGGAATTGTGCCTTATGGAAGACCTTTCCTCTCCAATATTTGAAAAATATCCCTTTATAGATATTTAGGCATTTTTATAATTTTTTTAAAAGATTTTATTTATTTATTTGACAGAGAGAGAGACAGCGGACCAGGAACACAAGCAGGGGGAGTGGGGGAGGGAGAAGCAGGCTTCCTGTGGAGTAGATAGCCCAACGCGGGACTCAATCCCAGGACGGTGGGACCACAACCTGAGCTGAAGGCAGATGCTCAACGACTGAGCCACCCAGGTGCCCCCATTTTTATAATTTTTTAAAGATTTTTAAATTTATTTGAGAGAGAGAGAGAGCGCGCTCATGTGTGCACAAGGTGGGGAGGGGCAGAGGGAGAAAGGGAGAGTCCCAAGCAGACTCCACGCTGAGCAAGGAGCTCAATATGGGGCTCAATTCCACGACCCCAAGATCATGACCAGAGCTGAAACCAAGAGTTAGTCGTTCAACCGACTGTGCAACCCAGCCGGCCTTAGGTGTTTTTATGATTTTTAATACATTTATATCTTTAATGTGTTTAGTGTATGTCATGAGGTAGGGTTAATATTTTATTTTTTACCAAACATTGATTTTCCAAACTTTCTCTGAAACTTTATATTTTCCAATTATGCTAACACTTTTTATTGAAGAGACCATCTTCTCTCTACTAATATGAAATGCTACCTTTATTATAAACTAAATTTCCCTCCATAGATCTATAGATCCTTTCTTGGGCTTTATTTTCTATTGTTTATTTTTGTACCTACACAACATTCTCCAATTATTATGACTATTAAATTACCATTCCAAGTTCCTCATTTTTGTTCTTCTCTTGAAGAATTTATTGATTCATATCTTCAGAGGCAGAAGAATCCGGAGGCTAACAACAGAGACTGTCAGATCAGCTGGGATCAGAGGTAATGCTTCACCTCTTGCTGATTTGGTGATATGGGACAAGTCATTTAGCGTCTTTATTATTTTTTTAAGATTTATTTATTTGAGAGAGAGAGAACATAAGCAGAGGGAGGAGCTAAGGGAGAGAGAGAGAGAATTCTCAAGCAGACTCCCTGCTGAGCACAGAGCTGGATGTGGGACTCAATCCCAGGACCCTGAGCTCATGACCTGAGCCAAAACCAAGAATCAGACGCTTAACCGACTAAGCCACCCAGGCACCCCTTAGCTTCTTTAAATCTCAATTTCCTCGTCTGTAATGATAATATTGTTACAATGAGGATTATAAGATAATTTTTGACAGTGCATGGAAAATATTAAGTAATCTGAAATTTTAGCCATTGTTTTTATTATTATGCATTTTCTTTACTATATCAACTTAACAAGCTTATCAAATTTTCTAAAATATCTTCCTCTGATTTTTGATTGTAATTGCTTTGACTTTGAAAGTTACAATGGGAGGATTGCATCTTTGAAACATTATCTTCTCTCGTCTGAAACTTTTATATTTTTCTGTCAATTTATTAAATTTTCAATGATATCTTTTAGAAGATTTTATAATTTCTTTGGTATAGGTTTATACGTTTTTTGGTTATATTCTTTCTATTCGTTTTATGGGTTTTGTTGCAATTGTGAACAGGATCCTTCTATATTTTCTAATTAGGAACTTAATATTGTATATTATACAATGTTTCCTATATGCAAATTTTAATAAAGCCTGTATTGTTCACCAATGCCTTGTGAAATGGACTTTTTTTTTAATGGGGGGGTCAATGAAATGCTGATTCCTACTTTCAGATCAGAATGAAGTGAAACCAGAAATAGTCCATGGAAAGACAATTACATTTGTATAACACATGGGGAAAAAATTCCTATTTTCTTAAAAATTAATGAAATTCAAAGCAAATATTAACAACAAACCAAATATAAAAATTTAAATCTCAGTTGATATAAATATTATTTTAACTATTATTTTTTATTTTTTTACCTTTGCATTTTGAAATATTTATAAAGTTATGGAAAGTTACAAAATAGTACAGTCTCACATATGTACTCTTCCCCCAGCTTCCCCCAGTGGTTTCATCTTATATTGCTATAGTACAATATTGACGTTGGTACATTACTGTTAACTAGTCTGTTAAATGCTAACTAGACTACTAACCAGACTATTAACTAGTCTGGGTAAATAAACCAGACTTTATTTACCCATCACCAAGTTTCACCTGCATTCATTTGTGTGTGTAGCTCTGTGCAATTTAATTCCATGTATAGATTTATGTAACCATCACCACAGTTAAGATACAGAACTGTTCCGGGGTGCCTAGGTGGCTCAGTCATTAAGCGTCTGCCTTCGGCTCAGGTCATGATCCCAGGGTCCTGGGATTGAGCCCCGCATCGGGCTCCCTGCTCAGCGGGCAGCCTGCTTCTCCCTCTCCCACTTCCCCTGCTGTGTTCCCTCTCTCGCTATCTCTCTCTCTCTGTCAAATAAAAATATATTAAAAAGTCTTAAAAAAAAAAAGATACAAAACTATTCCATCACCACAAAAGAATTTCATCATGCTATTTCTTTGTATTTGCTGCCCCCCCCCCCCATTTATACCGTTGCCCTTTGGAAACTGTTAATCTGTTCTCCATTGCTATAGTTTTGACATTTTGAGAATGTATTAGAAATGGAATCACATAAAATACAACATTTGAAATTGACTTTTTTTTTTTTCACTTGGCATAATGCCCATGAGGTTGTCATGGGCATCTATATATATAGTTCATTCTTTTTTATTGATCAATAGTACTCCATTGTAGGGATGAACCAAAGTTTATGCAACAATTTGCCCATTGAAGAACATTTGGGTCTTTAGTACTCTGCTGTTACAAAGAAAGCTGCTATGAACATTCATGTGTAGGTTTTCATATGAACATAAGTTTTCATTTCTAACTTTATTTTTAAGCTCTAGAGTATTAAAAATTTATTTTCCTTCAAAATTTTCTTAGTAATTAAGCTATTTTTACTCATAGCATTCCTGACACCAACTATGTGGGGTTTTTTTTCTCACATCAACCAATTCTCTGACTCTCTGGACACCAAGCGGATGTCCAACAATTCAATTCTGACACTATCTCTGTAGAATTAGTTTCAGATCCCACAGGTTAAGGTCTCAGTCCCAAAAGACTGCCCCCGATTTAGATGCCATTCACAAGTCCCAGGCCACCTGTACTTTTGAATGATTAGCTATGAATTGTAGGTTCCCACAACCTCCTCCTCAGAGTTGATAATTTCCTGGAATGTCTCAAAGAACTCAGGAAGGCACTTTACCTACTATTACCAGTGTATTATAAAAGGATACAACACAGGAAGAGTCAAATGGAAGAGATGCATAGGGCAAGGTGTGAAGAGGGTGGTTGGGTGCCCTCTCTGGACATACCACTCTCCCAGCACCTCCCTGTGTTCACCAACCTGGAAGCTCTCTGAACCCCATTGTTTAGGGATTTTATGGAGATTTCATTACATAGGCATGGCTGATTGAGGTTTCTTGTGACATTTCTATTTCCTTAAATTCCATCAGTAGTAAATTGAAATAGTACTTGTGGAAAGCCTTCTACAAAGGGATAACTTATTTTAAAATTGTTCTTTGGATGCTTGTATGAAACTGGAGCATTTGAAAATGATGGGAGTTATTGATTTGTTTCATGTGTATAGCACTGCAATTTCTTACGGTGGGGAAGAGGTATCATTAGGTCATACTGAGGAGAGAAATGGCTCAAGCCCCAAGGGTGCTTAGCCCTACTCTGAATCTTATCCTCTGGTAGGTGATGGTAGGAATAGCTGAGCCATTTCTGCTCATTGTAAGAAGTTAAGTAAACTGAATAGTACTGATTTTTTCCACTCTGAGTGATGGATGTGTCTATAGGGCAAGGCTCAAGACTTTTTGGAGACAACCTATAAGCCAGGTTTCAGGAACACACACCAAGTGGCACACATTTTGAATAGAAAGCCCAGATCTGCAGATCACTCCCCAACAAAACACTGGCTCTTTGTGACTTTTGTGGCCAGCCAAGCCTACCTTTTCTTGGGTTCATTAGATTTATGACTGACTCCAATTAAGCTTTCCTCATCTTTCCCCTTTTTTTTCCTGTTCTCCAAAAAGAAAAGTTGTTGTCAAAGAGTCTTTTGCCTACAATAGAGTTAGTCTATAACTCCACCTCTCAATGAACAGTTACTCTTTAGAGACTTATTCCAAGATTATAAATTTTGGTGGTCATTAGTATGACCTTTTCTGACTCGTGCAGCAGTCTTGTGAAGTAATTATTCCCTTCATTGCTATTTTAGGAGATACCAAAGCTCATAGAATGACTTGCTCAAGTCTCAAAATCATGTCAGCCCCAGGACTTGAATCGATGGCTTCTGTGCTTTCTGATCCTTAAAACTAAAAGACACAGCTTTCCCTGTCATTCAGGAGACCAAGATGCATCCTAGAATGGAGATTATGCAGTCCATTGCTTCCTCTCCAAACAATAAAATGAAATGAAATTATATTTAAATCTGCCTAGTTAAGCCTCTTAGTGAAGGTGCACCTGGCTGGCTCAGTCGCTAAGCATCTGCCTTCGGCTCAGGTCATGATCTCAGGGTCCTGGGGTCAAGCCCCACATCGGGCTCCCTGCTCGGCGGGAAGCCTGCTTCTCCCTCTCCCACTCCCCCTGCTTGTGTTCCCTCTCTCACTATGTCTCTATCTGTCAAATAAATAAATAAAATCTTTAAAAAAAAAAAAAAGCCTCTTAGTGAAGATATGATTGAAATCAAATAAGGGGTTTATTTTATACAGTTTTACTCTTTGCGGGTTCATACAGACAAACTGTTGAGAAGAATTTGATGAAGGGAAGTTTCATATAAACAGAAGTAAAGTCCTGGCCACTCACATTCTTCATTCTCTTTTCTCCCCCACTCAGCTCTGCTTCTTGTCTAGTCTTGCTGTTGGGTTGCCTGGAAGCCAGCACGAGAGGCAGAGAGCCGGGCTACGTTCCAGCGAGAGGGGCTTTTCTGGGTCACTTTCACACATTTTTATACATTGAAAGCAGGGATGTTTCTGGCCAAGGAAGAAGGCTGGTTACTGTCTTGTCTTCCTTTATTATCTCTTTAGACAGGCTCAGAGTTTTTCAGCCAAGATGTAGATGGTGTCATTAATAATATTTTCTCTAATATTTAGTCATCTGATCAGTTTTATTTTTCACAGTTCATCCTTGGAGATGTTAAAGAATCACTCATTGTAAAATTCCTCTTTTCTACTGAAACCACATTTTACTACCTGTGTTTAGAATGTCTCTACACATTTCCCTAAAAATAACTAAAATCCTCCAAATCCAATAGTGGATAGCCCGCTGAAGTTCAAAGAAGCACATTTATATTTTACCTTGCGAAGCTGTCAACGGGTGATAATTTGTATGCCAGTGACTATAATTTGTGTGCTTGACCTTTCAATGCTGCCAAACTTTTGGAAAGCTTGTAGCAGCTGTGTGATTGTTTTGCACTGCTTCATGTTATGAATATATATGTCATTTAGTAAGACATTACTGTCATAAGGTGAGGGTTTTGAGGACAAACTCCAAGTGACCAAACTCACATATTTTAATATCTATGACATTTTAAAGGACAGGAAACAACCAAATAACGTGTCACTTATGCAAGATTCAAGTCTGTTTCTGTCCATTACACCAGTTCAGTAATCTTTTCTTCTCTTTACCAGTTTCACCCTAAATTAACTGGTATTAATTTGTAATATACTTCATCAGTTAACTGGATTGCTGACTTCTAAGAAAAAAAAATGAACAACAACAACAACAACAAAAAGAATGAACATTAAGGGAGTCTCCTCAAATAATTAAGGACCTATATTGTTTTTCAAATGCAAATCTAACTAGACACTCCACTGTGCCCTATGGCAATGTTCACTACAGAAACAGGATGTGGAAATGATTATGACACAGCCCTGCTTTTTAAGGGGGATATAACTCACAAAAAGACAATTTTAAGACAGTGTGGTAAGTGAGAGAGGTATGCAGGGCACTGAGGAGGGGCTCCTAATTCAGCTTAGAATAGAGTGAGATTTTGGTAAAGATTTGTCAGAGGTGATCAAGGGTGAGCAGATTCTTAAAGGATGAGTAGAATTTAGATACAGAGGAAAAGTTTGAAGAAAAATCTTTAGGAAATCCTCTCAAGTAAGAAAAAAAATCCTCCGATGATCAACGAAATATTGATTTGCACATTATTTAAACTTGTAAGAATAAAATTTCTATAAAAGCCAAAGGACCATTGTTACCACTCTGTGTGGGGAGCTTGTGTTTATTTGCAGGAGCCATCTTTTCACTTTTGAACTTCATTTGGTTGGAACCTATTGCAAGGGGGGAAAGTATCCTTGGAGTGATAAGCTTACTAACATTTTATATTTTAGATTAAGGCAGTTGTGTGGTAGTTTGTTAAATTTGGAATTTCGTATTCAGATTTCCTACCGGGTAAGGCAAAAAATACATGCGACTTGCGATGGAATGGTCAACAATTATAAGACATTCTTTGATTCTTTACTAATGCTGCAGAACTAATTGAATGAGTCGCCAAAGAGTAGATGAGTCACCAAAGTGCAAGCGTTCTCTCCGGAGATCTTGAGGAGGTGCCGCGAGAGGCCAAAGGAACTCCATGAAAGGTTTGCCCCAAAGGAAAAGAGAAAATAGTGATTATAAGCAGAGCAGAAAGTGCCACCTAATGGTCCTCGATGGAAATACATGAAATGTACTTTGTAAGTGAAGAGCTGGAATTATTTTGTTTCCGACACACGTGTTTTGAGTTGCAAGAAATTCAAATAATACATATGATGATATGTATAGTACAAGTGTTTATAATTTTAAACTATATTTGTCAGGTTCTTGCAGGTGGCAAGAATAGAGACATACTCAATTACCGCAGGTGATTACGGTTTATGGAAAGGACACTGGCTCAGAAAGGAGGTACAGAAAGTTGAATAAGTGGTCCAAACAGAGATATCTTAGAGAGTTGGAATGATGGCTCTCTATTCAAAAATTGCAGCACTTCTAGAAAGCCAAGAGTCACTTTGTCCATCTTGTCATCATATCAGAGGCATGAGTCATTGTGTTCCATTCTCAACCACCCAGCAGAGCACTAGCAGTTAGATATTTATCTTGTGGGCAAGAGACCCAAGATTTCTTCCCTGAAGAAATTAGCAGTCCTATAGAAAAGATCCCCCTGTATGAATGCTCACTCCTCTCCAAAAGAAATGGCTGCCAGACTTGGCCCTACCTATGTGGTTTTCAAACTTTTGTGTGCATTAGGATCACTCGGAGAGTTCATTAAAACACAGATATTTTTGGGGTCCCAACTTCAGAGTTTCTGATTCACTAAGACTGGGAATAAGTCAGAGAACTTGCCTTTTAACAAGTTTCCAGGTAAAGCTAAGGACCATATTTTGAGGACCACTCATGTGGATAGTAGCCTCAATCCATTTTTCAGAGCCTTTTTCTTAAATATGAATAGGCAAAAGAGGATCACTGTATTTTTTTTTTTTTAAAGATTTTATTTATTCATGATAGAGAGAGAGAGAGAGAAACAGAGGGAGAAGCAGGCTCCCAAGGAGCAGGGAGCCCGATGCGGGACTCGATCCCAGGACCCTGGGATCATGACCTGAGCCGAAGGCAGACGCTTAACTATCTGAGCCACCCAGGCACCCGGATCACTGTATTTTTGAGAGAGGAGCTTGAACAAAGAAAGAAAAATACAGAAATATGGCAGGAAACAGAAGAGAATTAGAAAGAGTTTTGAAAAAGCATCACATTCATTCATTCAGACATTTAACAAATATTTATTGAGTGCTAAATATGTGCTAGGAATTATTCTAGGAGGTTCTAGGGGTATAGCCCTGATACAGATTTCAGAGGAAAAGTGACTTTTAACTAAGCGTTCTATACTCAAGCTGTAATTCAAGTGGAGGGTACCTCAAATGCATTTTTAGGTGTGGATGTATATCTCCCTGAATGACTTTTATTTCTCAATGGAGTTTGATAGAGAATATACTCCAATGAAGTACAGAAGAAAACCAACATGAAACAGAATGGGATCCAGAAGCTCAGTCTGAGGATGATAGTCATGAAATAAATCTGAGAAACAGTCTGGCTTGCAGCAGGAAGACAGAAGACTCCAAGAGGGAAGTCTCTGGAAAAATAGAATTTTCATAGAGGATGTGCTCTATTGAACCTTAAAAAAAAAGGAAGATTATTATAAAAAATAAATTTTATGAAGAAAAGAAAAACACTGAGAAACTCCAGGAAATCTGTACAGGAAATGAAATATAATCGCCGTAAAGTTCTTGGCTTCACAAAGTCCTAAAAGTATAAACAGAGCTTAGCAATTTTAACCAAAACTTTATATAACTGTGTTGGGAGAAAGGTGGAGAATAGAGAGTGGGAGAACAGATTTAAATATGCATACACTATAGTAGTGAATAAATAAAATTTAGAGTGGCTAAAAAACAAATAGCAGCCTAAAAATATTATTTTGAGATTTGACATGAACTGCCAAAATAATAGTGAAAGGACTTCAGAAGTGTTCTCCCTGGGGCGCCTGGCTGGCTCAGTTAGTAGAGCATGCAACCCTTAATCTCAGGGTTGTGAGTTCAAGCCCCATGTTAGGTGTGGAGCCTACTTAAAATAAAATAAGAAAAAAAAAAAAGAAGTCTTTCCCTTAGAAAGTAAAATGGATAGGTGGGGAGGGATAACATAAAAAATAATGGCTTTACTTTATGAGTCTTTTGATCCCTTTTGATTTTTGAACTATATTCATGTATTATGTTGATAAAAATAAAAAATATTTTAGAAAATAAAGAGCCACTGCAGATAGAATTCATACATTTTACCTTAGGGGCTCTTGGGTGACTCAATCGGTTGAGCGTCTGCCTTCGGCTCAGGTCATGATCCCAGGGTCCTGGGATCGAGGCCCCTGCTCAGCAGAGAGCCTGCTTCTCCCTCTCCCACTGCCCGCCTCTCTGCCTATCTGTGCTCTGTCAAATAAATAAATAAAATCTTAAAAAAAAAAAAAAAATTTACTTTAAGCTTTTCTTATATTGGGAAAATCTGGCTTTGTTCTTATCTTTATTAATTGAAAGTGGAGGAGATCCAACATTTATAAATTTAGTGTAATTATCTTCCCTTTAATCAGATTGGATTTAGACAAGTAAGTTTAGGAAGAAAATATTGGAGCCCACTAGATTCTTGCTATAATATGCCTCACCGGAGTCTGGAATTTGATACAATAGATGGGCTTATCTAAGACTTTGTCTTACTCTCCACGCAACGAATATTTATTATGAATGGGTTGTGTATCTTGCATTGTAAAACTAACGAAATTTATTGTTATTATGTTTGAAATGTTTATCTATGCCAGTGTGCTTTCAGTGAGGAAATCAGAAATGGAGGAGAACTGGCATGCTCTAAGTAGGGTCATTTCAGGATCCTCGAGCAGGAGAAGGGAGATGGGAGGGAGGTCTGCTTTTATGGCAGGAGGAGCACAGTGGGTTTGGGGATTTAGCTTTCTCAGATCTTCTGAATCCGTTCAAATTTTCCACTGCCATTCTGAGAAGCAGTGATTTCAGCTTACATTACAATCCTGCAACCCCAAAGGGTGAATGTGGGATGAACACCAAAAAATCAGCATCCATCAGACCACCTGGAGCACGATCCTTTGACTGGATCCTCTAGGAAAGCATTGTAGTGAGACTGCGTTAAGAAAATGTTCAAAATGGTTTGGCAGAATTTGCTTGTCCCTGTAGAATTGCTCTTTGAAAAATCGTTGGCAGCCAGTTTTCTAACCCCTATAAGTGTAATGGCCACCCATTCCTTCTTTGTTTGCTTAGGCATGGCCCAAATTAAGCACCTTTTTTTGTTGTTGAGAGATCATTCTTTTTTTTTTTTTTTAAGATTTTATTTATTTAGTTGACAGAGAGAGAGAGAGCGTGCATGTGAGAGAGCACAAGCAAGGGGAGCGGCAGAGAGAAAGGGAGAAGCAGGCTCTCCCGCTGAGCAGGGAGGCCCGCGGGACTGGATCCCAGGACCTCAGGATCATGACACCTGAGCCAAAGGCTGACACTTAACTGACTGAACCACCCAGGTGCCCCGAGAGATCATTCTTTATCATTTCCTCTTTATTGTCCTCATTTCATCTATAATATGCTTCTATTATTGCAAATAATGACACCTGGAGATACAAATTCAGAAAGTAAGTGAAACGAAGATACCTGTTCTTTATTCAAGATACAGGGGACAGCATAACATTACAGTTGAGCATGTGAACTCTAGATCCAGATGGCCTGGTTTCACTGGCTGACTCCACCACCTGCTGGCCAAGCCACCCGAGGCCTCTTTATACCTCCCTGGGCCTGAGTTTCCTTAGGTGTAAATGATGAAAATGATAATATTTACCTTAAATATTTGTTATGAGGACTAAATGTGTTAAAAGATATAGAGTACTTAATAAACATTAGCCATTATTATTTACATAAGTTTACAGTCAAAGAATATAAAATATTATATATTTTAAAAGTCATTCGATCTAATCGTGGAGCATTTTAGAGGAAAAAATGTAAGGACAGTTTGTGTATGTAATACCTTTGCTGCAAACAGTGATATTTCATTTTCTGAAAATCCTGAAATATCTAGTAAAATACTCTGTAAGTCACTTTTAAGGCTTTTAACATCTGGGTAATATCTTTTTATTATAAATGTCAAGCCAGTTATAAAATACTTAGTAAAATACATTTTCTGGCATCAAAATCAATATCTATTTTTTCTCTGCTTACTAAGAGTTACTGAGTTGCAAATTTTGATTTAATTTTTTAGTCAGTTCATTTAAATGATAACTTGATTCTGCCTCCCTGCATTTCACTGGTTCTTTGAACTGACTGGGTTTTTTTGTCTGTTTGTTGTTGGCTGCTCTGTGTTTTAAATTTTATATAAGCATGGCATTATTTTACAGGGCTTGGTTCTAACCAACCATTCTATATGCATATTGCCCGGTTTTAGAGCTCCCGAGATAAATAAGATAAAGACCCTTTTATTAAAGGGCTCATAGTATTTCCATATAAGAAACTTTTTGTATTTGAGCATGAACAATGGTTGAAGCCCTCTAGTAGAAGGGTTAAAAGCTTTGCCATTTGTTGGTGCTAAAGCTTGCTAAGCCTCTGTTTTTCCTTTTGTAAAATAAGAATAATAATAGAACCTAATTAGGTTCTATTAGGACATTAAGGCAGCATTGCACAAACTTGGCTGATTATAAGAATCACATAAAGCCCTTTTAAAAAAATAGATAACTGAACACCTCCCCTGAACTCTCTGATTCAGAGGTGATCAGAGGTGGAACAAGGACTCCTCTTTATTTTTAGTAAGTACTGTAGGTGGTTTTTATAATTGAGGTTTTGGAAACACTGTTCTAAGGCAGTGGTTCTCAAAGTGATTTCTTGGACTCTATTCTAAGCCAACTGAATCAGGAAGTCCGACCTTTTTTTTTAACATTGTTTTTAATTAAATTCAATTAATTAACATATAATGTATTATTGGTTTCAGAGGTAGAGGCCAGTGACTCATCAGGCTTATATAATACCCGGTGCTCATTACAACACATAGCCTCCCCAATGTCCATCACCCATTTACCGCATCCCCCCATCCCCCCTCTGCTCCAGCAACCCTCATTTTTTCCTATGATTAAGAGTCTTATGGTTTGTCTCCCTCTCTGGTTTTGTCTTGTTTTATTTTTTCCTCTCTTCCCCTATGATCCTCTGTTTTGTTTCTTAAATTCCACTTATCAGTGAGATCCTATGATAATTGTTTTTCTCTGATTGACTTATGTCACTTAGCATAATACCTCTAGTTCCATCCAGGGGAACTCTGACTTTTTTAATTAAAAGAAAAACAAAACCTTCCAGGTGGTGGTAATACCCAATGAAGTTTGAGAACCACTGGTATATCTTCAGTTAGATGATCTAAGCTTGATTTAAAGTAGATAAGCTTAATTAGCACCTATCCAAATTAATTCTAGTGATTATTAATAACATTGAGAAGAATCAGGTCAGCATATAACCTCTAAAACAATGAGTGAATCGATATTCTAGTTTCCAGGCATTTCTGCAATTTTTGTCAGCATTGTTTTCCATGCAAACCTGGAAAAACTGACTAAAATTGTCTTGCAGTGTAGGTTCCAGATTTTGATAAGAGAATTCCTTGTAGACAGGCTTGTTGCAGATAACATAGGCAAATTTATTGATTCTTTGTTGGTTAACTGAACACATAGTTACTGGGCACTGAAGTGTGTATGAAAACATTTGAGATCATTCCTGTCATAAGTTGATGAGGCAAGACACATGCATGCAATATTTGACCTTAAGCAACTTATTTAATTTTTCTCATTTCTCTTACCCCATCATGTATTCAAATAATCATAAAATTCTATTGATTCAACCTCTGTCACATTTTCCTTCCATTTCTTTCCATCTGCACATCACTTTCCAACATCAGACCTTTTTCTCTCAGCCTCTTTGGGCCTCTCATCCTTCAGGTTTTTCTTTCCTTTCATAACTGGTTTGATGTTTATAATAAAAAGATATTATCCAGATGTCTTCACACTGTACTCAGGCCAATTTTCCTAAAAGGCAAATTTTCTCATGTCTCTTCCCTTTTTAAAACCCTCAGGGGCTTCTCATTATGACAAAGTATAAACTTGGTTACTTCTCCTTAAGGGTCTGGACAATCTCAGCTGTTCTGTCACAGTATCTGTCAGGCTGCAGGCCTGGCCTCAAGGGGGCTTGTGGGCAAGTTAGATAGGCTGCACTCAAGGTCATGTTGATGAAATCACGGGGAGGAGGGGTTTGACAAAGACAATTTAGAAACCAAAGAAAACTTGAATAGGCGTTGCTGGCGTATATATTCTGATCTTATGTGATCAGGGTATTTTTCACATAATCCTTACCTGTGATTGGGAGGTGGAAGCAGGAAGCAGGAATGAATAACCTCATCCCTTTTTGGGAAGAAGACTGGCAGGAGCTAGTGAAAGACACAAACAAAGGAGAATGGGTTCAGGGAAAGATGCTAGGCTCTGGACACCAGAGCTTATATGCAAGGAAACCTGAGCCGGAAGGAAAATCTGCTTAGTGGAAAAGCAAGTTGGATGGAGCTCATCCATTTGCATGATGTATAGGGCACAGAATTATTCCAGAACACAGGGGCTATTGGACAGCAGCATGTATTTCTCCTACTTTGGTCAGGATTAGGACATCAGACCCTTTAGGATCAAGATCTCCTGGGAGAACATGAGAAAGCTGGGGAGTGACTTATAAGACAGGATGTAATTAAATTCTCAAATAGGGCAAGATAATATGTCTTACAAAACTCAGTAAGGGCAGACTGTTTAGACTCCCTTACGGGGTGATGGTTTCATTAAGAAAGCTGGACATGCATGTAGGAGTCTCAAAAAATGGATAGGATTTTAACAATATAATATAAAATAATAGATATTACAGCTAAAACATATTAAATGGTTATTATGTGCAAGGCACTGTTGAATCATGATCTTTCTTCATCTTCACAACGGCACCTATCTTAGCAGTGAGGAAACAGAACCAAACATGTCAAGTGACTTGTTAAAGATCACAAACCTCCTCAGTAGAGAGCTAGGATTCACACTAACATTGGAGCAATACTATAATAAGCTTTGGTTAATGTAGCAATTGCTTTTTTTCATGAATCAGACACAATCCCGCTGGTGGAGAAGAGAATGAAGGGAACATAAAACACCAGTTTCCAACCTCTTTCTGTTTACATGGAATGACTGAGCGGCATGCTAAGGACTGAAAAGCAGCCTGGTCAGATGCCTGTCCTCTCCACCATTCCTAGGAATTCCTAAGAGGAAGTCCGGAGTGGTTATTAAAGGGCTGCATCATAACTCACCAGGAAATGGCTTGTGGAAAATGACTTTCTTGAGCTATTTGAAGACCAGGAAGGAAGAAAAATCTGTCACCCGAAATTAAATACCATTTTCTTCTTTTGGACTTTAACTGCCTTTCTGCCACCAATGTTAGTATGATTAGCCTACGCATTATGAGATAATTAACCTGATTAAAATCCTCAGTATATCATGTAAGTTAATCATAAGAATCATTTTAGTTTAGGGAACGGTGAGGGTTTATTTCTAACTCAAGCACAGATATTTCTGTTCTTTCCAAAATCTGGCAATCTCTTTGGTACTCTATGATATTATTGGATTCTTAAAATTTACATTCATCTGATGGATAAAGAAGATGTGGTATATACACACACACACACACACACACACACACACACACACACACACACAATGGAATAGTATGCAACCATCAAAAGGAATGAAATCTTGCCATTTGCAATGATGTGGATGGAACTGGAGGGTATTATGCTGAGGAAATAAGTCAATCAGAGAAAGACATGTATCATATGACCTCACTGATATGAGGAACTCTTAATCTCAGAAAACAAACTGAGGGTTGCTGGAGTGGTGGGGGGTGGGAGGGATGGGGTGGCTGGGTGATAGACATTGGGGAGGGTATGTGCTATGGTGAGCGCTGTGAACTGTGTAAGACTGTTGAATCACAGACCTGTACCTCTGAAACAAATAATACTTTATATGTTAAAAAAAAAAAAAGAAGAAGAAGATAGCAGGAAGGGAAAAATGAAGGGGGGGAAATCGGAGGGGGAGACAAACCATGAGAGACTATGGACTCTGAAAAACAAACTGAGGTTCTAGAGGGGAGGGGGGTGGGGGGATGGGTTGGCCTGGTGATGGGTATTAAAGAGGGTACGTTCTGCATGGAGCACTGGGTGTTATACGCAAACAGTGAATCATGGAACACTACATCAAAAACTAACGATGTAATGTATGGTGATTAACATAACATAATAAAAAAATAAAATAAAAAAATAAAATAAAAATTACATTCATCTCTATGGTGAAAATGGACATATTCTAGGGTAGAACAGAATATTTAAGCAAAATCTGAAAATAGAGGTAAGTTTTGAAAAGTTCATTGTAGGTTGATTTTTCTCTTCTCATCCCCACATCTTCCCCTTCTGGGAAGATCATGCTGGGAATGATTTTTAGCAGTTGCAATTAGATACTTGGAAATACACAACTTATCTAAATGCATTAAATAAAGTTCTTAGAGACTCAGCATTATTGCTAAGACAGCCCATAATTTTTGTGTTCCCAGGGGTTTGGTACATAAAAGTAAGTTTTCACTGCAGTTCATTTTCCTCAAGAAGGAATCTAGTAAGTGGTGTGTGCTAAAAATAAAATTTAAGATAATTCAAAATACTGAGAATCACAGGGCAATGGAGGCTTACTGATTTAGGAAGAGATTTATGATTTCTTTGATTAATTAATCTCTCTGCAAAGTGGAAATAGGTTCAAAAGGTATTTCTGGCAAAATTCAATGCATGATCATTGGAAAGATTCAGATTAAGCAAAAACAACAACAACAACAAAAAAACCAAAAACCAATGATAAGAATAATCCAGTTACAAACGCCACCACTGGTAAGATTTGGGTGCACGTGTTGACTGGTTTGGCCATTTTGCCCTCTGCCTTTCCCCTTTCTGTTTGCCTGGAACACAGGCCTGAGGTCACGAGGTGCAGCCGACATCTGTCTATATCCTGAGGTGATAAAGATGAAAACAAAAGCCAGCAGAGTAATGATGGTGGAGTGGAAAGAGAACCTGGTTCTTGGTGACATTGTTGAGCCATTGTCAGTCCTGAAATGCCTATCCCCAGAGTTCCTGTCGGCCATCCATGTACTTCCCCATCCCCAACTTTATTTAAGCAACTGTTAGTTGCAATTTCTGATACTTGCACATGAAGTCATTCCTAAATGATAACAAATCTTATGTTAATCTTTTCCAAAAGATTAGCTGTTTCCAAGCAATTTATTGAGTGATCCATATTTCCCCTTTTCTAATTTTATTTATTTATTATTATTTTTTTATTTTTAAAAATGATTTTATTTATTTGAGAAAGAGAGTGCAAGAGCAGGAGGAGGGGCAGAAGGAGAGGGAGAAGCAGACTCCCTGCTGAGCAGAGAGCCCCACATGGGGGTTAGGGGAGTGGGGTGGGGTGGGGTGGGGGGTGAGGCTAGATCCTAGGACCCTGGGATCATGACCTGAGCTGAAGGCAGATGCTTAACTGACTGAGCCACCCAGGCGCCCCTCCCCTTCCCTAATTTTAAATACATTTTTATCATGTTCCAATTCTTACATGCACACATATCTCTTCCAGACATCATTCTTTCCTCTTCATCTATGTGTTTAGTCCTATGACACTACCACACTGTTTTAATTGTTGACAGTGATGCTTCTTCCCTCCTCCCTCTCCTACTCCTTGTTTTGGTATGTTCTTGGATTTTTATTTGTTTTATTGCCAAATTACTGATTTTATTTTATGTAGCCTTTCAAGAGTTAGGATTGTGCAGTTTGTTTTATAACCATAATTACTACAGTTGTTTGCTTCTCATTCTATGTTAGATACTTCCCACTTGTCCTTCCCTATGACTTACCCATTTACATGTTTTTTTGGATAATATTTTTTTGGGGGAGAGGGATTGGCAGTATGATTTCTTAAGTAGTGACTAATGATTTCTTAACTTTTTTTTTTTTTAGGAAGTGTATATGGGTGATATTAGGCCCAAAACTGATCTGGATTCATTTTTTCTTGTACTTTCTGATGTGACCTTGGCTTGTGCCTGATTTCTAAGATACTACTCTTAGCACACATTCTCCAGTGTACCCCATTCGCATGAGAAGGACTTAGCAACTCTACCTATTGTACTCTAAAATCCAGCACTTAATTTCTATGTTTCTAAAATGGCCTATTCTCCCAGGAACTGAGATGAAAAATTCTGGACTTTTAATTTTCCTTTCCCCATACATTTAATCTTTTAGAAGCCCCCAAATTTATCACTGTAATATTTCTCATAGACAACTTTTCACTTCTTTTTCCACTGCCATGGCCCAATTTCTCACTTTCTTTAACTAGTCTTCCCTATTATATTCTTAGGTTCTTAAGCTACACATCTCTTGATTCTATTGGATTAATACCAGCCTGTTGGATTAATTTTCCTAGGAAGAGTTATGCCTCCAAACTTTGCTCTAGATATTTGCCTTCTGCCCTTCCAGATCCATTCCCTTCTCTGCCCTGCTCTATGCCCTGGGAGGAAGACCTATTTGGGCTGCATCAATGGGTTTCCTTGCCTCTGGCTTCCATTTGGATTTAGCCAGTAGGGGGCAGTAGCAGCAGATTGGAGGGAGCAAACAGGAAGTTAGGATATTTATTCCCCTGGCTCTCTCCTAGCTCACCCATAGGTTGCCTGCCCACCTCCACAGAAGGCCTTTCTTCATTCCAGGAGGCATTTTTTTATAGTTATAGCTTCTCTTTGCAGGTTCCAGTAATATTTCCTTCCACTTTTCCCTTTGGGACTAGTGGTGCTGACCCTGCTGCTGTGGCAGGACGTTGTTCCTATCCCTTGTTGGTGTTCCTTAATCAGCCCACACACCCTTTGTAAATATTCTCTTCATCCAACTCCACTCATTGATACCATGGGAATGCGCTGTTTGCTTCAGATCCTGATGGGTACAAACCTTAAACCTTTACCTACCACAGTAATACAGACTCCCAGCCCCAAGCTGAACATCAGCTTTCAGGCTACTCTGGTACTTTATTTCTACATTGACCATTTGTTCCAGTAAAAGTGGGTTAGTCATAGTTCCTTGAATAGACCTGAAAAAGTACATTGTGTTTTCTTTGCTTGGGATATCCTATTTCTCTAATGTCATATGCCAAAGACTTGTTACCTCTTTTTGTAATTTATTTCAAATGTTACCTTTTCCATGACACCTTTGCTGAGCTCCCTGGTTAACCCTTGTATATTCCCTTGTCTTCTGACACTTGTATTTTCTCTTGTCTTGTAACTATGAATGTACTTGTCCTTCCTATTTTGTAAGTTCTTCAGGGGCAGGAGGCTGACTGTTATACCCCTGTAGTTTTTTCTGCATGGTCTGTGCCCTATTAAGAATGGTGTAGGTCTGGCTAAATTGCACTGGCTAAATTTAAAAATTCAGATTATTTTAAGGTAGGGCTAATGGTTCAAATCAGACGGAATGTTTTAAATTTAGGTATTATAGTAACAGGAAAACAAAACTTTGGTTGACATGAAGGTAGGTAATAAAGTTAAAAGTATCTTTTTAAAATAATTTATTTATTTATTTTGGAGAGAGAGCACATGAGGAAGGGGGGGCAGAGGAAGAGGAAGCCAGAGTCTTAAGCAGACTGTGCACTGAGCATGGAGCCCGGTGCAGGGCTTGATCCCATGACCTGAGCTGAAACCAACAGCTGGATGCTCAACCAGCTGCACCACCCAGGAGCCCCTTTTTCATCGTTTGTTAAAAAAAATCTACTGAATGTCTACTTTGTATGAGGCATTTTCCTAAGCACTACAATATGCTTCTATTGATGTCCAATAACATGATATTAATAATTTTAAAAAATTAATAGAATACTAGAATAAATTCGAATTTATGATCAGTCACTCAAATGGTAATTCTATAATTAGAAAAGTTTTTTTGGTGATTTTTCATAAAAGCCTGACTTAATTCCAGCAGTTACCAGGAAGTTGACAAAAATATAATAATTTTCTTACTATATATAGTGTGACACAATTGCAGTGTAGCTGAAGATTTTCCAATGTTCCCAGAAATATATCACAACTTATAAGAGGACTATCTAGATTTAGTTTTGTTTTTGAGAATTAACAGAGACAGAGGAGACAGCTGCTAGATAAAAAAAATGCCACAGGGAATATACATGGTGGCATTCTAATTTATTATCATTCTTACATTATAAATTGTGGATTCTTTTGTTTATCTACTTGATAAACAAAAACTGATTCTTGGGAGACTGAGGATCTTTTCCAGTGGATAAGAGGAAAAAAATGATAAATTGAGGCTATCTCTTCAGAGAATTTCTATTCTGTTATGCCATCCTCCAAAAGTATTTCTTTTTTGGTGTTTTCATTCCGTGATGTTGCTTTTTTTTTTAAACAGACTCTCTTTTTCTTTTTTAGATTATTTATTTATTTATTTGAGAGAGAGAGAGAGCACAAACAGGGGTAGCAGCAGAGGGAGAGGGAGAAGCAGGCTCCTGCTGAGCAAGGAGCCTGATGTGGGGCTCGATCCCAAGACCCTGAGATCATGACTTGAGCTGAAGGCAGACGCTAACAGACTGAGCCACCCAGGCACCCTGTGATGTTTTTTTTTTCTTTTTTTAGGCAAACTGGTATTGTACTCTTAAAGAAAAGGGTAGACTAAACAACTGTTGCGAGATAAGGGTCTTTATTTGGTCACAAAAATTTCAAAATTATGAAATGCACATTAATTGAATATTTATAAAAGCACATAATTATATCTTTCAGGATCTTAATGTCCAGGAACTTTAGTGACAAGTGTGGGGAATATAGATGACTAAAATAAGACAGAGATTCGAGAGAAACATAAATGTGTCATTTGTTGTTTACTCTCACTCGTTTTGAGTTTGTAACTTCCTGAACTGTTGGGTCCAAATTGCTGTTTCAGGCTTGATCTGAGTCTTCCTGAATGCCAGACATATTTCAGCGCCACTTTTTAAAGGCATTAATATAAAAATTAATGATCCACTTTAGGGAAAGTTAATTTTATGATCTTCTGTGACTAATTATCTCTAATTTCATAAGTTTTTTCTGATTACACAAAATGGAAATAACAAAAAATCAAAGGGAATACAAAGCAGTTAATATTCCCTAAGATTCTTAATGTTGTTTCCACTGGGACTCTGCAAATTTGAAAGACAACATACGTTGCTGCGCACTTGAAGAAAACTAGATCCCAAAGATAAGGTTGCATCTTCCACTCCCAAACCCCAAACCAAACAACAACAAAACAGAAAACCAGTTGGAGTGTCTTCTTTAGACATTTTTCCTTTGAAAATAATAAGTTTAGTATTCGCTTTCTTTCATTCCTTTTATCTCCCAGAAGGATGTTGCTGAGATGTCTGTGTTGCTGTGATTCAGCTGAGTCTTTGGGAGTGAGGTAAGTGGTTAACTCTGGTGGACACAGAAGAAATAGTTTATGCTAGCTTCCATCATTGGGTGCCACAAACATTCGGCTCAAAACCTTGCAACTTCCTTTTCCTTTTAGTTAAGTAACAGTACAAATGTCTGCCTGTTTCTGCTGGAATCCTTTCATGAAAGTTCTTCTGTGTTTGTGTTAAAAGTTTTGTGTGTGCTTAACTTGAGAAATAATTTCCAAGTAAGATTTAATATATGATTTTTTGATAAATAAAGCAAAGCAGTAGTTTTGTTACTTCTTCAACAAAATTCGACAATCTGATTTTTCACATCGTTTGAATATCAAATTCCTATTATGAGATCTGATTTAGTTGTAAAAGAAGAGGGAGTTTTAATTTTTATTATACAGTGATATTTTTCTTCTTTAGGACATGGTAAGTATTTTTTTAAGTGTTTGTAAACTTATTTTTTTAAGTTTTTATTTTAATTCCAGGTAGTTAACATTCAGTGTAATATTAGTTTCAGGTGTAGAATGTAGTGATTCAACACTTCCATACAACAGCCAGGGCTCATCACAGCAAGTGCACTCCTTAATCCGCATCGTCTATTTCACCCATCACCCCCCACCCTAGGACATGGTAAGTTAAAATTGATTTTTTTCCTCACAACTTCTTTTTTAACTTTTTTTTTTACTTCAGAAAAAAAGTATTTACACTAAATTTATGATATAGCTCTCTGTACAGAGTTTTGAAATGCTGTTATATATTAAGAATCTAAAGTTTTTAGTATCAAATTAAAGTAATTTGATTTCTTGGGGGTACTTTCAAGTCAGATATCTCATTGCCACTGTTGGCGGTGGGAAGGTTCTGGAAGCCTACCCGCAATATGGTATAATTTGACAATGAACTCAAATACCCTGTGAGGAAATTGACAAGATTGGAAGACAGGACAAAAAACAAAGCACAATAGTGTTTGGCCTTTGCATGAGATTATGTCTTTAATATAATTAACACTGGACCCCATCACTGACTAAATTCCAATAGTTTTCCAACAAGGGTGTTATCTGGCTATCAGATTTCTATCTTCAATTCCAACTTTATGTCATGGATTTCTTAGTTCCTCATATCTCTTTCCTCAGAAAGCTAGTCACCATTTCAGATGTGTTTAAATTCTTAAAAGCTGAAATAATGAGCCCTAATACTGGAATCTCTATTGCGTCTAAAGAAAAAGACAATGAATTTAATTACGAGAGCAAAATATTGCCTTTACTACTCCCTAGAGGTCCCAGATTAAAAAGGAAAGTTCTTACAAATTCCAATTCATTTAAACTGCCTCATAGATCTATCTCAGTGGTTTGTTTTAATGTCCTGCAAACATGTTTAGAAACATGTTAAATAAAATAAAGTTAGAGGGAGAAGGAAAAGAGGAAGATTTCTAGAGCCTCTGCAAGGAGCAATGGAGAAATATTTAACTGCTGAATCAATTTTAAAGGATTTTGAAATCTTCATAATAGCTTGATGATAAGTGTTGAATCACTCACAGTGACTTCCATTTGCAGTAAATCTTATGAAATAAAGTGAGAAGACTGTAAAATGTATTTTAAAGCCTGTTATGGAGGATAGAAGTGGTGTCCATTTAGTGATACACAAGGTGCAAAAGCCAACCTGAGAAAATATTGTGAATTCAGTTAAAATACTAATTTTGTTCCAGGCAGTGTGATCTGTGCTTCAGGGGACACGAGCTAATTTTTCTTGTCCTCAAAGACCTCACAGTTAACTGGTGATAATGAAAGAGGGGCCTAGGTCGGGGGCAGGGGTGGAAGTGAGCAGACATCTGTTGTCAAGAGACAAGGTAAGGCTAAGTGCTCAACAATTAAAATAAATCCAGTATGCAATAAGCAATGTCCATCATTTGCTTTATTCATTCATTTATATTAACTGAGTACTTGTGATATGTACTATTAGATAGAAGGGGTATTACTTTATCAACCTTCCTCTGAAAGATTCTAGCGGAGAAGAAAAAAGCAGGAATACATCCTGGTCGTAGAGCGTGATGAGGTAGAGATGAGATACGGTAGGGGTACAGGTTTGCACATGTGTGAAGGGAAGGACTGGGAGTAACAGGAGATGAGGCTGGAATTCTTGGCAGGGGTCGTCAGAACATGGACTGCCTTGTGGACAGACAAGGGACACGGGACTGTAGGTCCTGTGGTGGAATGATATTGTAAAGCGTGACCACATATGTCCTCCTCTGCAAACAAACCACTCCTTTCTATGCCATGATCCTTCCCTAGGTGCTCCTAGACCAGGGCCCTTTGAGAATTCCTTTGCCCCCTGAAAACAGGACACGGGTAGACATGAACCCATGTATATGATTATTATTGCTTTTAAGTGAGAAAAAGCACCTCTCATGGGTATAAGATATAATTTGGGAGACTACTAAGCCGGATTAATGTGGCAAGGAGGTTTAAAATGTCTCCCTGGCACGAGAGTAGTGTTACCAGGGGCCATGGCCTAAGAGTGAACACAGCCACTGTGCAGCCCGCTCAGAGGAGTCGTGAGGGCTCAAAGCAAGAATCCTGACAACAGATGATGCTCCTTCAAATTTCTTAGAAGCTGCTATAAGTGCGAGATAATAAAGGAAACCTAATGGACCTGGTGATGCAGAATCTTCAAGTTTTGGTATCATTTCAAGAATGACTCAGTCTTTTGCATTCCTTCAAGCTATGTTGAAACTTTACCTAAGCAGTAAGAAGTCCCAATGCACTGAAATACCTTCAGGGGAAATGTGCTGTTTTGGAAACTGACATCTACGAAGAAATTATACTTGGAAATAAAGTATGCAGCATTAAACCCAATCTTTCCTTGGCGAGGGAAAACATTTTCTGTGGTGATGTTGAACTTCCAAAAGCAGAGGTAGAATGGCACAGTGAAAATGATGCAGAGAATAAATTGGCTGGAGTCCTCGCTATGGTCTGAGTGTTTATGTCCTTTCAACATTTATATGTTACAATCTTAACCCCTAAGTTGATGGTATTAGAAGCTAGGGCCTTTGATTAGGTCATGATGGGAGACCTCAAAATGGGATTAATACTCTTACAAGAGAAACTCCAGAGAGCTAGCTCACTCATTCACCATGTGAGAACTCAGAGGTCTGCAGTCTGCAATCCAGAGGAAGGCTCTCAGCAGAACCCAAGGATGTTGGCACCCTGATCTTGGACTTCGAAGTTTCCAGAACTATAAGAAATAAATGTTTGTTGTATATAATCTGCCCAGTGTATGGTATTTTGTTATAGCAACCCAACAGACTAAAATAGTCCAGAAAAATAAATGAGTCAGACCAGAAGAAAAGGCAGCAACAGTTGGAAACCCAGATCCTAACTGAATTTCAGAGCTGGTTTTCCTGCTCTAGAAATATTCTCCCATCTCTAGATAGGTAAGTGAATTAGTACAGAAATACGATGAACCAATCTTGAACAAACCTGCAGGATATTAAAGTGCAATTTTCAGATCCTGATGATCTGTATCTTCTGTTTTAGATTTCCATGTTGAATCCAGTGACTACTTTACCAATAAAGTTCTCACAAAACCTTACAAGATAAAATCAGACCCAGATAAGGCAGAAATTTTTGCTTTGAAGGCTTTGAAATAGTTGACTGCGATGGGTGTAACATAATTGTAAAAAAGGAAAATTATTACAGCTAAAACAATCAAGAAAAAACAGAAACGTGCTGTCTAGGCACTGTTAGAACAATTACTGAACAAATTTGGAGTGATTCATTTTTTTAAAAAATTAACTTTTTAGCCTGCTGATAGCATCTGGAGAGGAAGAGTCACTGGATGAAGGTTCAGAATTCACATCAGCATTGGAATAAGGATTTCACTTCTGGAAAATATGGTTCCACATACTGTGTATCACTTTACTGGAAAAGCAATAGATGCGCTGATAATTTTGAGGAAGGTGAGAGAGGAGAAGAATAGGCAATAGAAAGTGAAAGGAGGAAAAAGTTGGATAATGCTGAAGTTGACCCCAACTGTAATTTTTTATCTGTGTATCTTTCATACATTTCTAGAAAAAAGCTACCCAACCCACTGAACGCATGCAGCAGGAAGCAAGCACTCTGCAGTGAGGCTTGAACATGTAATGGATATGTCAGGACACCAGGCTTAGTAGGCAGGGGATTTGGTCATTGCTACAGCAAATTCTTATTGACGATACTTAAAAATAACTTCTTTTCAAGTGAATGATTTTCATTTTAACTTCTTCCTTTCTTTTAAAATTTTGTTTGTCCCTCACATGTTATCAGAAATAAGAATAAAGCTCTTACAGCACGGGCACCCAGCATCTTGGCGATCTTTCCAGGCCCTGCACTGAGGGAGGACCTAATAGAAGCCATATTGAGGTTGGGCATGGCGGGGAGGAGCAGTGGCTGGGGAGATGGTAGTATTGGAATGGTCACTAGACAAATAGGGAAGATAATATGGTAGCATGCTTCAGAGGCTCTTAGAATCTTTTGTCACCGTCCAGCAAAAGAATTTAGTCTTTGGTTCTCTAGAAAAATTTCACACATTTTGCTTCCAGCAACTAAAATCTGCTTCATGTAAAAACAGCTTCAAATATATATTTACACTAAATATCTCAGAAAAGCCAAGTTGAGTAAATTCATCTTTTTCCTTATGTTTTTACATTGCACATTTTTAATTTTTCAGAGAATGGGGTGGGTGGGGGAAAGTGAGCACACTGGCTTTTATGTGTTACTTTGAGAGTTCATCCTCATATGTATTTAAATCTTGTTCGTAGGTACTTTCACTTAGGCTATTGCTAATCTCCAAGATTTGTGAAGCTATGTTTGTGACTCAAGGTCTGGTAACTTAGTCCAAAAGGAAATGATATCTATTAATCATTGCTAGGGGCCTGTGCAGAAAATCCGCATCTTCTTGTGAATAGCTATTGAAAGAGAAAAATTGTTTTCATAATATACAGGCTTGATTTTGCAGTAAAAAAATTAAATGGGCTGCAACCAAAAGAGACAAGTTTTATTAGTTTTTTTTTTTTATTTCTCAACTAGTGTTGAGAAGCTCAGAGTAAAAAGTATAAATTTCCAATTTTGTACCATAAATTGAAGTTCTTGTTTGATTAGTAATACTTCCATTTCTCAACTCCACTATTTTACTTTGTTCTAAAAGCCCTGGATTTGGTACAACCTGTTTCTCAATTGCCATGCAGGATGTTGAAATGTATGGCAATGGTCCTTAGGCAGGCACCAGCTGAGCATCAACATCATCACCAGGCACATAGAGAATGCTCCAGCTTTGCCTTACTATAAACATTTGTAACATAATGCAGTGCTTTCAATGTGTATGGAATATTTAGAATATCTTGTTAAATTTGTAAACATAAATCCAGCACAAATAAACAAAAACAAAATCAGGCAAAACTGGAATGATGAACCTTCTGTGGGCTAGACAAGGGAGAAGAGTTGAGGAGGTTAAGGATAGAGTTGGATGGGTGTGAAGGTCTCTGAGAAGGAGACTTGTGTGCTCAATAAAGGAGGGGGGGTGGACTCCCCCATAGTATGAGCATCTGTTTTCGCTCTCATTTCCTGTCTGGAACCACACAAGAAGGCCACTTCACAGTATTATGGGGGCACCATGCCACTCTGTCAGGTGAGTCATAAAATAGAGTGTCGAGGGCAGTGGGTTTGATGCACTGGGGTGGTGTAGTGTGCTAATTTTTTCCCATATCTTTAAGGAGAACACAGCTGTTAGGTGAGAGAGAATGAAAGAGAGAGAGAGACTGAGAGAGAGAGAGAGAGAGGCTAGGTAGACCTGAGAAAGTCTTATATTCTTGATGAGGGACACTACAGAGGAAAGAGGTGTGGACCATAAGACCAAAGACCAGGTGGGAACTTGGCTGCCTCAGTGAATGCCAATGTGGACAGAGGACACATCTGAGCATTGAGTGGGATTGGAATCTCACTAGATGGCAGCAGAGTGTAGGGCCCGGGATATGTAGGAGAGAATAGTCTACCTCCAATTTCCCACTTCCCACCTTTGCTTCTGCTTCTCCTCCTCCTCCTCCTCCTCGTCCTCCTCGTCCTCCTCCTTCTTCTTCTTCTTCTTCTTCTTCTTCTTCTCCTCCTTCTTCTTCTGCTTTCGAATAGGACACATAGCACCACCAACTCCCAGAGTACTGTAAGGCCTAATCTCTTAATAAATTCCTTTTTCTGTATCACTCGTGGCAGTTCTTTTTCTCTGATTGAACCCTATTATAGAAGCTGATGTTGGACGTGGTTCTAGAAGAACAGAACCTTAAGGATTGGTATCCTGAATTGGCTCTGGATTTTCTGGAATTGGTTCTTGGATGTGATTAGATTTAAAGGCAGTAATAACCCTGTTTCCGTTGGTAAAAAGAGCGCTTGCTTTTCATGGCATGCAGTGGCAAAAGAGTTACTTAAATTGCCATCAGTAGACACATAATCTAATCCCTATGTAAGGCAAAGATTCGTTTCAGGGCAGTCAGTCATAGAGTTTGAGGTGCTGACCCAGACTTGGAGTGGTTAACTTAAAACTCTGAGTTTGTAATTTTCTTTCCCCTAGTTCTCCAGGTCACTTAGAAGAAACTAAATAGCTCTGTTATACTCCTTATATTAGGATGAGCAACCAGGACTGAGGGGAGTCCTAGAATGTCCAAATTAAGAAAGTCCCAGGCAAGCCAGGAAGAGTTTATATTTACTAAAGTGTTCTACGACAGCCTTTACTTGATGGCAGAAACCTGTGCCTGCAAGTTCTTGGAAGATGCAGGAATAAGGGTTTCTACCACAGTTCCATTCAATTCACCTTTTTGGTCTGTTTAGAAGGCAGGCAGATCTTGGAGGATGAAAGTGGATTACTGTAAACTTAATCTGGTAGTGAAACCAGCAGCTGCTTTTCCAGATGAGATTTTGTTGCTGGAGAAAATCAACATACCTTCTGACACTTGGTAATTATTGACCTATTGAATGCTTTTTCCCCCCTCTATACTAGTGAATAAAATTGTTAACAGAAAACAATTTGCTTTGACTCAGTCCCTTCATTATCCTACCTCAACTACCTATATCAGCTCTCTAGCATTTTACCATTATTAAGGTGTATTAGTCAAGGTTCTTCAGAACCAATAGGGTATATATAATACAAGAAGAGATTTATTATGAGGAATTAGCTCACATGATTACGGAGGCTGAGAAGTCCCAAGATCTGCCTCCTGCCAGCTGGAGACCCAGGAGGGCTGGCGGTATAATCCCAGTCCGAATCTGAAGACCTGAGAACCAGGGGAGCCCATGGTGTAAATACCCTTCCAAGGGCAGAAGAAGACTGATGTCTCAGCTCAGCAGGCTGGCAAGCAGGACACAAGAAGGAACAATCTCCTTCCTTTGCTTTTTCATTCTATTTTGTTCTTTTGGAAGGCCGTCAGTGGATCATGTGAGGCCCACACACTGGGGAGGGCAATCTACTTTACTGAGTCCACCAATTCAAATGCTAACCTATCCAGAATCACTCTCACAGACACACCCCTAAATAAGGCTTAATCTGGGCATTCCTTGGCCAGAGTCAAGCTGACATATAAATTTAACCATCACACAGGGATTAGCAAATTGTTTCTCTAAAGGGCCAGATAGTAAATATTTGGGGTTTTGTGGGACACCTTTGGTCTGTCCTTCTCTTCCTTTTTCTATGCAACTATTTAAAAATGTGAAAAGCATTCTTTGTTCCCAGGCTGTACAAGAACAGATTGTAAAGCCAGATTTGGTCCATAGAACATAGTTTATCAACCCTTCTAACCCATAGGTAAGTGACCTAGTTAATATAACCACATATTTTCCAGATAACTGGAATCTCAGAAAGGTTTAATAACTTACCTAAGGTCACACAGAGAATAAATGTATCTTGGATTTTAAAAAGTTCTTATAAAATTCAAAAAAAATTTTTTTTAAGATTTTATTTATTTATTTTAGAGAGAAAGAGCAAGAGAGAAAGCATGTGTGTGTGAGTAGGGGTGGGGGGGCAGAGGGAGAGAGGGAGAGAAGCAGACTCCATGCTGAGTGTGGAGCCCGACATGGGGATTGGGGACCCTGAGATCATGACCTGAGCTGAAACCAAGAGGCAGATATTTAACTGACTGAGCCACCCAGGCGCCCCAAGATTCAAAAACTTTTAATCTTTTCATTGCGCTGATTCCTTCTCAGATTTGATCATTTATGCTGTTCTATTATCACCAGTGAGGAGTAATCCTAAGTAATAATATAACTTGTTGACAAATTATTGTTAGAAAGACTATCTAGCCATTGATTCCGCTAAAACAGAAGTCAATGCATTTGACCAACATTTTTCATTATTATGCTAATTAATGCTTTTTCTTTAAAGATTCTTCCTTTGCTCAAATTCTTATCAGGTTCTTTTGAGATCTTTTTCAACTAGGCCTTGACTTTTTGATTTCTGTGTTGATCTCTGCATTGTCCAGTTTTAGCAAGAACACTCTGTATCAGTTTAACCAGAATCCCCTATTCTTGATATCTGATTACTGTCAATACCTGATTGGGTCTCTCATCCTCCATCATCCCTCAGGTGATGTCTGATCACCGTGATCTGCATTCAGCAAGAATCCCATTAGGTCAGTTTAGCCAGAATCGGCCTTGTGCCTAATTTTCCATTTTACTGACTCCCTTCCATCCCCCACCCCACTCCTTTGCTATAAATTCCTATTTTTCTTGTTGTATTTAGAGTTGAGTCCAATCACTCTTCCCCACTACAAAACCCCATTGTTGTGGTCCCTAGCACTATCATGATAGTTCTCTTGATTAAATTCTGCCTTACTGTTCTTTAAAAATGTCTGGATATCAGACAAATTTCTCTGTTCTTTTTTTTTTTTTTTTAAGATTTTATTTATTTATTTGACAGAGAGGGGCAGCGAGAGAGGGAACACAAGCAGGGGGTGTGGGAGAGGGAGAAGCAGGCTTCCTGCCGAGCAGGGAGCCCGATGTGGGGCTCGATCCCAGGACCCTGGGATCATGACCTGAGCCGAAGGTAGACGCTTAACGACTGAGCCACCCAGGCACCCCAAATTTCTCTGTTCTTATAGAGATTACTATCCAGCAAACAAACTTTAAACAAATAGTTGAACAATAAAAAGGAATGGCAGTCGTGATATTGCTCCAAAGAAGAAGTCAGGTTGCTGTCAAGTTACTAGTAAATTACTTCTATCCAATAGGTCAACACTTAGTCAGGGGTGAGGTACATGGAAGTGAAAAGGGAGCTTGGTTAAGGGAGAAAGAGTTTGGCCATGTGTTTTGTGGAAGGTTACCTTACTACTATCTATTCTGTCCAGAAGTTCTCATCTGTTTTAATTAAAGAGTCATACCTCCCATAATAAATGGCAATATTGGAAAGGGTAAATTTTTTAAAAGATATTATTTATTTTTTTGACAGAAAGAAACACAGTGAGAGAGGGAGAACAGGCTTCTCACGGAGAAGGAGCCCGATGAGGGGCTCGATCCCAGGACCCTGGGATCATGACCTGAGCCGAAGGCAGATGTTTAACGACTGAATCACCCAGGTGCCCCAGAAAAGGTAATTTTAATGTGATAGTTGTACCTTTAGTTCAGTGGTTTTCTAATTTGGTGTGAGAATTTACCAAAGGGCAGAGCTTATTAAACGTGCCAGTTCCAAGGCCTCCTTCTAGAGAGTCTGTTGGACTTAGGAGAATACATTTCTATCAAACACTCCAGATGATTCTGAGGTAGGCAGTCCATGATCCACACTTGCGATAAATACTACTAGAGACAGAAGGTGAAGGTGTTATATTGGTCTTTTTTCCCTCAGCCTCCCAAGAAGGAATGCAACAGCTACTTTTAAAACCCTATTTTTTGTTTGAGATTTTATTTATTTGTTTATTTGAGAGAGAGAGAGAGATAACATGAGCAGAAGGGAGGGGCAGAGGGAGAAACAGACTCCCTGCTGAGCAGGGAGCCAGACTTGGGACTCAATCCCAGGACCCCGAGATCATGACGTAAGCCGAAGGCAGATGCTTAACTGACTGAGCCACCCAGGTGCCCCTAATTTTAAGGAAATTAAACCCACCTCAGACCTTTGTAAAGGAATCTTGGTCTTTGTATTCTTATTTGCCTCCTGCTTTTATGTACTTTCTTCCTCCTCATCCCTATCCTGATCTTCTGAGGTATGTTTGAATTTTCTTGTTTGTAATTACTTCTTGCCTAGATGATTTATGTTGTATTTTCTTATTTAAGAAATTTTATTTAAGATTTTTGTTAAATTCTGGGTCCCAAAATATCACCCAAACAACTCATTGAGAACACAAAGCTGAATTTATTCTTACCATAGTAAGGGAGAGTACTGCATTGACAACATCTTTGCATCCTAGAGAGAGGACAAAGTTGGGGTATTTATGAGAGTTTTGAAGTCCGGTTTACGTCTGGACTTTCAGTGTCAGGGCTTGATTAGAACTGGGTAAGAGTTACTGTGGAATATTTAAAAATTGGTGGATTTTGAGGTGATGGGTTGAGTCTGGGGATGTAAACTATCATTTATGTTTTTTTTTCATTGAAGAATTTAAGGATCTTTCATGAAATTCTTGGAATGAACAAAAGAGTTATTTGCAACTTTTATTTTACTGTGTAAGAGATTCCTGGAATAGCAAAGTTATATTGATGATTACAGTGGAATAATACAGTCCTATAAATGTAGACAATAAACTGTGTAGGTGAAGATGATTTTGGCTGTCACTACAAACAAAGATAATTCTAATTATACACACTTTTAATTCATCTCTTTATTGGATTTACTGACATAAATTAAAGCATAAATGCTTGTTCCTTAAAAGTCTCAAGATTTTTATATTTCCTGGGTTATTTTATGCTTGAGAATGTTGCTTTTTCTTTTTTTTTTTTTTTAAAGATTTTATTTATTTATTTGAGAGAGAGAGAATGAGAGAGACAGCACATGAGAGGGGGGAGGGTCACAGGGAGAAGCAGACTCCCCGCCAAGCAGGGAGCCTGATGTGGGACTCGATCCAGGGACTCCAGGATCATGACCTGAGCCGAAGGCAGTCGCTTAACCAACTGAGCCACCCAGGCACCCAAGAATGTTGCTTTTTCAATGTGGAAAACATTTTGGTGAGATATAATGTTCTTAGGAGACAGTTTCTTTCCCTCTGAAAGAAAAAAAAAGTGTTCTAACATGTTTTCTATGTATATTTGGATAAAGAAGTTAGAGAGAAATAATTGATTAATAATAGTTTATATCCAAAGCACCTGGGTGGCTTAGTCGGTTAAGCATCTGACTCTTGGATTCAGCTCAGTTCATGATCTCAAGGTTGTGAGATTGAGCCCTGTGTCAGGCTCCACACTGGATGTGAAACCTGCTTAAGATTCTCTCTCTCTGCCTCTCCCCCCTCTTTCTCTCTCTCTAAAAAAATAATAGATTACATCCACTCTCTTTTATATTAAAATTTTTATTTTTTATTATTATTTTTAAAATATTTGTTTATTTATTTATTTTTGAGAAAGGTCTATGCCTTAGGTGAGGCTTGAACTCATGACTGTGAGATCAAGAGCGGCATGCTCTACTGACTGAGCCAGCCAGTCACCCTTACATTAAAATTTAAAATTTAAGTTCATATAATTTTAAAGGAAGAAAAATGGATAACTGAACAACTTCTAAATTTAACTGAATGTTTATTCATGAAGATATATTACTTTGTAAAGAATCCTTCGGAGTTTAACAATAACAGGTTATGAAAAAACTAGGCCCTGGGGCGCCTGGGTGGCTCAATCGGTTAAGTGTCTGCCTTCAGCTCAGGTCATGAACTCAGGGTCTTGGGATCGATTCCTGCATGGGGCTCTCTGCTCAGCAGGAGCCTAGTTCTTCCTCTTCCTCTGCCTGCTGCTCCCTCTGCTTGTGCTCTCTCTCTGTCAAATAAATAAATAAAATCTTAAAAAAAAAAAAAAGAAAAAACTAGGCCATTGGAACCATTTGTTCCATGATGTATTTTTTTCATGTTATCTATTATTTTGCTAATATATAAATAAGAATATTTGTACTTCTCAATTTTCCTCCCTCTTGCTGATTTTCTAGGTAAATTGTCATTTTCATGTTTTCAGGCTTAGGACATCTTAACACTGTTTGGGGACCACAAGTCTTGCTATCAACTGTTTCACCACAACTTCCCTATTTAAGAATACCTTTATTTTGATTCATCTCTTGGCTGGTTGGATTTCACTGTCAAATAGATTTTTTGTCCAAAAGAGGCATGTAGATATTGTGTCCCTGAGATATATAGATATAGATAGGCATATATCTATTTATATAGGTATAGATATAAAATACATAATATGTAAAATAAGGAATTGGCTCATATGATTATGGAAGCTGAGAAGTCCCAAGATCTGCAGATGGAGACCCAAGAGAGCTGGTGGTGTAGTTCCAGTTCAAGTCCAAAGGTCTGAGAACCAAAAGAGCGAATGGTATAATTTTCAGTCTAAGTCTGAAGGTCTGGGAAAACCAGTTGATGTAAGTTCTAGTCCTAGGGCAGGAGAAAGCTGATGTCTCAGCTCAACAGTTAAGCAGGAAAATTTCCCTCTTATTCCATCTTTTTTGTTCTATTCAGGTCTTCAACTGACTGGATAAAATCCATTCATATTAGGGAGAACAATTTGCTTACTCGGTTTACTGATTCAAATGTTAATCTCAACCAGAAACACCCTCACAGACAAATCCAGAATAAGATTTGACCAAATGTCTGGAAACCCCATGGCCTAGTTAATTTAAATTAACTAGTTAAAGTTAAATTGACACATAAAATTAACCATCAAATGTGTCTTCTCCTTTGGGTAAGTAGAGTATTATTCCCTTGTCTTTGAAATTCAATAAATTAACTAGGTTGTATTAATTATTCTATGTCCATTTTCACTTAAACAATTTCATCAAATAGTCCCCAGAAGCCATTACCAGTTATCCCATCACCACCCTGTGACAGTCATCAAAAAGAAAAAATATATAGGAGACTCTCTTGTCGACAAGGAAGACATATTAATATTTGTTGAAATGAGAGATATGCAAAATGTGCAATTCCATAATTCTGTAATTTATTTAACAAGTAGTGTCTGCTATCCATTTGCTAGACTCTTTTTTAAAAAGATTTATTTATTTACTTAAGTAATCTCTACACTCAACATGGGGCTCGAAGTCACGACCCCAAGATCAAGAGTTGCATGCTATACCAAACCCGCTCAGGCGCCCCTGCTAGATTCTTTTTTAGGTGAATTTGGCAGATAAAGTCTCTGCTCTCAAGTTGCATCTAAATTTATTGTATGATCCATAGTTAATTGCTCACATTTTCCATATCATGGCTATAAGGTATGTTTAGTGCTCATCTGTCTTATTCATGGGTACCATTATCTTTTCATGTACTGGAGAAATTTTCTTGTTATATCCCACCATCTAACGGAAGAGTCAGGATGCAGATTAGTGGACATCCTTGCCACCACCACAGGCATGTGACATTGGCTTCAGCGATCATATGTAGCAGTGTGGGACTTTGATGTGGGAATTAGAGAGGAGGAAAGAGTGGCTTAAAATAACAATCATTCAAATGTTTCTCATAATTCTGTCAAGAATTTGGGCAAGGCACAATAGGGATGATTTGTCTCAGCTCCACAAAGTCTGGGGCCCCATTTGGGATGCCTGGAATATTGAGGACAGCTGGGGGCTGGAATATTGAGGACAGCTTCTTCACTCATGTTTCTGGCACTTGATGCTTCTTCATGTGGCTTTTGCTCTATGTTGCATCTCATCCTCAGGGCCACTCCACGGGGCCTCTTCCTCTAGTTACTTAACCCTCTTGCATGCCAGCTTAAGGGCCAAAGAGCATGAAGCAGAAGCTGCCAGATATTCTTAAAGCCTAATCTAGGAGGTTCTAGATCATTTGCTCTATGTTCTAGAGGCCAAAATAGTTTTCCTTTGAATGCATTTAATTTGTAAATGGTTCGGACTTTGAAAATGCAACTTAAAAGAATCATAAGGCGACATGTTGATTTTTCTTCCCAATTTCTCCTCAGTTTTAGGCAATCAATAGAAGAGTAACATTAGAGCAGTTTTGCTTATTTTCCACTGTTAATGTTAGATACGAAAATATTCATAGTTTGGAAACTATTGTAGATTTAAGTGTAGATTTCTTCTGAAACCAAAAGGTCATTCAAAAATTATTGTGAAAGGTACTGTAAGAAGAGTACAATATGGTGGTTAAGAGAGCAATTTTTGGAACTTGGCTACCAATTTCAAATCCAGCTTCACCTCTTATTGGCTGCATGATGTGGAACATGTTACTTAGCCCATCTGTGCCCCAAGTTCCCCAAATGTAAGATGGAGATGTTAACACTTCCTCCCTTACAGGGTGACTGTGAAGGTTAAATGAATGCATACGTGTAAAGCCCTTACAGTAACTAGCCTCTACTAAATGCTCATCAATTTTAGCTGTTATTATTATTATTATTATATAAAATTATCAATTCAGTAGCATATGGCAAAGGAGAAAAAGTGAAAACAAAAAAGAAAATAGTAAAACTATGACTAGTGTGATAGTATATATGAAGATTCAATAAATGTGTATGGATTAATCTTCACTATTAAAAGACAGATAATTAGATTGGATAAACCTTACAAAATCTCTCTATGTGATGTATCCAAGAGCCAAATCTGAAATTAAACCACACAGAAAGATAAAAAAATAAAAAGGTGATTAAAATACATATCAGGAAAACTATAATCAAAAGAAAGCTGGCAAAACAAAATAGTACAAAGTAGAAACCAAGGCAAAAAGCGTTATTACTACATAATAAAAAGGGAAGAATTTAGTAAGAAGATAGAAAAATTATGAACTCCTGTGTACACAGTATTGTCTCAAAATATAAAACTGACACAATCATAAAATAAATTTGACAAATTCACAAACACATTGGGAGACTTTTAATAAACCTTTATTAGGAATTGATAGATCAAGTTGATAAAAGTAGTGATTTTGAACAAAACTGATAGCTTGATCTGTACCGCAAAATAGAAAATATACATTCTTTTTGAGGATAAATGAAACAATAATAAACATTGGCCAGGTATTAGTTCTCGAAAGAAGTTCTAGTGAAGGTTGGAGCATGTCCTCTGAACACAGTCTTAATGGAAGCCATGAATAAAAATTATTTATAAAAACTCCATAGATTTATAAACTAAAGAAGCAATACTGCATAAGAGATAAAGGGGAAATAAAAATGAAAATTACGATCTATTTAGAATTGAATGACAATAAAAGTTCTACTCATCAAAATTGCTGAGAAAAGTACATGAAAGTTCATTTATAGCTCATTCTGAAAATGATTCAAATTATTTAAACAAGGGCTTGGAAAGCTAAAGAAAATTGATGAAAGGAAAGAAGAAAGATAAAAGAAACGAAGTAAGAAACAGAAACAAAGGATCAAGAAAAACAAAACTGGTTCTTTATTAAGATTTTGGCTGTATTTTGGTGTGTGTGAAATGTTCTCTTGATTGCTCTCTCATAGAGACAAGGAAGGAAGAGATGTGCATTGAAAGAAGAGAATTTTAGAATTTTTCAATGAACTTTAGGTCTCTGTTGACATGTTATTTAATCACACAGATATATTCCTTACCTTACTTTCTATTGTTAGTTTAGGTTCTAAGAAATAAGAAAATAGTTTCCCCTTTGGAATTCACATGATTTAGAAAGTAAATACATTTTCTGATGCATTTTTTCAAGTATGTTTGTTCCACTATAAATTCAAAGCAAAATATTTAAGACAAAATTAAATATAAATGTAAATATACATATTTAAGGCAAAGATAGTTACACATTCATCACAGAGAAGTGGAGTAGAAAGTATACATGCAAAAACCAAATTCCTACCTACTTTGAGTTGAAGCATATGTGAAATGTTTCAGACATACATACAAGAATGGGTTGAATGCACTTAATAAATAAAAAAAATGTTTTTCCTAAAATTTCAGGGTTCAGGTACCTTAATATTCTGCAGCTACATCTGTCTTTTTAAAGAGCCACACCTTTTACATTATCCAGAATGATGCCATCTGTTTTATTATCAGGGAGGTTACTAATGGGAAGTGTCTGCATATAGACTGATTTCGTCTATTTGATATGCTAATAAATCCTGGGGAAGGAATTGTATTTTATTGAATTACTTACATTTACATAGCTGGAATTGCTGTCATTTTCTCTTCTATGAAACCTTAATTCCCTTGTTCAAATTGCTCAAAATACGTTGTCAATGAATGCTGTAATAGATAACCAAATGAGTTTTGCAGTCATAGAATATCCTGGTGCTCTTATTCAACATAATCATTTTGAACTTTAAATCAAATGGGCTCATTATTTTCTCTCTTTAACGTGCCTCATAGTTAAGGAAAAATTAGTATTAGTCTAGAATTAGAATGTTTTAGTCTTTCTCAACTCAACACTTGTACTCTCCCTATTTTTTTAGAATTAACTCTGATTTTGTGGTTTTTATAGATTTCCAATCTCAAGGATTCATTACATTGTCATTTTATTTTCAAGAACAAGCTATGTACACTTTAGATTACATCAGTATAAAATTTGCATTGCTAGTCATTGTTAAAAGGAAATGGAAAATATTAGTTTTGTTTAGTAGGCATTTATTAAGCATCTAATGTATGCTCGTTGTTGAGAGGGGAAAAATATAAAAAATGACTTTGCTTATTTCACTCAAAACCGACATTAGTAATCAATTGTTAAATTGATGGTGCAAAATTTAAGTGCTAGTTTGGACATTTCAACTTTTCTCTTGTCTACCAGCAGTATCACCATAAAAAGATTAGAGTTTGGTTCATTCACACAACAAGAAGTTGATGAGCCCTTTCCATATATGATGGACTAGAACTGTGAACAACAGAGAGGTAGTTCCTCCCTGCACAATGCTGGGAAAAACTTAGCAAAGGGTTTTAGAGGGAAAAGAGTCCTCTACTAAAGGGCAATTTCTGAGATTTCAAAAAGCGATGACTAATATGGTATTCTTTTCCTTTAGACTCAAAAGAACCCCAAGGGGAGGCCTGTGATCACAGGCATGTTCTGTCTTGTCTGCATTACTCAGTGACGGAAACATGGTTGATTGATTTCTAGGCCTCAGTAGGCATCTGACACCACATTTATCAAATACTGCCATTCAGATTCTCATCTTTCACTTGAAAGCAAAGCAAACTTGGTTTGTTAAGTCCATGTAAAAATGAGATTGTGGTTAAAGCATAGTAAAACTTATGCTGTTCTTTAGGGCACATATTTTTTCTTCTTAAGTAAAAAAAATGCCACATATAAATGAAATCATATGATAATTGTCTTTCTCTAATTGACTTATTTCGCTTAGCATAATACCTTCTAGTTCCATCCATGTCATTGCAAATGGCAAGATTTCATTTTTTTTGATGGCTGCGTAAGATTCCATTGTATATATATATACCACATCTTCTTTACCCATTCATCTGTCCATGGACATCTGGGCTCTCTCCATAGTTTGGCTATTGTGGACATTGCTGCTATAAACATTGGGGTGCAGGTGCCCCTACAGATCACTACATTTGTATCTTTGGGGTAAATACCTAGTAGTGCGATTGCTATGTCATACAAGAAAATTGATACTTGAAGAAGTAAGATAACTTACTACATTTCATAGAACTATGAAGTGCCAAGTCCTAGTTTTTAAAACAGATCTGCCTGATTCCAAAGCCTATTTTTTTAACCATTCTGCTATAGTGTTTAAGTTTTTATTTATCCAATTTGTAGTTCTCTTTTCTTTCTCCCAAACATTTTTGCTCCTATTTCATATACAGACTTGAAGACTTCTGTAGATCAAAACTTAAGACTTAGTACTTTACAAAACATTTATTGAACTTCCTTAACATTTATTGGTGCTGACCACTTTAGCCGGCCCTGTTTTTATCAAAGTACATTGATTACTACCATTACTTGAAGTGTATACAAAGAGTCCTTGCAAAATTTAATTAAAGTATCTATTACACCTTTATGACATCAGGACATATCATGTGTGATTCTGTTTTTATTCTCCAAATCTTGTCTACCAGTTTTATTTTCTTTCTGCCCCATGTCCAAACATCTAATGCTCTTGTACTGCTTTCCAAATATATGGCCTTTTGGGAATTTTCCAGGGTTTTCCCTAGAGCAAAAGTATCCAACTGATGGTCCATAATCCAAATCTGACTTACAGAACTGGTATGTCTACTTTGTACATTGTTTTTATGTTTTTTTTTTTTAAAACCAACAGTTAAAACTCAGGAAATTTGATGTAAAATATCTGGATCCTAAACATAATCTGGCAATACTGGATCTGAACTTCTGTAATAAATGCTTAGCTCTTGGTAATAGGTCCCCCTTTACATAGAGTGGGTTCTCTCCTATTTGCTGGACGTAAGCACTCACAATTGGCTTTCCAAATCTAGGCCAAATGCCAGTTGCCATTTATCATTGTGCATGCACGTTCGTTTTCTCACAGTAGAGAACTATTTCTCTGTACTATGTCTTAAAGGTGGGAAAATGAAAAATAAACCTAAAGGTTAATATACTTCAAGAAAAATGGAAGAAAATACATTTTTCTCTAGATGTGAAGAATATTAAACAATTTTTAACATGTAAGCAAAATATGTGTCTTATACCAATGTTTTTCACTAATTTGTGTTACCACTCTGGTGACAGAGTTTATGACTTTGGCTTTAGAGTAGTCACAAACACTGAAGAATTACCAAAAAGAAACAAGGACTGGAGTTAGCAAAATTCTCTTTGGTTCAGTCTAATTCCTTTAAGCTCACCTATATTTCTTTGAAGTTTTTAACATAAAAGTCATGAATTTAATCAAATCAAATCACTGAGCAAATTCATTTGTGAAGAATTATGTGTAAGAGCAGGCCCTTCCATTGTTACTTTATCTTCAAAAAGTTTATGTATTTTTTCTTTCAAATTTGATAAAATAAATTTACATGTATTATATAGTATTCAGTTATAAGCCAGTTACCTAATCAATATCCCTTCCTCCTTTCTCCTTACTAACAGAAGCTGTAGTCTTTTGAAGCATCAATGAAACTGAAAAATATTCATCTTCAAGACTTCTTTGCAGCTTGGAGTAGCTATATAATCCAGGCAATGAGATATATGTGGAATTCAACTGGATAGGGCTACTGAGAAAGCCTTTTTTGGGTTAAATTAGTACAGCCTCAGTTGGCACACTCCCTTTTTTGGTATTTTACCCTAAATTTCCTTCTCCTTCCTGCCTAAAATATATATGCAGTTCCTGAAGATGGAACAGCATTTTTGTGATGACAAGGGCAAAAGCCAAATGCTCAAGTTGAGTAGAAAAAAGTTAGATTGAACTTGAATCCTTTATGCTTTTATGGAGTTACCATGGCAGACTTGGACTACTTAGTTTCATACTTCTAGTTATTGAGAAAAATATTCTGTTTAGTTAAGCTTCTGTAATTATGTTTCTGATGTATGCATTCAGATACAACTTATAACTAAAACAACATCTAAAACCTGGAAGCAGGCTGCTATAAATAACAGATCCTAAAATACAGTGGGGATGGGACTTTGGGGAAAAAAATCCTGAGAAAACCCAAGTCTAGATATGACTTATCTGCAGACTAGTGTGGCAAACTCATCCCTGTTTGCCCGGGATTATTTCAGTCTTAAAATGGAAAGTTCTACATCCTAGGAACCCTCTTAGTCTTAGGCAAGTCAGATGGTTGGCCACCTTACTGCAAGCAAAGGGAGAAAGAAGTACGTCTTTATTTATTAATTTTATTTTTTTAAAAAGATATATTTATTTATTTTGAGGGGGGAGGAGCAGAGGGAGAGAATCTTCATGATTCCCCACTGAGCAAGGTGCCTGACGTGGGGCTTGATCCCACAACCCAAGAGATCATGACCTGAGCTCAAACCAAGAGTCGGACGCTTAACCGACTGAGGTACCCGGTCACCCCAAAAAGTACATCTTTAATAGGGGAGACACTTTATCTTAGCCTGCAATCTATATTGACTGATAGGATAAAAATGCCAACCACTTCTATGTCTGTCACCAAAGCCAAAGCAAGCATCCTACGGAGGCCCCAGTTCTCTTCTAAGTTCAGGTTTCTCCTAAGATATCCTAAGGAACTGTCTATACAAGGTCTTTGAATAGGATTGTTTTATAAGGAATTGAAGAGAAACAATGCTTATTTTTTGAGGGAATTCTATTGTCAAAGATACACAAACTTAAGCAACAGACTATGATTACTCAACCTCTAAAGTTACATAAAGCTCCAAACATACATAAAATATGAGGGGGCTGTGAAACCATGTAGCTCCAGGAAAGACATTCTCTATAATGTCTACCTCACTTATAGACCTTAAGAATGACAGATGAAGAGAATTGCCCCCTGCGAAAAGACTTAAGATCTGTGGATGGCCATGGGTGGGGGGAAGATCTAGAGCTGTACTGTCTCTAAAGTGACTAGTAGCTACACTGAGATGTGTTATAAATGTAAAGTACACACTGGTTCCAAAGACTTAGTATGTAAAAAAGAATATAAAATATCTACTAAATACTTTTTCATGTTGATTACAAGCTGAAATAAGATTTTGGCTATACTGGGTTAAATGAAACTGAGTTTTCTGAGTGATGTCAGAAAGATGGTAGAATAGGCAGTCCCAGACTATCTTTATAAGAAGTCCAGAATCTAATTAAGAAGTTGCAGCACCTCAGACAAATATAAAACTGAAAACAGCTGCACTGAAATGGGTAAGAAGAGCAATTTCATTTTATCTGTGTCAGCCCCAACCCCCGCAAACTGGCACAGCTCGGTGCCAGGAGAGGTTAGCTCAGCCTGTGACTTCTACAGTTGTGTGTTGAGGGGAAGGAGAGTGGAGCATGCACCTGGCCTCCCTCTCTTTTACTGTGCACTCCAAAGGGCCGGTTTCTGTCTTGCTTCTCACTGAGTGCTGAAAGAATTGTCATTGTCTGCATGCCTTAAACAGGTAGGAAAAAGGAAAAAGGGAAGAAAGCTCCCTGAAGCCAACATAGATCTGCAAGATTGGGAAAAGTCTTTCCCCCAGCAGAGAGGGAGGGAAGTAGAACATGTCTTTAACATCTCCAGTTTTAGTGCACTCCCTGCCGGCCAGTTTCTGTTTATTGTTCACAGCAAATGCCAAAGGAACCAGCACAGTCAGACACCAGAGGGAGCAAGAGGTTATGGGTTCTTCAGAAAACGGAGGCGGGGTGGGGGTGGAGGGGGGTGGGTGGGGGTGGGGTGGGTGGAGACTGAATGCTGAATGCCTGAGCCAGGTTGATGAAGGTCTTTCCCAGTCAAAGCCAGTCCATAAAGTCTGATAGAAGTGATGGTTTCTTCAAATGTGCAGACATCAACCTAAAGCTACTGGAACATGAAGAATGTCCAAAGGAATAAAATAAATCTCTAGTAATTGACCCTAAAGAAATGGATATATATGAATTGCCTGATAAAGAATTCAAAATAATCATCTTAAAGAAGCTGTCTTAGTCCCTTCGGGCTGCTATAAATTACAACCGCAGACTGGGTAGCTTACTACGGAAATTTGTTTCTTACAGTTCTGGAGGCTAGAAGTCCAGGATCAGAGTGCCAGCATGTTTAGGTGAAGGTTCTCTTCTGGGTTCCTTATTGTATCTTCACTTGGGGAAGGGGCTAGGGAGCTCTGTGGGGTCTCTTCTATAAGAACACTAATCCCATTCATGAGAGCTACCCCGCTCAAGATCTGATCACTTCTCAAAGGCCCCACCTACTAATACCATCACCTTTGGAAGTTAGCATTTCAACATAGGAATTTGGGGTGGGGGTGGGGCACAAACACTCCTCAATCAAAGGACATAGAGTGGCTGATGGATTAAAAAAACAAGATCTAATTATTTGCTGTCTATAAGAGACTCACTTTAGATTTAAGGACACATATAGGCTAAAAGTGAAAAGTTGGAAAAGGTTATGCCATGCAAATGATAACCAAAAGAAAGCAGGAGTGGCTACACTTAACATTAGACAAAATAGTCTTTAAGTTAAAAACTGTTGCAAAAAAGTCATTATATAATGATAAAATGGTCAATTCATCAGGAAGATAATCACAATTATAAACATATATGGACCCAACATCAGATCACCTAAATATATAAAATAAACATTGACAGATCTGAAGGGAGAAATGATAGCAATTCAATAGTAGTAGGAGACTTCGCTACCCGACTTTTAATTGTGGGTAGAACATTGAAACAGAAAGTCAATAAAAAGACAGTGGACTTTCACAACACTATAGTCCAAATGAACCTAACAGACATTTACAAAACAGAATATACTTCAGAATAAATCACAAGTTAGGTCACAAAACAAATTTAGGAAGATTGAAATAATATCAAGTATCTTTTCTTATTACAATGGAATGAAACTAGAAATTAATAAAGAAGGAAAGCTGGAAAATTCACAAATATGTAGGAGTTAAACAACACACTCTTGACAATCCACTGGACCAAAGAAGAAATCAAAAGGGAAACTAGGTATTACAAAATATCTCAAGATAAATGAAAATGAAAACACAACATACCAAAACTTTTGGGATGTAGCAAAAACAGTACTAAGAGGGAAATTTATAGTGATAAATGCCTACGTTAATAAGAAGGAAGATTTCAAATAACAATATAACTTTATACCTCAAGGACCTAGAAAAAGATGAACAAATTAAGCCCAGAGTTATCAGAAGGAAGAAAATAATAAATATTAGAGTAGAAATAAATGAAATAGAGAATAGAAACCTAGAACAAAATTGATGAAACTAAAGAGCTGATTTTTGGAAAAGGTAAACAAAATTGACAAACCCTTAGCTATACTAATTAAGAAAAAAAAGAAAGAAGACGCGAAGTCAGAAATGAAAGAGGAGACATTACGATTGAAGTCACAGATTTTAAAAAGGATCATAAGCGACAATTATGCACAATTATATACCAACAGATTGGAAAACCTAGAAGAAATTAATAAATTCCCAGAAAGATACAACCTATCAAGATTGAATTGTGAGGAATAGAAAACCTGAGCAGACTAATAACAAATAAGAATATTGAAACAGTAATCAAAAACATTCTAAAAAGAAAACCCCAGGATCAGATGGCTTCACTGGTGAATTAAACCAAACATTTAAAGAAATAACACCAATTCTTCTTAAGTTTTTCCAAAAAATTGAAGAGGAAAGTACAGTTCCAAACTTGCTTTATGAGCCCAGCATTATCCTAGTACCAAACCTAGATAAAGACACCACAAAAGAAGAAAACTCTAGGCCAATATCCCCAATGAATACAGATGCAAAAATGTTCAACAAAACATTAGAGAACTCAATTCAATAGCACATTAAAATGATCATACACGATGATCAAGTGGTATTTATCCCTGTGATGAAAAGATGGTTCAAAATAGGAAAATAAATTAATTTCATACACCATATTAACAGAATGAAAGATAAAAGTCTCATGGTCATCTCAATAGATGCAGAAAAATCATTTGACAAAATTCAACACCCTTTCATGATAAAAACTCTCCACTCTCTAGTTATAGAAGGAATTTACCTCAATATTATAAAAGTCAGATGTGGAAAACCCACAGCTAAATCATACTCAACAGTGAAGAACTGAACACTTTTCCTCTAAAATCAGAAAGAAGACAAGAATGCCTTCTTTCACTAGTTCTATTCAATAAAGTACTGGAAGTCCTAACCAGAGCAACTAGGCAAGAAGAAGATATAGAAGTCATCCAAATCAGAAAGAAAAAATAAAATTTTCTTTGTTTGCAGATAACATGATCTTATATGTATAAACCCCTAAAGACTATACAATAAAATTTGCTAACAAACAAATTCAGTACAGTTGTAGGCTACAAAATCAACATACGAAATTTTTCATTTCTATACACCAGCAGTAAACTTTCAAAAAAGGAAATTAAGAAAATAATACTTTATGATAATTTCAAAAAGAACAAAATACTTAGAAATACTTAGCTAAAGAAATGGAAGACTTGTACACTGAAAACTATAAAACATTGCTAAGCGAAATTAAAGACACAAATAAATGGAAAGGCATCTTGTGTTCACAAACTGCAAGACTTAATATTGTTGAAATGTCCATACTACCCAAAGTGATCCACAGATCCGATGTGTTCCCTATCAAAATACCAATGGCATTTTAAACAGAAATAGAAAAAGAAATCCTAAAATTCATATGCAATCACAAATGACCTCAAAAAGCCAAAGCAATTTTAAAGAAGATCAAAACGGGAAACATCACACTTCCTCATTTCAAAATATATTACCAAGCTACAGTTACTAAAACAGTATGGTACTGGCATAAAGATAGACATTTAGACCACTGGAACATTTTAGAAGCCCAGAAATAAATCCATGCATAAATGGTCAACCAATCTTTGACAAGGGAGCCAAGGATATACAATGGGAAAAAGATAGTATCTTCAACAAATGGTGTCGAGAAAATTGGATATCCACATGTAAAATAATGAAATTGCATTCTTACCTTACATCATACACAAAAGTCAATTCAGAATGAATGAAAGATTTAAACGTAAGACCAGAAACTATTAAGCACTCAGAAGAACACATATGGGACAAGCTTCTTGACATCGTCTTGGCAAGGATTTCTTGGACAGGACATCAAAAACACAAGTAACAAAAACAAAAATAAAGTGGAACTACATCAAATTACAATACTTCTGCACAGCAAAAGAAACAACAAAATGACAACAAGACCTATGGATTGGGAGAAAATGTTTGCAAACCATGTATCTTATCATAAGGTGTTAACATCCAATATATACAAGGAACTCCTGCAACTCAACAGCAGAAAACAAAACCAAAAAATCCCACAAATAACCTGATTTAAAAATGGGCAAAGGAATTGAATAAACATTTTTCCAAAGAAGATATACAAATGGCCAATGGGTATATGAAAAGATGCTTAGCATCACTAACCATCAGGGAAATGCAAAACAAAACAAAACCACAATGAAATTTCTCCTCACACCAGTTACAAGGGCTATGATATTAAAGAAAAAGTAAGTAAAGGTAAGAAATTAGAATACTTGTACATTGTTGGTAAGAAATTAGAACACTTGTACATTGTTGGTAGGAATGCAAACTGGTGCAGCTACCATGGAAAACTGTATGGTGGTTCCTCAAAAAACTAAAAATAAAATTACCATATAATCCAGCAATCCATCTTCTGGGTGTTCAGAAGAACTGACCCACCTATATTGTCTATAAGAAACTCATTTTAAATGTTAAGACACAGAAGGATTAAAGGTAAAGGGGGTCAAAAGCAAACTTAAAAAATATTAAAAGTAAAGACTAAAGGTAAAAAGGTACTATGCTAATATGAATCAAAAGTGTTGTCTGGGGGAAAAAAGTGTTGTCTGGAAGGAGAGCAGCAATCTTTTGGCCATAAGGATGAAGCCACTTACTAAAGTGGGTAGACCAGAGATCAGCAAGGAGCCTGGGTCTTGGATGGCTTCCTGAAGCACTCTATTAGCCCTGGACTTTGTGCCTCAGTCTTCTGTTAGGTGAAAAAAATAAACCCCTACTTGGGCAAACCATGATAATTGTAACATATGACTGCAAGTAATCTAACTGATACTGAGGGGAACTAACATTAATAGATGATTCTCTTTAAGGAGCTTCATTTATTTTATTTAATCCTTATAACAGCATTTCAAAGATAAAGAAACTGAGATTCAGAATTTAAGTAACTAGACTAAGGTTACACAGCTGGTATATAGAGATGCTTAGGTATGAAACCTGGTCTTTAACGTCCCATCATATCATCGTCATTATCATTTCCATCATTATAGGGTTAACATCATTTGTTTGTTTCATTAACATGTTTGCACTAGAAATGTTTTACCAAGATGAGAATAAATTCTTTACATAATTTTCAGTGAACATAAATACTTGTTCATATTTGTAATTTATATATATATTTAAAAGTGTTAGAGAACAAATAAGCCCTTTTACCTGAAAGCTGAAGTCAGAATAAGGTTAGATGTATTGATTTGACCTTCATGCATCGTTTGGTGTGTGTGAGGTTTTTTTTTTTTTCTCCCAAGAAAAATAAATCTCTGGCTTTTTAAAAACTTTTATTTCTTTGCTGTAAAACTGGTTACAAAGATATGATGTTAGGCAAAAGAAATGTACAATTGGGAAAGAATTGGAGAGATTAGATTAGAAGGGAGGGATGTGCATTTACTCAAGGAGAAACATATCTTGAAGGCTAATAAAGAAGAAAGATATTGCAGACTATATTTATGTACACTTTGTCAGGGATGGATGAAGCCAAATGATTTTGTACTATCAAGATAATTTGTACAAGTTTCTGGAAGATATTAAACTCAGAATCTTTTTTTTTTTTTTTGCCTATCACCTTTGTCTTAAACTTTTAAAGTCATGTCTGATTTGAGGGCAATATCCATCTGTTTCTGGTTTATTTCCACTTTACTTATCAACTTATTATTTTATTTGCAACATAATCTCTGAAATACAGGGCTTCAGGAACAGCTAAATTAAGTTTTCTTTTACCTCTCATAATGAAAAACTTTGCAAATCAGAGTCCAAAAGCCCTAAACACAAGGTTGTAATGGGTATCTACAGGTGTCTCTTCAAGTTAGACCCCATACCAAATTGATATAATCTGAGGCCATTCTTCTAGTAAATTCTTCTTTTTTGGAAGATTGCAATACTTTCTTAGTAGAATCAAGGAATTTAATTTTTATTAAACTCTGCAAGATTTTTCAGAGTTACTTCAATTATTGAGTCCCAACAAGGGGCTGGGCTCTTTTGGGAATAAGAAAATTATATTAGTCATATTCCCAACACTCAAATAACATCATGATCCATTAGATAGGTCAGACATAAGTGACAGATTGGAGGATGAAAAAGGTGTTACTAGTCTGGTGATGAGAGCTATAGACATTTTTTGGGTTTATCAGAGTCTTCAGTTAGGGCTACAAGAGACTTGTGTGTGTGTGTGTGTGTGTGCGTGTGTGTGCCTAAGAGATAATTAAAAGATTTATATATGAATGAAAAGAAGGCCAGAGTTGGGGGGCAACCAGTGTAGAGAGCATTTCATAGACCATTACAACATCAATATGATACAAGAATGCCATAGATATTAGGGAAAGATGTTCATATATAAGGCAGGTTTGTGGAAAATTTGTGTTGGGGAAGTAAAATTTTATTCTCTCTCTATTTTTGTCTCTCAAATATAATCTTTACCTGGGGATTGGTGACTGCTTTATATCAAGTTCTCTTTTAAATCATATAATTTTTCTCTCTTGTTTTGGGCATCTTGAGTTCCCTTTTGGACATAGCTAAATATGTAACCTCTTTAGCATGTCTTGGTTTGGTAGAAACTTTATTTTTTTATTTTTTATTTTTTTAAAGATTTTATTTATTTATTTGACCGAGAAAGACACAGCGAGAAAAGGAACACAAGCAGAGGGAGTGGGAGAGGGAGAAGCAGGCTTCCCGCAGAGCAGGGAGCCCGATGCAAGGCTCGATCCCAGGACCCTGGGATCATGACTTGAGCTGAAGGCAGATGCTTAATGACTGAGCCACCCAGGCACCCCAGGTTTGGTAGAAACTTTAAAAGTAATTTTATCTTTGGTTTACCTAAATAAACATTACTATAAAAAACAAACAACCCCCCCTCCAAATAATTCAACCTTTGGAATTGCTGCTTGATTGTTATAAAAACTGATTAATTTTTTCTAGAAGAAAAAGCTTTACAGAAGACTGCAAATTTATGTAGTTTTCCAATTTCATTTAACATTTCTGTTTTCAAAATGCATTGGGATGAAGGTGGACCCCTTAAGGTACAATTTTGAAAGGATGCAGAGATTCAGAAAATACAGGATCTGAGTAATACAGTATAGGTATTAATTTTACATGTGAAACTGATGCTTTTGTAAATAAAATTTATTTTATCTACTTGTAAGAGGAAATGTTTATCAAGTTGAAATTGCCAATTCCCTCTGTCTGCAAAGTAGTTACAGTCAGAGGAGGGTAGAGTAAGGTGGGGAATAGTTTCCATTATTTATATGACTCCCAGTTGTTTAGCTAGAAGTAGTCTCTAAAAATCCCCTTGCTGTAGAAATAATGGCAGGTGGACTGCATCATGGTTCAACCTCACTGCAGTTCTGGGAATCCATCAATAATGAGAGCTGAAGAATTCAGGAGACTCTGGCAAGGAACATAAAAGAAGACATGGTTTTCCCTTTTTTTTTTTTTTCCCTAAATGATGAATCACAGTAAATGCATCCTTAAAAATGATTGTTTTAGGAATTCAGGCCTAGCAAGCATAGATTCAGGGCCATGATGTACAAGAATAAATAAAAAAACACTCCTCATTTTTTTTTCTTGAACTCCTATACTGTCTGCTGGTGAAGATTAAATCTTAGTTTAATCATTTCAAGGGGTACCCACTCTTGCATGCATTTTTCCTATATTGTATCTAAGTCCTAGAGGGCTTACTAGGAGGTTGAGAGGATTTTTTTCATCCTTGGTTATTGTCATCTATGCACACGACATTAGCTGAGACGTACACTACTTTTTCTCACTTTCAGTAATCAGTCCGTGTGTGTCACTAGAACACATGTGTGTTCATTGAGACGTGTGTGTCTGAATCTCACAGCCTCTGAGCCCCACTTGGTATATAAGGAAACTTTAGCTCTGCTCCTGGATCCAAGGATGAAGGTGGAATGTCTCCAACTAGATAAATCTGGCAGGTATTCTGTTTACTACTCTCCTATGCTGCAGAAGGACATAGCTGTCAAGTCTTCTCTGTTTTATGTGAAAACAGAGAACACAGACCACCCCTCTTCTCAGATTCCAGGGTTTCTCTGCCTCCAACTCCCCAGGCTTTAAGGACTCTTTCTTAGGGGACCAACAGCATATAGCCTTCTTGCTTTCACAGTCTTCTCTTCTTCCTCCCCCTTACCCACAGGCCCCACCGTTAAAGGGAGTCTTACGGTGCCTGGGTGGCGCAGTCGGTGAAGCCTCTTGGTTTCAGCTCAGGTCATGGTCTCGGGGTGATGAGATTGAGCCACCCCCCCCCCCCCCCGCCCCGCCTCTGGTTCGGTGCATAGTGCAGAGTCTGCTTAAGATTCTCTCCCTCTGCCCCTCCCACTCGTGCTTTCTCTCTCTCTCTCTCAAATAAATCTTTTTAAAAAAGGGAGTCTTTATGTAGTCTTTTCCTTTATTCTTTCTAATTTATCATTTAAAACATACATTTCATTTATTAAAAGATTTTTTAATTAACACTTTTTTATTGAAGTACAATTAACATACAGTGTTATATTAGTTTCAGGTGGGTAATACAATGATTTAACAATTCTATACATTTCTCAGTGCTCATCAAGATAAGTGTACTTTTAATCCCCTTTATCAATTTCGTTCATGTCCCCAAGCCACCACCTCTCTGGCAAACATCTGCATTTAAGAGTCTGTTTTTTGTTTGTTTGCCTCTTTTTTTCTTTGTTCATTTGTTCTGTTTCTTAAATTCCACATATGCATGAAATCATATAGTATTTGTCTTTCTCTGACTGACTTATTGCACTTTGTATTATATCTCTAGCTCCATCCATGTTGTTGCAAATGGCAAGATTTCATTGTTTCTTGTGGCTGAATAATATTCCATTGTATACACATGCCACATCATACATTTTATTTTTTCATTTTTTTATTTTTTAAATTTACTTATTTATTTTAGAGAGAGAGAGGGAGCACCAGCAGGTAGGGCAGAGGGAGAAGGAGAGAGAATCTCAAGCAGACTTCGCGCTGAGTGCAGAGCTGGAGGTGGGCTCCATCTCACAACCTTGAGATCACAACCTGAGCTGAAACCAAGAGTTGGAGCCTTAACCAAGTTCGCCACCCAGGTGCACCCATTTTATACTTTTAAAAGTTCAGATTTTGGGACCTCAGAAACTCAAACCCTTGAAAATTAAATGTTTTGGGTTTTGAAACTCAAAAGCCATGTCTCTGCCTTTCTGTTGATCATCATGCTTCCTGAGACTATCATTATACTTGTTTTGTCTTAGTAAGGAAGAATCACAGGGTAATAGAGGTAATATATCAAAACATATAGAGTGACACTTGTGTTATTAGCAATACTTACGGAAATGTTTATTCTTGAACCTCTATCTCATTTTTAAGAATTGTGAAGAGTCTGAGGTTTTACCCTACTTACAACTAACAAGTTAACCTGACACAGTCTTGTGAATGATGGTGGAAGACATGAGACTCCTGAGTCAGAGACCAAGGTCAATTTATTACTCCCGGAAATAGCAGTGGCCACAGTATCAATCAACATTTTTGTGCCATTCCTGGAGCCCATGCCCAGAGTGACAGATGACACCTGTATATGTAGTGTATTATGTTACAGGAGAGGAATCTTTAGCTTTGAGAATCTGAGTATTTCATAAAAGGCAGTAAGCATACCTGTCCTTTGATTCAGAGAGAGCTGCTATCTCTATCTTCCAAACCTGTCCTTTGCTCTGAAGAGAGACACTGTCTGTAGAGCTGTTTGCTATGCAAACATCTTTGAAAAGATAATATGTAACAAAGGGCAATCTTACAAGTAATGCAGGAGTGAACTTTAAGTTTTTTAAAGTTTTATTTATTTAAGTAATCTCCATACCCAATGTGGGGCTCAAACTCACAACCCCAAGATCAAGAGTCACATGTTCATGTGACTGAGCCAGCCAGATGTGTCGCAGGAATGAACTTTAAATGATGACTCTTAAATGTCTAATTTTGAATTAGTCAGGAGAATGAAAGCAGGGAGATGATAGGTGTAGGCTGATAAGGATACCTTTTCTTTTTCTTTTCTTCTTTCGTTTCTTCCTTCTTCCTCTTCCTAGCATGGGTCTCACCCCTCAGACTCTGCAATGTGGGAGTCATGCCACCAAGGTCCTCAGTGGCCCCACCCCCATGACTCCAGACACAGACCACTTTCACTTATATTTCATTGCCTGAAGCAAGTGACATAATCACAGCTGCCTTTGAGGGGATGGGAAGCATAAATTAACCAAATATTCAGAAAGAAGAAAGCCAGATATTTGAGGAATAGAATAAATGACTTCAATGATGATTTATGTGCTTAAGGATTTCAGTTTTATATGGGAAGTAAAGCCCATAGAAATACCTGCCATAGAATTTGTCACACATTCTAATAAGCTATGTATCAAGTTGTTGATCAATGAAGTAGAATTTGTTATTGCTTCCTGTGGGTGGTAGGGTAAAACTATGATAGTGACAAGGTGATATTTGAGTTTCACCTTGATGAATATACAGGAGCATTCCAGGTAGAAAAATTGTGTGAGATAGAGAGTAGGGGAAAGGTGCCCTGAGGAGAGAAGAGATGTCATGAAAAATCATATTCAAGTCTCAGGAGCTTGGAGATGGCATATTATATAAGATATAGTAGGTGTTGAGGCACAAAGATGAATAAAAGAGATATCATGCCTGCCCTTTACCTTGTTGAGCATATATTTCAGAAGAGTGAGTAGAAATCAAATATATATGTAGAGAATTAACAATTTAGCAATAAGTTGGATGAGTACTTTGAAGAGAAGCATCGTATTGAAGGACTAAATTATGGGAATGTCATCTAGGCAGAAAGGTCATGGAATAAAGTTCATAAGCAAAGCATGTAGAGGGGTAGGGGTGGGCCTGGGGAAATAGTCCAGACAGAAGCAAGCATGTGCAGAAGGCCCCAGGTTGGAAGGAATACGGCACACTGGTGGAGATGGAAGAAGTGGGTCTGGCATTCGAAGAGGGGCATCAGATGAAACTGGAGAGCAGTTAAGGTAGATAATGAGGGCCTGTAGACGTTGTTTAGCACTCTGTTTTATCCTAAGATAAATGGGAAGCCATCAGCACATTTTATGTAAGAGAGTAACATATAGGCATTATGTAAAGCTCACTCTGTCTGCAGTGTAGAAAAAGGATTAGAGGGTGTGATACTGCGATTTATAATAAGAAATATATATTTGGTATCTGTCCCATTTCTGGCACAGAGCTCCTAAAACCCTTGGAATTTTCCTAGTGAAGAGAACAATAAAAGTGTCTTTTGTTATGTTGAGAAGGTGACTTTTGTATAATACCTAAGGATGGAGTCTGTGGCCAGGAGAACAAACCAGGTGATTAAAGGGTTATAATTTTCAGTCCCTTTCCCTCCCAACCCACCCCTGGGGAAGGAAGAGAGGCTGGAGGTTGAATCAATTGCCAATGATCAATGATTTGATCAATCATGCCTATGTAATGAACCCTCCATAAAAACACAAAAGCACAAGGATCAGAGAGCTTCTAGTTGGTGAACATGTGGGGATTCAGGAAAAGTACCCAGAAAGAGCATGGAAGCTCAGTGCCCGTTTTCCCATAGCTTGCCCTATGCGTCTCTTCCTTCTGGTTATTTTTAAGTTATATCCTTTCATAATTAGTGGTAATATAGTAAGTAAAATGTTTCTCTGAGTTCTGTTAGCCATTCTAGAAAATTAATTAAACCTAGAGTGGGAGTTGTTGGAACCTTCCATTTATAGCCAGTTGGTCAGAAGCACAGGTAACAACCTGGTATTGCAATTGGCATCTGGGATGGGTGAGGAGAGAAGTCTTGTAGGACTGAGCCCTTAACCTGTGGGATCTGGTGCTGTCTCCAAGTAGAGAGTGTCAGAATTGAGTTGAATTGTAGGACATGCAGCTGGTGCAGAGAATTGCTCGGTAGTGCGGAAAAAAAACACAGATTGTAATTGGTGTCAGAATTGGAGAGGGGCTCAAGAACTGATTTAAGAAGACAAGTTACAAGTTAGTTATCCAGCTGAGAATTAAGGATCGCTAGGATGAAAGTTAGACTTTGATGAAGGGATATACCACCCAAGTAGTTTCCCAGAGTGCCATTCACTAAAGGGTACTAAACTATGGCTGTGTATATTTCAATGTGAAGAAAATTTTGTTTAATAAACTCCCCTAAGGAAGAGTATTCATGTGGTTTGAAGAAATACTGGATTAGTTACTTGGGATAAGTGTGAATTACCTCCACCCACCTTCTGACAAGAAAAATGTCCCAGTATTAATTGATAGTAACCATATCAAATGGATGAGCCCTTTTGCCTCATAGGGATAGAAATGAATTGCACAAGAGAGAGAGTGCTGCTGTCTTCCATTTCCCCTGTAAGACTTTGCCTTCTTCTAAACAAATATTTCACAAATATTTAAAGGATATTTTTTGAGTGGCACCAAATTATTAACTATTCCGGGATGCATAAATATCATGATTTTGCCCTGGATGGGATGATGACCATAGGGGAGAGAAAGAGAAGCGAACATATTTGGCACATATATCAAGAACAATTGACTTGGTGACAAAATAAGAGGAAGGCTAGCAAATGGAGAGGTAGGGGTCTAGGATGACTCCTGGATTTCTGTATTAAAACGCGAGGCATACTGCTATTGAAAGATAAACTGAGGCATGTTAATCATGTTAAGAGTTTATTTGAACAAATGTCTGTTCTAATCAGGCAGCACCAAACTAGAAGTGGTTAGGAGTGCTCCACAGACAGGAGGTAGGGGTAAGACTTTTATAGAGAAGACACGGAAGGAAGGTGAGGAAATTATTTGGTTGGTTATAGCTTACATGGTTGCCTTATTTGAAAAGCCTCATTGGCTATTTGTGATCAATTGTCCCTAAGTTTTGATTTTTTAACCTTGAGGCATTTACAGGCTAAGGTCTGAGTTTGCTTATGTAGGCTGCCAAAGCAGTAGAACCATCTGTCTTTAAAAAAAAACAAATAAATAAATAAAAAAGAACTGTCTCAGGCTAAGGGCCTCTTTGTCCAATTAATTTAACACTGCAAAGTAGGATGAGGGTTTGTTTGTTTTTTTGCTTTTTGTTTTTAAATAACTAGATAGATAATACACCCAACAATCTTTAACTTCTGGAGGTCTTGATAGAATGTCAACTAAAAAATCCTTTTGTTCAAGTCCACCATAATGATCTAAAAAGACATATGACTGAGATCTTAATTACATACAGTAATATCTTATTAATCACATGTTCTACTTGCTTACACTGTTGAATGTCAATATAACTTTTAAGAAAAACATAGGTATTGGACTTATATTTGCCCTATAATAATTTAATGGGTAATTATCAAATACGTTATGCCATTTGTCCTTTATAATCAACCTGTGAGGTAGTTAGGGCAGATATTATTCCATTTTGCAGATGAGAAAAATGAGATCAATATATGCTAAGTAACTTGTCACAGTTCACACAAAGTTCACACAGATGATTAGTGGTAGACCCAGAACTAAAATCCAGACATGATGATTCCTGGTCCAAAGCTCTTTGCCATCATACCATCTAGTAGAATACAGGGTGGGGTGGTATCCGTGGTGATGAGAAAAGAGAATTGTAGGATGAGAAAAGTCTAAGGATTCCTGTATTATTTCACTGTTAGACATGGCTCATTTTTTGTTTGTTTCATGTATGGAGAAAAACATTTGTTTTGAATTGATAAGAAAAAGAAAGGCTGAGATACATACTGTCAAGGGTCCTCAAGGGAAGATACGATGCTAAATACTGTACTTGTTAAAAAAGACCAGTACTAATTGTCATAAGTTTTTTGCTTGTTGAGACATATTCTACTCATGACCCTGAGATCAAGACCTGAGCTGAGATCAAGAGTCAGATGCTTAACTGACTGAGCCACCTGTAGGCACCCCTCTTCTTTAGTACTTTTGATATTAATTTGATTTTTTAAGAAGATTTATTTATTTTAGAGAGGAGGGGAGGGGCAGAGGGAGAGGGAGAGAAATCCCCAAGCAGACTCCCCACTGAGTGTGGAGCCCTACTTGGGGCTTGATCCCAGGACCCCGAGTTCATGCCCTGAGCCAAAACCAAGAGTTGGATGCTCAACCGGCTGAGCCACCCAGGCACCCAGATATTAATTTGATTTTTTTCTATGAATCATCTTCATTTGACTTAGGGACACGATTGCAGCTTCTCATTTTGCCTTGATCTGTATAATCTCTTTCCCATTTCTTTGATTATGCTTTTGGATTGTCTGAAACTTATATATCTGATTTGAATTTTACCTGTAATTAAGGGTTTTCTGAAGGAAGTATTCTTTAAGAAATAGGTGAGCAGGAATGCAGTGTTCATGACTGCACTACCAGTCCACAGTACATAGAGGCACTAAATAAGTACTTGATTGAATAAATGAATGAAAGGTTGTAAATAGGGGCGCCTGGGTGGCTCAGTCATTAAGCGTCTGCCTTCGGCTCAGGTCATGGTCCCAGGGTCATGGGATCGAGCCCCGCATCGGGCGCCCTGCTCTGTGGGAAGCCTGCTTCTCCCTCTCCCATGCCCCCTGCTTGTGTTCCCTCTCTCTGTGTCTCTCTCTGTCAAATAAATAAATAAAATCTTAAAAAAAAAAAGAAAGGTTGTAAATAGGCTTTGTAAATTCTAATTTTGTCTGTTGAACCCTGAATCTTAAGTCTTGGCATTTGGTTTTGGGCATTATACTTTTGTTATTTGAACTTGATTCCCACTTGCCATTGCAGTTCTAAATAATATATTTGACCTAAACCACTTCTGTTCTGTCAGTCCTCTAAAAGCAGTAACACAAACCATGGGGCATCATCAATCTCTTACAATCTAATTGTCAGTAATAGGTAAGACCAGAAAAAGTCGCAGAGCCCAGTTTGTTACAAATGATTTTTAAGTTCTTAAAAACAGGCTTTTAGAGGTTGCTAAAGCAAAACAGGTTGGGGCTTAACCATGGTCACGTCACTGTTTTCTTTATTGTTTCATCCAGGGTGCTAGAATATTGGCAGTTCTATTATATTAACCTTGTGGTTAGGTTATCCAAACAATTTACACCAAATTGGAATTCCACCAAACAATTACACAATCTGGAAAGTGTTAGACATAGTTCTTTTGAGGTAGGAGACAAGCTTATGAACCCCTGTGCTCTTGCTGAATTCTGGGTAAGGTTTTGTTGCTATTGTTGAGTATACGGTGTTGGACAAGGCTTTGGCTGACCTGCCATCTCTCTTTTCTTATTCCAGGAAGATGTATTTATAGGTAAAACAGAAGCAATTCCCTGATAATATCAGCCTGTGTTTGCTTGTATCTGTGCGGCTTCCTGCTGGGGTTTGTATGGAGGAGCTAGAAGGGGCCAACAGAGGTGCCAGGTCATTTTCTGGGCTTGCATCATTTAGCAGGCACAGATTCTATCACAACTGGTCTGTCGGGTCTGAGTTTAAAGGTCTCCTGGAAGAGAATTCGTCTGTTCACTCATTCATTCGTTCAGCAAATATATTTATTGAGTACCTACTATGTGCCAGATATTCTTCTGGGTTCCTCAGATACAATAGTGAACAGACCACAGTTCCTACCTTCAGGGCACTTAATTCTAGTAGGATTAATTAATTAATTAATTCTTAATTCTAGTAGGATTGACACAGACAATAAATAAATAACATACACAGTATGTTCTTAGAATATGATAAATGCTATGAAGAAAAATCAAGCAGGAGAGGGAGATGGTGTGTGCTTGGGGCAGTGAAACTCAATTTTTAGGTAGTGTGCTCAGGGAGGGACTCATTGAAAAGGTGGCATTTGAGTAAAGCATTGAAGTAGGTAAGGGAATGAGTCATTGTATTAACTTTCTAATAATTGGTTTGAGTTAGGTGGTTATTAGTTTGGAAAAATCAGTTGCATTTTAGCCAATTTGAAATGTATGTGCAACATTTTTATAAAATGACAAAAATTTGTGGGTAAATTTGTCAGATACAGTTAAAAGACTTATTGCTATGTGGAGATTAAAACTGCAAAAGAAAAAAAAAAAACTGCTGAAGAGGCTTCTGAGAAATATCCTTAGAAGCAGTATCTCATTAAGAGGAACATAGCTCCCTGGCCACACATGTGAGGGAAAGCTGGGATGCCCTAAAGCTCAGCTAGACACAGTGATTTCCCTAAGGCTTTTCATTAGAAACATAATTCTAGGGGCCTCACTGGTTTTAAGAGAAGTTATTTTATGAATCATGCTGATATTAATTTTTTTAACCCCCAGACCAGAATTTCACCCACACATTTTATGTAAAGGGCACACATAATTCTTTTGATATTTCAAAGCTTTTAGCTTCTTAATTTACTTTTAGAGGAATCAAAGAGATTTTCAATTTATAGATATAAGACTTTGTTCTTGTAGAACTGACTTCTTGACCTTACACAAATTATTGAAGAAAAATGAGTTGTCAGTAGTCACATTTCAAATGATTGCTGTCTGCATATACTTTTTTTGGCAAATGTTTTCATAAAAGGATGTGAAATTTCAGACTTTTCCTGATAACCTCAGATAACCTCAGCCTTAGAGATAACCTGGGTCAGTCTTTTGCTGCATATATCAAGGCATTTACATCTAGCTCTTTCCTTTTCTTTTTTTAAAAAAGATTTTATTCATTTATTGAGAGAGAGAGAGAGAATTTATTCAATAATATTTATTGAACACATTCTGTGAAGCTGGAACTATGCAATGAACTATATGTACAGCAATAAATAAGAGATAAATTCTTATTTTTGTGGAGATCACCCTCTGGTGGGGGAAACTAGACTATAAACAAGTAAAGAAATAAATGAGCAAGGTAATCAGAGATTGCTACAATCGCTAAGAATATAAAATCCAGGGTAATGAGATGGAGAATAACCAGTGAATGAGAGTCACTTCATTAGGGGTGTTCGGGAAAGGCTTAATAGGTGATATCTGACTCAGAACTGGAAAATGAGAAAGAACCAGCCCCCTAAAGGTCCCAGGGGAGATCATAAAGGCAGAAAGGAAGAGTCGGCACCCCGGTCCTGCTATGGCAAAGAAATCAGCGAGTGTGCGGAACTTAAAAAGGCCTAATTGGCTGAAGCAGCACAGCGATTGAGGCAGAAAATGAGGAGGAAAAGACAGACAAGTAGGCAGTGCCACATTGTTGGAGGAGGTCATCGAGAGGACTTGACCGCTGGTTGACCCTCGAGCTGGATGCGGGCAATAGGAGGCTCCTCCCCGCCTCCCTCGTCCTTGGAATGTACCTTCTCCTACCCATCCCACAGTGGGAGCTATTTTCAAGGACACAGCCTGGAGCCAGTGAGGTGTTGTTGAGATCAGGACTGTATATGTCAGTTAAGGCTTCTCTACAAACTTTTAAGATTCTGGTGCGCGAGCGCGGAAACCCAGTCCTCTGGTGGAACTGAAGATGGGCCTCTTAAGCTCCCATCCGCGTGAAACCCGCCTGCTACCCTTCTGGAGTGGCCTGCCTCTTCCGCGGTCTCTCCTTGCCCTCCGCGTGCGCAGGGGCCCTTCTCAGCTTCCATCCAGGAAGTCCCCGGTTTGCAAACTGACACAGATCAGGTACGGCCTTGGAGATCAGATAAAGGAGTCTTTTACATTTTAAGACCTTAAATCTTAAAAAAAGATCTTTTATGCAAGGATGAGGCATGATGATATAAGAGGGTAATCTTGTTGTTGTACACAGAAGGGGAAGAGACCAGAATCAGGGAGACGTTTTGGGAGGGTATTGTAATAGCTGGGCTCAGGTTCCAAATAAACAATAGCAGTACAGTGGAAAGGAAAAGATAGATACGAGGGCGTCTGTGAAGGGAGAAAGGCAGGATTTGGAAATGGATTGAATATTCTGGGGACTGAGGAAAGAAGGGAGAAGTCACTTGGCAGTTTCCAAATTTTGGATTTAAAGGATTAGAAAATCTATCAAACTGGAAATCTTGAAGTGGGGGGAATCAAGGGAAGAAGAGAAAGATATTATTGAGAAATGTGGCACATAAGAAGTCATAGTAAAATAACAATGCTGAATGTAATGGTGGCTTTCTCTTTTCCCTTTCTTTAAGAGTTTTATTTTATTATTTTAAAATTATTATTGACTTGTCTATTTTAAAAATTCCAGTATAATTAACATACAGTGTTATATTAGTTTCATGTGTACAATATGATGAACAGTTGTATACATGACTCAGTGCTCACCTATTTCACCTATTCCCCCACCCACCCGCCCTCTGGGAACCATTGGTTTGTTCTCTATGGTTAAGAGTCTGTTGTTTTTTATTTGTCTCTTTTTTTCTTTGTTCATTTTCTTTGGTTCTTAAATTCCACGTATGAGTGAAATCACATGGTATTTGTCTTTCTCTAACTGACTTATTTTGCTTAACATACTCTCTAGGTCCATCTATGTTGTTGCAAATGGCAAGATTTCATTCTTTCTTATGGCTGAGTAACATTCCATTGTATGTTTGTACAACATCTTCTTCTTCTTCTTTTTTTTTTAAAGATTTTTATTTATTTATTTGTCAGAGAGAGAGAGAGCACAAGCAGGGGGAGCAGCAGAGGGAGAGGGAGAAGCAGGCTCCTCACTGAGCAGGGAGCCCGATGTGGGACTCGATCCCAGGACCCTGGGATCATGACCTGAGCTGAAGGTAGATGCTTAACGACTGAGCCACCCAGGCGTCCCAACATCTTCTTTATCCATTCATCCTTTGATGGACACTTAGGTTGCTTCCAAATCTTGGCTATTGTGAATAATGTTTCAATAAACATGGGAGTGCATATATATCTTCAATATCCTGTTTTCAGTTCCTTTGGATATATACCTAAAAGGGAATTGCTGGATCGTACGGTAGCTTTATTTTTAGTGTTTAAAGAACCTCCATACTGTTTGCTATAGTGGCTGCACCAGTTTGCATTCCCACCAACAGTATACAGGGTTTCCTTTTCTCCATACCTTCGCTAATACCTGTTATCTTTTGTCTTTTTGATGATAGCCATTGTAACAGGTGTGAAATCCTATGTCACTGTGGTTTGGATTTGCATTTCCCTGGTGGTTAGTGAGGCTGAAAATCTTTTCATGTATTTATTGGCCATTTGGATATCTTCTTTGGAAAAATGTCCATTCAGTTCTTCTGCCCATTTTTAAATTAGACTTTTTTTTTTGTTATTGAGTTGTGTGATTTCTTTATATATTTTGGGTATTAACTGCTTTTCTTTTTTTTTTTTTTTAAAGATTTTATTTATTTATTTGACAGAGAGAGAGAGAGAGTGAGAGAGAAAACACAAGCAGGAGGAGCAGGAGAGGGAGAAGCAGGCTTCCCGCCGAGCAGGGAGCCTGATGTGGGGCTCGATCCCAGGACCCTGGGATCATGACCTGAGCCGAAGGCAGACGCTTAATGACTGAGCCACCCAGGCACCCTAACTGCTTTTCTGATATGTGCTTTGCAAATATTCTCTCCCATTTTGTTAGGCTGCCTTTTCATATTGTTGATTGTGTCTTTTGCTGTCAGAAGCTTTTACTTTCATGTTGTCCCACTTGTTGATTTTTGCTTTGTTTGTTTGTTTTTTTCATTTTAATTCAAGTATAGTTAATGTACAGTGTTATATTAGTTTCAGGTGTACAATATAGTGATTGGACAATTCCATACATCATCCAGTGCTCATCATAACAACTGTACTTCTTAATCTCCATCAACTATTTCTCCCACCTCCCCACTCACCTCCCCTCTAGTAACCATCCTTTGTTCTCTGTAGTTAAGAGTCTGTTTCTTTTATTTTTATTTTTTAAAAATATGCACCTATTTATTTTAGAGAAAGAACACACGAGCAGGAGGAGGCGCAGAGGGAAAGAGAATCTCAAGCAGATGTCCCACTGAGTGTGGAGCCCAATGCAGGTCTCGATCCCAGGACCCCAAGATCATGATCTGAGCCAAAATCAAGACCCCACTGACTGAGCCACCCAGGTGCCCCAAGAGTCTGTTTCTTGGTTTGTCTGTCTCTTTTTTCCCCTTTTGCTCATTTGTTTTGTTTTTATTATTTTTTTAAGATTTTACTTATTTAGGGGCGCCTGGGTGGCTCAGTTGGTTAAGCGACTGCCTTCGGCTCAGGTCATGATCCTGGAGTCCTGGGATCGAGTCCCGCATCGGGCTCCCTGCTCGGTGGGGGGTCTGCTTCTCCCTCTGACCCTCTTCCCTCTCATGCTCTCTGTCTCTTATTCTCTCTCTCTCAAATAAATAAATAAAATCTTTAAAAAAAAAAAAGATTTTATTTATTTATTTGACACAGAGAGAGAGCACGAGCAGGGGGAGAAGCAGGCAGAGGGAGAGGGAGAAGCAGGCTCCACGAGGAACAGGGAGCCGGGATACAGGGCTGGATCCCAGGACCCTGGGATCATGACCTGAACCAAAGGCAGACACTTAATCAATTAAGACAATTAAGCCACCCAGGCGCCCCTTGTTTTGTTTTTAAATTCCACACATGAGTGAAATCATATATTTGTCTTTCTCGGACTGACTTATTTTGCTTAGCATTATACTCTCTAGATTTTTGCTTTTGTTGCTTGTGCTATTCGTGTCATGTCTAAAAAAATCGTGGCCAAGGAGCTTCTTTCCTGTGTTTTCTTCTAGGAGTTTTATGATGTCAAGTCTTATGTTTAAGTCTTTAATCCATTTCACATAATCAACATTTATTGAGCACATTGTTTGTTAAATTCCATGCTGGGTTCAATGGGTACAAATATGAGTAAGATCCCTTTCATCAAGGGGTTTATGGTCTCATGGGTAGGATAATCACTACACCTGGTAAGTGATAAGATGCACACACAAATACTAGAGAGGTTCAATGTTGAGTGAAGACTTCTGCAGGAGATGTGCCCCAGAGGAAATTGAGGGATGATTAAGAGTGAGCCAATCGAGGAGAGATGGGAAAGAAAACTGCATTAACAAGGCATCAAGGTGTAAGACAGATTGTACGCAACCAACATCATACTTTCCCCCAAAATCTTATTTCTTCCCTTCCTAAAAACCTCTTACTTTAAGCTGGAGGACACTATAATAGAAATGATGATCTGTTTCATTTTCCTGAGATCTCAGGAGCAGTAAGCATATATATGATTTCTAAGGTCCATGCTTTTCTTGTGTGATGCTTCAATACAAGAGACCTGCTAAAGCTAAGAAGTTCAGTGACTTTGCCCCATGCTTCTCTGTTTACTTTCTGATTCAAGAGTCTTGTTATAGAACCTCAATCCTGGACAGCATCAGGATTACTGCAGAGCTTTGGGCCCTCAGATTATTTCAGTGGTATTTAAAAAACAAAGTTCCTTTTCCTGGAATCTTATGATGTAGAAACTTTGAATAATGTTTATGTATATTTTCTAATAGCAAAATATGACTGCAGTTCTTTCTTGAATTACATGGAAAGCTCCTCTTGCTGTAAAAATAATTGCTGATATTATCTGTGTCTTTTTTTAAGGGCTGCTGTCTTATTTCTATGAACACTATGGTTTTTCTTTGGAAACGTGCAGCAGTTCTGGGAACAATATCAAATGCCGGAAGCTGCTTATGTGGCTATCCAGAAAGTTGGTCTCTTTTTGTTGTGTGTCTTTACTTTGATAAGCACTAAAGATACAAAAATTCTTTCGAGGCTTTGTCAGGTCTTCCTGGAAGGCAAGATGCTGGTGCAATGCTTGCAGAGAGGCCCTGTTTTTGTTCGTTTGGGCTACTATAGCAGAATACTGTGGACTGAGTGGCTTATAAACAACAGAAACTTATTTCTCACAGTTCCAGAGGCTGGGAGCTCCAAGATCAGGCCTTGGCAGGTTGGTGTCTCGTGAGAGCCTGCTTCAGAGTCTTTTCACTGTGTCCTCATGTGGTGGAAGGTACATGAGACCTTCCTGAGGCCTCTTTTGTGAGGGCATAAATCCTATTCATGAGGCCTCTGTTCTCAGACTGTGGTCCTCTCCCAAAGGACCCATGTCCACATGCCATCAAGTTGGGGATTAGGTTTCAACATATGAGTTTTAGGGGATTACAACACTCATTCTATAGCAGGCCCCTTTTCAAGTTCTCGGTTAGGGGTGGGCAGTGGGCTAGAGGGTTTATAAAATATCATTTATAGTTCTTTGCACATAGTAGACTCAATAAATATTTATTAAATGACAAAAAGAAAGAAAGAATAAATGAAACTCCTATAAGTAGATTGGAGTGAGTGTGCGGTGTGTGTGTGTGTGTGTGTGTGTGCGTGCATGCATGTATTTTCAATAGCTTCTTAACCCATCTTTTTGCTTTTGCCTTTGTCTCCCACAGTCCATACTACATAGGCAGCCAGAGTGATCCTATTAAAACAGAAGTCAGGGTGGCTGCACCTGGTTGGCTCAGTCAGTTGAGCATCTGCCTTTGGTTTGGGTCATGGTCCCGGGGTACCAGGATCGAGCCCTGCATCGGGCTCCCTGCTTGCTGGGGAGTCTGCATCTCTCTCTGCCCTTACCCCAGCTCATGTTCTTTCTCTCTCTCTCTCTCAAATATACAAATAAAATCTTAAAAAAAAAAACAACCAAAAACTCCAGAAGTCAGATCATGTCCTTTCTTGGTTTAAACCCTTTATGGCTTCGCATCTCACTCAGAGTAGAAGTAAAACTCCTGAAGCTCTAAGGCATTGCACAATCTGGCCCCTGTTACCTCCTTAACTTCATCTAATCTGACCTTCCCCTGAGTCACTCTTTTCTAGCCATACTGGCTTCCTCCTTGTTTCTCATGGATGCCTGGCAAGCTTCTCCCTCAGGGTCTTTCACTTACTGTTCCATCTGCTTGAAATGCTCTTCCCACCTAAATAGATAAAGACTCCCTCTTTCTTTCTAATTTTTGCTGAAATGTCATCGTCTCCATGAGCACTTTCCTGGCCATTTTATTTATTTATTTATTTTTTAAGATTTTATTTATTTATTTGACACACACACACACACACACAGATGGCTCAGTTGATTAAACGTCTGCCTTCGGTTCAGGTCATGATCCCGGGGTCCTGGGATGGAGTCCCACATCGGGCTCCCTGCTCAGCCAGGAGCCTGCTTCTCCCTTTCCCTCTGCTGCTCCCCCTGCTTGTGCTCTCTCTCTGTCAAATAAATAAACAAAATCTTAAAAAAAGTAAAAAAAATAAAGTTACAGCCTGCCTCTCTCCCCATCCCCCGCCCACTTCCTATCCCTCTTATTATCATCTAACACACCATATATTTACTTGTGTTTATTTTGTTTATTGTCTTCCTCTTCCGTAATATCTGTCTCTCCAACTTAATAGAATATAAACTCTATGAGGGCAAGGGTTTTAATATATTTTATTCACTAATGTATTCTTCTTTGCCCAGAACATATACATGGCACAAAGTAGGACCTCAAGAAATACCGGTTCAATGAATGACAAGATCAATGTATGTGTGTTTAATAATATTTTTAGATGTTCATCAACAAAGCTTCTATCTGAGACTTTTATTTTCTATGTCTTCTTGAAAGCCCAGGGCAGAGCAGAGGACAGGAGGAAAGGAACAGAATTGAAGTGAGTCAGTGTTTAGCTCAGTGGTTTAAATTGGGCCAACTAAGTAATGGGATGAAAGTCAGAAAAGGAACCAGATAGAAGAGAAGGGGTAGGGAGTGGGTGTGTGCCAGGAGAGAAGAGATTTCTAGCACTTCTGGTATGGCGTGAGGCAGTGGGAAGGAAGGGGGCTAGAGTGAGAAATTCCTGCACTCAAGTTCTGGCTCGACTGCTCAATATTTGTGTGACTTTGGGTAAGCTCCTTGACTTTGGGAAGCTCCTACTTATAAAACAATACTAATGGTACTCTGTAAGGTTGTTGTGAGGATTAGATAAGCCAATATAAATAAAAAGAGTGGCATAAAGTAGGTTTCAACAAGTGTTCTCATCTTTCCCTGAAAACTCTCCCTCCTGGCTCCCATCTTCTTTGATTACATTAATATCTATTCATTCCTTGTTGCTTTCCTTAAACTCTACCCACAACTTTAACTCTTTAATTCTCTGCAGTTACCTGGATGGGTGTGCCCTGACTGACAAAGTAATTGATTTCAAGAGTGGCCTCAAAATTTACACCCCTAAAGTGAGATTCTGAGGTTGTACAATTACAAATAAACTTCTCGTCAGGGCAAATGGGAAAGGAAAAATTAAAGTGCCTGAATGTCTAATACTGAAATGAGTAGAGAATCAGAAGTTCTCAGTAACAGTTTTAATGGATTCCTCATCTTCTGTAGTCACAGGACAGCTATGACTCAGGACCAGGCTGGAGTCTGAGAGCTAGGAGGTGTGGGAGAGAGGTCTGTGATGCATTTTTCACAGTGAGCACCCCGTGGGGAGACATTTGTGCTTCCTCTGTGGAGCATCCTCTGCGGAGCAGGCCCCAGTAATCGTGTTGGCAAGATGGCTCTCCATCTGCCACTTTCTCACAGCGTGTCTATTAGATCGACACACAAATGTGTGTAGCTCTGCACGAGCTCACAAACATGGACTTCGCCTCACCAAAGCTGATTGCGGACATGTGTCATTCTCCAGGGGGACCCGACAGTCCTCTGGTGATGTACTGGTCACATCAAACTTCTTTCAACACTGCAGGGGCGGTGCTGTGCTCCCATCAGAATAGACACACGTTCTAGGTACAGGTTTGTCCGCCTGCCCTCAGCGGTTCTGTCTGCGCACCAGGGAGACTTACCGAGACTGCTACACCTGGCACGGCGCTGTTCCACAGGACGTTTCCTTACCGTCAGGCATACTTTATATCAAGGAAAGGGTAGCAGTGGGGTCATGCCCACAGCATCCACTGATTCTACCTCAGTCCAGTGAGCCAGAAGCAGTCGCAGTACCAGCTCAGAGGTGGCACCCTGGAAGGTCGGATGCTGTCCTAAAGACTGTGGTGTATGCCTTAAGCCATCAGCCCCCCTATGTTAGTCTGCCCCTTCATCAGAATATGAGGCTCTGGGATGCAAAGAGAGATTGGCCCTTCTTACTTTTTTTTTTATTATTATTATTATTATTATTATTATTATTTTTACCGGCAAAAATGGGTTCATTTGGGAAGAACAAAGTATTGCAATCAAGGACAAGCAAACTATAGCAAAACCATAGACAAGTCCCCCTGACAAAGGAGAGGAATGCTCTTTTATAGAGGAAGAGGGGGAGCTGGGAAGGATGTTATAAATAAAAAGTCCACTGGAGTAAACTGGGAGTTCGAAGTATAGTGGTTTCTCACTGAGTTGTGACTGTCCCTCATTGGCTGGGCTGTTGCTGAGTGAGAAGGAAAACCTGTCTTCTTCCTGCTGGGATACTAAGAAGTGTCTATGTTCAAGGTGCTTCTCTTCCTGTGGGGTCTATAGTTGATGAGTGGCAGGGCATGAGTGTGTCACCTGCTGGCCCCCCAACTCTATTCTAAATAGATTTGCTTTTATTAATTTTCCACAATTTCAGCTGTTCTGGAGGCTGGAAGACCAAGGTCACCAAGGTGCCAGCATAGTCAGGTTCTGGTGAGTTCCCTCATGGTTTACAGATGACCACCTTCTTGCCATGCATGGTGGAGAGGAGCACTTCTTGCTTTTATGCCAAACAATATATTAAAGTTGTTTTTGCCTCCTCTACATGTGTTCTTAGGCTTGGAAGATTTGGAAGTCTGAATGCTCAAGAGGGCAATGCTTCCATCAGGGAAATTAGTTATAGTTCTGAAGAACTGACAGTTCAGACCACACTCTGGCTACTCTGGGCTTCTCATACCAATGAAGCAACAGGCAGAGAAAGGGGTCATTGTATTTGCCAGTGTGACTGAGCCCAAATGTCAAGGAAAAATGGGTTTCTGCTCCATGGTCAGGGTAAGGAGGACTATGCCTGGGACCTAGGGAATTTGTTAGGACATCCTTTAGTACTCTTGTGTCCAATAGTCCTGGTCAGTGGGAAACTGTGGCAACTCAGTGATTGAACCAATAAGGACTCAGATCCTATAGAAATGAAGAGGGTAAGGTAAACAACTTGGTTGTGGAAAAAGGAAGTTGTGATTATCCATGGAGGCTTTGTAAGTATTTACAAAGACAGTGACCATAGCACCTAAACTGCATGTTAATTAGTTGTTGCTGTTTCCTCCTGCTGTCTTGTATGTAGGGTGTCGGTCATACCTAATGTTTTATAAATTAGGCTGGAGTATGGTCTTACTCTGCAATAAAGTAATAGCTAATAATTTGTCATCTATATTGGGGGCACAGATTTTTTTTTTCTCCACCAGATAAATGATCAGAATGGATGCTGAGGAGCAAAATGGATAGATTGTGATTGATATCTTCTGCAGATATCTCAGGATCCACTCCACTCCACTCCACTTATTTTCATTTATCAGATTAGGAAACTACAAATAGGAAAGCCCAAGTAATTTGCACAAGTTCTCAAAAATAGTGAGCTGTGGAAATAAGTGATTGTGGAACTAAGATTTGCATCTAGGTGACAACGGCATGATGCTAACTATGTGGTGTCAAATCCTGATTACTGCAGCACGTATTGTCCACCAGGAGAAAAGATTGAAAAGATAATTTGTTGGCTTCAAAATCTCACATTTTAGATAATGATGAGAGTGGGGAGACTTGAAATATATCTGAAAAGAGAAAGAAAAACCAGATTTGAACATATCAAGTCAGATGTTCCGTTTCTAATACGGTTTACAGAACACAGCCTTACTCACCTATTCCAAAAAGGTCCCTGCTGGTTTTGTAATGCGTGATCTTTACCTTTTCCCTGGTCTGAGGCTTCTAATCTTTGGTTAAGCAAAGGAGATAGAGGCCACAGGTTGATGGATTGATGGTGGTGGTGGTGTAGACCGAGGTGTTTTACCGAAGGCTTTTTATTGTGGTTGCATTATGTTTTAAAGTGGAAAATAAATGCCACCAATATGGATGTGAGAAGACCCATGAGTGGGGGCTGGAATGATGGCCCACGTGAGGAAGCCGAGTCCAGTTTGGAAGCCAGAAGAGATAGGGAACAATGAAAACCAACTCTATCACCCTTTAAGCTTGGCTTTGGGACCTTTCTGGAAAGGTCATCAGGAATTAATAGGGAATGGAAACACCACAGGTATAAGACAGAAGCAAGTGGATTTAAGTTTAGAAAGACTTAGAAGCGAAAATAGCAAGGAAATCTAAGAGAGCCCATTCAATCAGTATCAATCTGTGCTTCCTGTTAGAGAAAGGTTAGGTTGAAATGGAACTTGCAGAGATGGAGTTAGTACAAGACTATGATGGTGAATACTAAATGTGTGGAAATACGCTTTGAGAAAAATGCACACATGCTGGGTCGTAGCACACAAGGGAGTTAAAGATACATCTGAATATATTTGCATCTAATTGGGTTAACGTGGCACTTTTGTTGATTGTGTCATCAGAGAGTGTGACAGAAGGACGTCGGTGTCACTTTGAGCTTCCCCCCCCCCCCCCCCCCCTGGGGGGGGAGCTCACGGGAACACAATGGGGACAGAGGCCTGTGGAGGTGGACTGCCACGCGGTGGCAGAGGAGAAAACCACAGGGCACATAACAAGGAAAGCCAAGTGTTACTTTCCTTGTTCCATTTACTCAAAGGGTCAAAACAATGAGCACGATTAAGAGCAAGCTTAACTCTTCTCAGTAATCAGAGAGACGCCAAAGGAGACAAAGTACTCTCTGAAATGTGCAGTGAACATTAAATGGGAGCCAGGCTTAGAAAAACAGGGAGAAGGAGATATAGATACATGCATTAATAATATGTTAAGGACCCTGACAGGGAAGGATAGTAGGAACATATACACATTATATATATTTATTTATAATTTTACAAATGTAAATTTTTCCATTTATATTTGATTTATATTTGCTTGAATATGGAGTACAACTGAGGACGTGAGGGCACGTCCATCTAGCTTGATAAATTATATAGCATGTACTCTACAGAAAGTGAGAGCATGGGGACTATGAATTTGGAGTGTATGGATATGGAAGAAATAGGCAAGAAGAGGAGTCCAAGTCCCATCAGGCAGATGGGTTAGCAGAGGTGTGGTCCCAGGATAAGAATTAGGATCATGGGTTGGAACCAGGTATGTCAAAGCCAGTGAAGAATAAAATCTAGAAAAGGAAGGTGAGAACAGTACCTCTGGGGTTCGCATATAAAAGAAGGTCCATAAAACAAAACACCTGGATTAGGACTGTTGTGTCTAGAACAGTGGTTGTCTGCACCTTAGTTTTAAGCACCTCTGTTGGGTGAGTAGATCAGAGTTAGAAATGTTTGCTGCTCCTCAGTGATGGGGTTTTGTGGTTTTGTAGATGATTGTGGTTGGTGGTCACAGGAGGCGGAAATACTAAGGCAGTGAGTTGTCTGTGAAGCCTGCAGAGTTTTAAGCACTTCTATTTTAAGGTCATAATTTTAGTTGGCTTAGGTAATTTTTATAATAAGCATAAACTCTTCAGTTTACTAGGAAGCATCAGAATTTTAAAATCTACCCATTCTTTGACTAAGAAACTTGACTCTAAGAATTTATATAAATGAAATGTTCATTCATTTAGCTAATATTTATTGAGGGCCTTTTATGTGTTGGGCACTATGGAATGTATCAATAAAGAAAACTAAGCTCCTTGTCCTCATGGAGCTTTCATTGTATAGAGGGCAGACGGACAATAAGCAATGAACAAAATAAAAAGCAAATTATTTAGTATGTTTGAAGGTGATAAATGCTAAAAGAGGAGTAGAGCAGGGTAAGTGTAGGTTATGGGGAGCAGTTTGCTAAAGTAATAGTTTTTAGTGAAAGCTCATTGAGCTGTTTCCATTTGACGAAAGGCTTAAAAGAGGTAAGAGAGTGAGTTCTGTGGATATCTGGTGAGAGAGAGACTATCCCAGGAAAAAGCAAAAGTCAAATGATAAGTGCAAACTCTCAGACACGAGCACCCTGGCATGTTTCAGGAACAGCTTGGAGGCTGGGGTGCTGCAGTTGAGTGAGGAAGGTGTAGGGGTGTAGGGGATGAAGAGAGGAAGAGAGGCCACAATTAAGAGATTGGAGATGCAAGAAACACAGAGAAAACGATTTGAAAAGTGCAGGGACCTCAATTCTGTTGGGAGGAAGGAAATAAGATTAAAGAAGACAAATTGGAAATAAAAAACTATGGATTCTTCAAAAGAATGCCGTCAATTTTTATTTCTGAAATGTGAGATCGATTGATCTATCTATAGCTATATAAATATAATGTAGATAAAAATAGAAATATAGATATAGATTCATCGATCAATCAACCTATCTCACATTTAAAGTGCATACACACCCACACGCACATGCACAGAGTGGTTCTATATTGTGAAAGAGCTTATTATCTCTGAGAGGTATGGATTTGATTGTGTGATTGATGTGATTAGAAAGGCAGAGGCAGGAAGTCAAAGGCACGTTTTTAGCTCAGCTCTAAAAACTGGAATTCAGTTTTTAAAGTTTTACCTGCTCTGAAATACTAAAATATATGGAAATTTAAGCACATTTTAATTAAGGCCTCATAAATGCAACATATGTAATAAAATAGCAAAGTGATCAGCCTTGACAACCAAGGTGTAATTCAAAATCAAAATCACGATTTCTCAGCATAAGGCACTGTAACTATATTACTGATATATGAAAGGTTCCAAAAGGACTTTTGGAAGTTCGATGTGGTCAAAATTGTAGACTGTGGAGTCAAATAGAATTTAATTTAAATCTGACTTTTTAACCATTAGCCATTAAGCAAGTTACTTTATCTTGCTGAGCCTCAACTTCCTCATCTATGAGATGGTGATAATACCTATTTTTTATGATTGTTACGAGTATTATGTAATGTATTGCACATAGTAGGCACTCAACAAATGACAGTTTATTAAAATTATTTTCTGTCTACTCATTTGCCTTTCTAAACTCTATGAGGCCTCTGCACACTGAATTCAGTAAATCTTCCCCCTTTTTACTTGCATTGTTTCTACTACCCTCTTTTGAATTCTCTTTTATACAGATGAAATGACTTTATAATCATAGAAAAGAAATGGCTCTAAGTAGAAGCTGAATGTATAATTATTTATTGTCAACAGCAAAAGCTTGGCACTAATTCTAGTCAAACCAACATTTGACATGCATGTTCCAACCTTTAAATAGACAAATATAAATGATTTCACTCAAAAAATCAACTCATTAGCCAGCACTTAACTCATGATGTCAGCTTGCACAAGATGTATTTCTCCTGTGGTCACCATATATTCCTAGTTTCAAATTGAAATACACATATGAGGCACATGGATAATAGGAGTCCAACAGGCATGGCTAAGGCCACGATAAGATTCCTTTGTAGTTTAGATGTCTGAATATCTAGTCTCAGAATTTGTTAATTTCATGTTTTATAACTCAGAAGGCTGGGAAACATTTGTTCAAAAGATTCAAAGATTTAAAAAAAGGGACTTTGTATACTTTTTTCTTTTCCCCAAACACTAACCAGTTTTCACTGATCTTGGTCTATTGCACTGCATGTGGTTGCTCATATATTAATCTCTAGGTATTTTATGGAGGAAAAAATGTTAGAAAATATCATCTTTATTCTGTAACTTTTTTTTGTGCCATGGATTTTAGCTCATGGTACTTTGGGAGTTTTCAAAAAATTCTTCACCACATAGTCCCTGAATGTAAATAATAATGTAGTTAGTAAGAAATTGAAAGGATACATATTTATATATGCATTCATTCAACAAACACTTATTTATGCCTCTATTCATTCAAGAAGTAGTTATGGAAAATTTACTATGTACCGGGCACGATTCAAAGTGCTGAAGTTCAGCAGTAAATAAAATAACACTTTTATATTACATGTTTCATAATAGATTGTTGCAGAATTTGGGGGGCTTTATAGCTGTGAGAGGATGTAAAGCATATAGCAAAATCCACTGATTTTATAACAAAATCGGGTTATGTCAGAGAGCTAAGAAACTTCCCACAAGGTCACCCAATTAATGTCAGAATACTAACTAGAAGTTGTTTGATGATTTCTACTACAGCATCTTATCACCAGTTCTTGCTATGAATGTAGAATACTAAACATCTTTTTTTTTTTTTTTAAAGATTTTATTTATTTATTTGACAGACAGAGAGAGCGAGAGCAGGAACACAAGCAGGGGGAGTGGGAGAGGGAGAAGCAGGCTTCCTGCCGAGAAGGGAGCCCGATGTGGGACTCGATCCCAGGACCCTGGGATCATGACCTGAGCCGAAGGCAGACGCTTAATGACTGAGCCACCCAGGCGCCCCTAAACATCTTTATATAGAGATCTTGGGATCTTCTGCCTTTCCTAGGGCATAACAAAGGGGCTACACTTCAGATGTTTATATTTAGGGAAGCTTTGCAGTTTGTTGTTATTTTTGATTGATACAGTTTTTACCCACCTGTCCTAAAATTTGTTCACACATCCCAGATCAATTACCATGATAAAAGACACCTTTGTTGATGATATACATGATGCAGAGTGAATTCTGAGTCATACTAGTTGTCTACTATCTAGTATCATTAATATCGAGCTTAATTTACTCCAGGTATTTAGTTGGCTGTCCCTTATTAAGTTGATTATTCTTTTAGAGTCAGTAATTTACACTGCCATTAGAATGCCCAGATAGTGGGGCGCCTGGGTGGCTCAGTCAGTTAAGCCTCTGCCTTCGGCTCAGGTTATGATCCCAGAATCCTGGGATTGAGCCCCGATCAGGCTCCCTGGTCGGTGGGAAGTCTGCTTCTCCCTCTCCCTCTGCTCCTGCCCACCGGCTCGTGCTCTCTCTCTCACTCACTCTCTCAAATAAATGAATAAAATCTTAAAAAAAAAAGAAGAATGCCCAGATTGTGAGACAGGCCTTCAACCTTCTGGATGAAGCAACTAGAAAGTTAATGTGGTCAAGAAGTTGTCTTTCATTCAGGTGTCCTGGAATGCCTTCCTGGAAGATGAATTTAAAAGAGAACTCTGGGTGACTTAATTTTTAATAATCTAACACATTAGCAATCATCTATGGTTCTTTCTTTCTGTCCTGCCAGAAACTCTGAGAAACAGATTTGGCAGAAGGAAGAAACAGACTGATGGATATAGTGCTTCAGCACTCTATGGTACGAAACAAACAAAAACCAAGAGAACTACTATTTCACCATTTAATATAATTTCACTGGTGAATATGCGATTCAGAAACTGGTGTCCCTGAAGGCAGTGGATGATTTAAATTTACTGTCTACTTAAGCTCACTTTTAGTCATATTTTATCAGGAAACAGTTGAGGCATGCATCAACCTTTATTAATATATAATGAAAGAAGTAACACTTCCTTTCTAAAACTCTATTACAGCAACATTATTGCAACATTAGTAAATGTTACACAGAAGAACCTGTCTGTGGGAATACGTTGTCACTTGGAATTGATTGAGGGCATCAAAATAATCTTTTGCAAAAGATTAATGAGTGTTGTAGACTAATTCAAAGGAAAGCAAACTTTGTCCAGCACCAGTTCTCAGATTCTCGTTTTCCTTGTTGCCCTTGACCACCCTCCGTGTGCCTGAACACAGTCCACAAATGAAAGTAAACTTACAGGAAGAATTTATCCAATCACTGCCAAAGTAGGCATCTTTTCACCGTGGTCTTCCCTGGGCTTTACTAGTTTTCTCTCTGGGAACTGATACAGACATCTCTTTCTGTGACTTTCTTATTAAAAGAAGGTGAAGGAGTTTCCAAGCCAGAAGGTGACTATTTAGTCCTTGACTTTTAATGATGCAAAAAAGCATATCAGAGTTGTTTGATATTAATTTTTAAAAAGATATATTTTTTCGCTACATAACCTACTTTGGGAAAATAATAGCGACCATAAAATAAAGTGACTAGCATATAAGTCTCAGAAGACAGTTTTCTCTTGCTGACCTCTCCCTCTGGGGCCAAATTTCAGAGCACGATGTTCATGCTAGTGCTCTAGAGACATCATGTTTATTTCCTTACTGCAAAAATTAAGGGAAAAAAATTTATTCATAAATGATTTGCCTGTCAGAGGCAAACTTAGAATGGGAAAGTCAGCATCTCTAAGTGGCCTGATGTATATTCTCAAGGTTTCTTTTATATGAATTAGTTGTCTAGCAGTTTTTGTCACCTTCCTTTTTTTTTTTTTTAAAGAGAGAGAGTGTGTATGTGATTTGGGGGTGGCGGATGGGGCAGAGGGAGAGGGAGAGAAAGAATCTCAAGCAGACTCCTTGCCCAATGTAGAGCCTGACATGGGGCTCGATCTCACGACCCTAAAATCATGTCTTGAGCTGAAATCGAGAGTTGGACACTTAACTGACTGAATGACCCAGGCGCCCCTTGTCACCTACTTTGGAGTGAAGGAGGCTGGCTGTGGGATTATAAATAGAATTAGTCCTCTACATATATATATCTACTTCTTTAATAAAGATAACTAATCGATTCAGCATAAATTCTTGCATCTCTGCTCTGTGCCAGACACTGTTCCAGGTTCTGGGAAATAGATCTGTGAACAAGATAAAGCCCTGTTGACAGGTACGTAAAATCTAGGGGCAAGGCACACATGTGCAAGAGCAATTATGAAACAGTGTTAGAGCTATGAAATGTAAAAACAAAGGGGCTCCTGAGGGCACATAAGAGGAATATATCCCCAGTCTTGGGGTGGCAGTAGGGTGAGTAAGGCAAGTCTTCTTGGAGCAAAGAATGCAAAACAAATGTCTAACAGGTTCAAATTTATTACTTAATAGGCAGAGGGTCTTCTGTGAAATTAACTTTGAGCAGATAACATAAGATAGTATTTGCTTTCCAATTTGAAGTGGCTCTCACTATCTACTGAAAATGATTTGCTAAAAAGTCTTTTAAGAAATAAATAATAGTAGTTTTTTTTTTAAAGATTTTATTTATTTATTTGACAGAGAGAGACACAGCGAGAGAGGGAACACAAGCAGAGGGAGCGGGAGAGGGAGAAGCAGCTTCCCACTGAGCAGGGAGCCCAATGCGGGGCTTGATCCGAGGATCCTGGGATTGTGACCTGAGCTGAAGGCAGACGCGTAACAACTGAGCCACCCAGGTGCCCCAGTAGTAGTAGTTTTTATCCTATACTCCATTACTTTGAGTCTGTCATGAGAAAATAATATAAAATATGAACTGTTCTATAGTCTTGAATATCTTAATGATAGTGCTCATTATAGTGAAGAAATATTGGAAACAAAGTAAATATTTATCAATAGAATAATGTTCATTAAATTTTGTTACATCCATGCTATTATTAGAAATATGGTTATGAAAATTTCATGAAATAGTAGCTTTTTTTGCACGTCATAGGAGGTAGAAATGAGGGAGAGAGTTTACAGAAAGACAAGAAAGAAAAAGACAGGAAGGCCCAGGAAAAAAAACAAAATATTTAGGCCAGAATCAGTCTAGGATTTCTCTGAACATTGAAGATTTTTGTTCATCTTAAATAGTGATTTTCAAAATTGATTTTTGGAAGGAGAAATATTTTTGATGAAAAATTATATCTACTGTGGATTTCCAATATATAAGACTTATAAAATATGTAATACAGTATTTTATTAATAATTTATTTGAAAAATTCAAATTTTTAGCACTTACTTAAAATAAGCTAGTTAATGAGAACAATGAGACAATTTTGATGAACTTAACAATCTGAAATTAGGTTTTATGGATGACAGTTACCATCTTCTGTTTACTTCTTTAGTTTGTTTTGGCTGTAGGGTATGAAGAAACTTTTAATGAATGATACTGACACTCTTATAGAGCTTAATAGAAGCAAACATATGAAATTCATAAAAAGAATAGAACAAAGAGTAATCAATTCCACGCTGAAAAGAAGGTTAAATATGTGCACAGAGTTGGCAGGAGGTTCTGAATTCTGAGCACTAAACAAGGTCCAGTCGCTCAACAGCCCTTGTTAAGTTGGTATTCTCTAATTTGTTGGAAACTTGGTGCATAGCATATATGAATAAACCTGTTGGAGTTTATTCCAATCTTTAACATAGTTTAAAAGTACATGATTATGCTATGTATATAAATGAAATCTAAGCAAATATTTATATACCGAAGACAAAAATTATTACATACATTGGGCCTGATTTGAACTGTCATTTTCATAGGTGTATAGCATGTTTTTTTTTTGCTTTGCCAGGGAATGACATTTATTATAAATAAGAGGTAGATAATTTTTGTGTAATTTGGGGGAAAAGTTTTAGAGAAGGTATTCCAAAAAAAAAAAAAAAAAAAATTGTAGGGGCACCTGGGTGGCTCAGTCGGTTAAGCGTCTGACGCTTGATCTCAGCTCAGGTCTCAATCTCATGGTTTGAGTTCAAGCCCTGCATTGGGCTCCATGCTGGGCATGGAGCCTACTTAAAAAAAAATTGTAGTACTATAAACCATTGTACTTGCTCCCTGGATTCCTGTCCGTGATACATATAATAAATGTCAAACAAAGTAATAAATGCTAAAGGTGTTTAGGGAGAATGAGCAAAGTGAGCTTGAGGAACAAGGAATCTTCAAAGGGGTTCTTGAGTTTTGGCTGCTAAGCTGCACATGCACAGGATGACTGAAGTCTTGCAAAGAACAGCTACAGGTTTTTTCTTCTTTCTTTTTTCTTTTGAGCTGAACAAGAGATTCTGGAGATTACATAGTGCTAAGAAACATTGGTTTTCTGACTAGACAGAATATCTCAACCATTAATTATTCTTAATTTATGATTAAGGATATATAGGAATACATGAACATAATGAAAAATGGAAGAAATATGAAAGAACCAAATGGTACTCATAGAACTAAAAATACAGTACCCCAAATTAAAAATTCATTGGATGAGCTTAACAGCAATTTAGATGCTACAGAAGAAGAGATATATGATCTTAAAAACATAGCAACACAAGCTATCCAAGATGAAGGATGAGAAAAAGACTGAAATACTATGAAAAAAGTTTTGATTACCTATGAGCTACGTTTCTTGTCACATCATCCCTTTACTCAGAAGGAGCGCTCACTTGGTTTAATGTTCCATTGGTGCCTTTTGGAATTCTTAGCAATTTTTGAATAAGGGCTCCCTCATTTTAGTTTTGCACTGAGCCCTGCAAATTATCTAGCTGGTTCTGCCTAGGTAATACTAAACAGTATACCATTCATGTAGTTGAAATCCTAGAACTGGTGGGCAGTGGGAATGAGGGGTGAAAAAAATGTTTGAAGAAATAATGGTTGTAATTATTTCCAAGTTCCTATTGGTCCCAGAAGCTCCATGAAACTTAATCACAAAAAACATGAAGAAAGCTACACCGAGATGATCATAATCAAATTACTTAAAATCAGTGATAAAGAGAAAAACTTAAAAGCAACCACAGAATATTTTATTTTTTCCAGATTTATTGTTATATAATTGACATATAACATCGTGAAAGTTTAAGGTATACATGTGTTGATTTGATACACTTACACATTGCAAAATGGTGATCACCATAGCATTAGCTAACACTCTATCAATCACATCACATAATTATAATTTGTGTGTGTGTGTGTGTGTGTGGTGAGAACATTTATGATCTATTCTCTTAGCAATTTTCAAGTATATAATACATTGTTATTGACTATAATCACCAATGTTTGTACACTTTGACCAATGTTTCCCCATTTTTCCCACCTTATAATCCCTGGTAACCAATGTTCTACTCCTAGGTTTTACAAGTTCATCTTTTAGATTCTGCATATAATTAATATACAGTATTTGTATTTCTCTGACTTATTTCACTTAGCATAATGCCTCTAAGGATCACCCCATGTTGTTACAAATGGCAGAATTTCCTTCTTTCTTACGTCTGAACAATATTCCATTTGTGTGTGTATTTCGCATCTTTATCTATTCACCCATTGATGAACACTAAGATTGTTTCTCTGTATTGGCTATTATGAATAATGCTGCAATAAACAAGGGTTGTGGATATCTCTTCGAGATCCTGTTTTCATTTCCTTTGTATATACACCCAGAAGTGGTATTGCTGGGTCATATGGTAGTCCTATTTTTAATTTTTTTGAGGCACTTCAATTCTGTTTTCCATAGTGGCTGTACCAACTTCAATTCCCCCCAACAATGCATAAAGATTCCCTTTTCTCCATATTCGAGTCAACACTTGTTATCTCTTGTCTTTTTGGTGATTGCCATTCTAACAGTGGGAGGTAATATACCATTGTGGTTTTGATTTGCATTTCTCTGATGATTAGTGATAATGAGCACCTTTTCATGTGCCATTTATTTTATTTTATTTTTTAAATTTATTTTTAAATTTATTATTTTTTTATTATGTTCTGTTAGCCAACATATAGTACATCATTAGTTTTGGATATAGTGTTCAATGATTCATTAGTTTTGTATAACACCCAGTGCTTATCACAACACGTGCCCTCCTTAATACCCATCACCCGGCTACCCCAACCCCCACCCCCCTCCCTTCTGTAACTGTCATTTTGTTTCCTGGAGTCCAGAGTGTTGTCCACTTTTATGTCTTCTTTGGAAAAAATGTATTTCAGTTCTTCTGCCCATTTTTTAATCAGAATTTTTGCTGTTGAGTTGTATAATTTTTTATTTTTAATTATTTTATTTTTTTTAAGATTTAATTTATTTGTCAGAGAGAGAGAGAGCACAAGCAGGGGGAACAGCAGGCAGAGGGAGAAGCAGGCTCCCCACCAAGCAAGGAGCCCGATGCTGGACTTAATCCCAGGACCCTGGGATCATGATCTGAGCCGAAGGCAGATGCATAACTGACTGAGCCACCCAGGCATCCCAGGTTGTATAATTTTTTAAATACATTAGACATGTCGCTGGAGGCAAGGGAAACAAAAGCAAAAATGAACTATTGGGACTTCATCAAGATAAAGAGCTTTCGCACAGGGAAGGAAACAACCAACAAAACTAAAAGGCAGCCTATAGAATGGGAGCAGATATTTGCAAATGGCATATCTGATAAAGGGTTACTATCCAAAATCTACAAAGAATTTACCAAACTTAACACCCAGAAAACAAATAATCCAGTTAAAAAATGGGGAGAAGACATGAATAGACACTTTTCCAAAGAAGACATCCAGATGGCTAACAAACACATGAAAAGTTGTTCACCATCACTCATCATCAAGGAAATACAAATCAAAACCATGATTAGATATTACCTCATACCTGTCAGAATGGCTAAAATTAACAACACAAGAAACAACCGGTGTTGGTGAGGATGTGGAGAAAGGGGAACCCTCTTGCACTGTTGGTGGGAATGCAAACTGGTACAGCCACTCTGGAGAACAGTTTGGAGGTTCTTCAAAAAGTTAAAAATAGAACTACCTTCGATCCAGCAATTATACTACTAGGTATTTACCCAAAGGATACGAAAATACAGATTCAAAGGGGTACATGCACCTCAATGTTTATAGCAGCATTTTCAACTATAACAAAACTATGGAGAGCGACTACATGTCCATTGACTGATGAATGGATAAAGAAGATGTGGTATACCTATATATACAATGGAATATTATTCAGCCATCAAAAAAGATGAAATCTTGCCATTTGCAATGACACGGATGGAACTAGAGTGTATTATGCTAAGTGAAATAAGTCAGTCAGAGAAAGACAAATACCATACGATTGCACTCTTATGTGGAATTTAAGAAAGAAAACAGATGAACATATGAGAAGGGGAAAAAGAAAAAAAGGAGAGAGGGAAACAAGCCTGAGTGACTCTTAACAACAGAGAATAAACTGACGGTTGATGGAGGGAGATGGGCTAGAAGGGTAATGGGTGTTAAGGAGGGCACTTGTTATGATGAGCACTGGGTGTTGTATGTAAGTGATGAAACACTGAATTCTACTCCAGAAACCAATATTGCATCATATGTTAACAAAATTTAAATTAAAAACATAATAAATAAAAAAAGAAGTTTGGAAGGATAAAAAAATATATTTTGAATATTGATCCTTTATCAGATATAATTTGTGGTCTGATATTTGATCTATCCTGGAGAATCTCCTTGTGCATTTGAGAATGATGTGTATTCTGCTGCTGTTGGATGGAATGTTTTGTATATGTTTGTTAAGTGAGCTGGTCTAATGTGTCCTTTAAGTTCAGTGTTTCCTTATTTATTTTCTGTCTTGATAATCCAGCCATTGTTGAAAGTGGGGTATTGAAGTTCCCTGCTCTTACTGTATTGCTGTCTGTCTCTCCTTTCAGATCTCTTAATATTTGTTTATATATTTAGGTGCACCTATATTGGGTGCATAAATATTTACAAATGTTATATCCTCTTGGTGAAGCAATCCCTTTATCATTATAGAATGACCCTGTGTCTCCTGTTACAGTCTTTTGCTGAAAGTCTATTTTGTTTCATATAAGTATAGCTACACTGCTTTCTTTTGGTTTCTATTTGTGTAGAATATCTTTATCCATCTTTTCACTTTCAGTCTATGTGTATCCTTAAATTGAAGTGGGTCTCTTTGGGCATCAAATAATTTGTTCTTTTTTTTTCTTTCTTTTTTTTCCCCAGTGCATTTAGCTACTCTATGTCTTTTGATTGGAGATTTTAGTGCATTTACATTTAAGGTAATTATTGATAGATATGGAGTTATTGTTACCATTTTGTTAATTGATTTCTGGTTGTTTTTATAACTCTTTTGTTCATTTATCCTTCTCTCTGTGTCTCTTTTTAAGATTTGATGATATTCTGTAGTGGTATGCTTTGATTCTTTTCTCTTTATTTTTCATGTATCAACTATAGGTTTTTGCTTTGTGGTCATCATGAAGCTTACATAAAACATTGTATATTTATAACAGTCTATTTTAAACTGATAACAGCTTCACTTCAAATGCATACAAAAACTCTACATTTTTATTATTAACCCACTCCTTTTTTTTTTTTTTTTTTACAATACCCCTCCCACATTATGTTGGTTTTTCTGCCAAATCTTGACAGAGAGGTCCCATGTAGAGGATGAAATTGAACACAGGTTATGTCTAGATTAAGGAAAAGTAAATTGGGGAAAGGGGGAGTGCAAAGCAAGGGACAAGGGAGGGAGGGAAATAGGACCATCTTTCCACTCCTACTGTAGTACTTTCTTAATCTATTCAGTTCCAAAAATTACTTTTTTAAAGCTCACTATGTACATGTCACCCTTCCTTCTACCTATTTTAGTGGTGCTCCATTGCTTACAAATGTAATAAATTCCATAGCCCATGTTATATGTCAATAATATCTCAATAAAAATTTCCATAGCCTTGTGGATATAGACAAACTGATTCTAAAGTTCATATGGAGAGGCAAAAGATCCAGAATAGCCAACACAACATTGAAGGAGAACAAAATCAGAGGACTGACATTGGCTGAATTTAAGACCTACTATAAAGACATAGCAATCAAGACAGTGTGGTATTGGTGAAGGAATAAACAGATACATCAATGGAACAGATTAGAGAGCCAGTAATAGACTCACATAAATATCAACTGATCTTCCATAAATGGGCAAAGGTGATACAAGGGAGCAAAGATAGTCTTTTCAACAAATGGTGCCAGAGCAACTGGACAATCCACATGACAAAAAAAGAAAAGGAATCTAGATAAAGACCTTCTCTCTACCACAAACATTAACTCAATATGGATTGCAGAACTGTAAAACTCCTAGGAGATAACATAGGAGAAAAGCTAGATGGTCTTGGGTATGGCAATGATTTTTTTAGATATAATACCAAAGGCACAACCTAGGAAAGAAATAATTGATAAGGTAGACTTCATTATAATTTAAAAACTGCTCTGTCAAAGACAATGTGAAGAGAATGAGAAGACAAGCCAGGAACTGGGAGAAACTATTCGCAAAATACATATCTGAAAAAGGATTATTATCCTAGATACACAAAGAACTCTTAAAACCCAAAATAAGAAAACAAACCATTAAGAAATGGGACAAAGACCTTAATAGAAAGCGCACCAAAGAAGACCTACAGCAGATGGAAGGATGTTCAAGATCATATGTCATTAAGGAATTGCAAATTAAAACAATAGTGAGATACCACTACATGCCTATTAGAATGGCCAAAATGTGGAACACTGACAACACCAAATGCTGCTGAGGATGTGGAGCAACAGGAACTCTCATTCATTGCTGGTGGGAATACAAAATGGTAGAGCCACTTTGGAAGATAGTTTATCATTTTCTTATAAAACTAAATACTTCTACTTACCACCCAGGAATCATATTCCTTGGTATTTAACTGAAACTTATGTCCACACAAAAACGTGCACATGGATGTTTATAGCAATGTTAAACAATTGCCCAAACTTGGAAGAAACCAAGATGTCCTTCAGTAGATTAATGGATAAATAGACTATGATACATGTCTTGGACTTATAGTCCCTTGGGTGAGAAGACTTCCCCAAGGGAGTCAATGAGTCAATAAACATAAAAAAAAAAAAAATCTATTGCACTATGAATTCGGTAGGACCCAAAGGTGTCAAAGCATCAAAAGTATTAGTGCTTCTGCTGCTGTTGGATTGAGGCACATTAACCCTAAATTATTTCATTTAATGCAAGTTTAGGAAGCTTCTGGAGTTTACCCAGTGGGAATGACAAAAAGGAGCTACAGAAATAGCTCAGATTTAGATTCTTTTTAGGGGAGGACTTCATAAGGGCAGGAGGTGGATGTTTTTTAAAAGAGTTTTTTAAGGATTACTTTAAAAACAGTGGTTGGAATCATCTAGGAAGCTTTTAAAATTCCCAGGCCCAGGTCCAACTCCATATCAATTAAGTCTGATTCTCTGGGGCTGGGACCAGAGCAGTATATAAAAAAAAAAACAACACACACACAAAACAAAAAGACAAAAAGACAAAAAGAACTTCCTAGGCCATTTCAATATGCAACCACATTAGGAAATAACTGCTTAAAAATAATACTCTGAGTGGTTACCTTATGGAAATCACAAACACACACCTACATTTAAATAGAAAAAAAGTAATATTGTTATGCAATTGTGATTTTATTCCACAATAAAATTTATTGTAACTGTGTAACAAACATATTCAAAAAGTGCTACGTCTCAAACAGCTTAAAAGTTAAGCTGGTGGGATGGTTAAATTTATATGTCAGCTTAACTGGTCCATGGGGTTCCTGCATATTTGGTCAAACATTTTTCTGAGTATTTTCTGCAAGGGTGTTTCTGGATGAGATGAACATTTCAATTGGTAGATTTTAACATTAGATTACATTACATTTTAATCAGTAGAGTAAGGCAGATTACCCTTCATTATGTGGGTGGGCCTCATCCAATCAGTCAAAAGCGTGAATAAAACCAAAAGACTGATCCTTCCCTCCATGACAAAAATTCTCTAGACAATTACCTCCTGAGTTTATCTGCAACATTGGCTCTTCCTGCCTGATGGCCATTCAACTGGAACATCTCTCTGTGGGTCTCACACACCTTTGGAATGCCCTGCGGATTTTGGACTTACCAGCGTTTATAATTGTGTGAGCCAATTTCTCATAATAAGTCTCCTCTCTCTCTCTCTCAGCATGTGAGTGTGTATTTTATATTTTATATAGTGTGCATATATATAATATACATTATATTAGCTCTTTGGAGAACTTGATTAATACAGATGTTATTTCTGTAAAACTGTTACTTGTCTCAGAAACGTGGCTCCAGTGAACAGTAGGATTTTGATATTAAGAGGCATGTGAAGAGTTTGAATAAAGTTGTTTCATGAAATTTGAGGATAGAAGAAAGTAGTATTTTTAATGTAATGCATTAATTTACAGAATGTGTGATTTAAAATAAGTATGTAACTAATTAAATCAAATATGTACATATTTGGCTTTTAAAATTTACATTCTTACTAGTATACATATACTCAATCAGGCCTTTACCCTCATTGCTATTTTGTTTGTATTCTCATTTGGATATCAAAAGAGCATCCTATATTCTGGGTTCTCTTATGTTCAGGCATATGTGGCAGTTAATTTTATTGACCCTCAGTTTTCTTACATGTAATAGGGGATAAAATAGTACCCACACCTTAGGGCTATTGTGGGAATGAAATGAGGTAATTAACATAAAGTGTTTAGTATAGTGCCTGGCACATAGCTATTATTCAGTAATTATACATGTATTTTTTTTTCTTTAAAAGCATATTGTAAGGACAGAGTTGAAGAAAGAATTGGTAGAGTTAAACTACCTTTTTTCTTTTTTTGTAAGGTATGGAAAATTTTTAGCATTCAGATCACTGAAGCTAGGTTCTATATTTTGATGTCATTTGTCCAGATACTTTCTCCATGCAAACACAAGGACACATTCTTCATCACATATTATTTTTTTGAAAATGTAATTATTCTGTCATTCTTCCCCATGGCTAGAAAAAGCAGCTGTGGTAATGAGCTTATTGCTCAGTGAAGAAGAGACTATTAATTCTTAGTTTAAGCCTGAAGGAGAGGGCCTACATTTTATCAATTTGGGGGCAATACATTAAATATTGTGTAATTTAATTTGATTTCAGGAACAAAAATCTCTCCCTATTAGCAGGATAAAGCCTTACTCCTCTTACAGGCTCTACTTCTCAGACACAAAAACCTCATTTCTGCATCTAATTTTTGACAACAAATTTATAACTGCATTTTTTATTATTAACAATTATATTCAATTATATAATATATAATTATATTAACTATATTAATTATATAATTATACTAATAATTTATATTTATATTAACAACTTATTCTGAACCCAACTTCTTAAAACCTTCATCAAGATGATTTTTTAAGTCATGGAGGTGCACCTGGGTGGCACAGTTGGTTTTATGTCTGACTTTTGGTTTTGGCTTAGGTGATTTCAGGGTTGTGGGATTGGGCTCCATGCTCAGCATGGAGTCGGCCTGAGATTCTCCCTCTCCCTCCACCCTTCCTGCTCGTGCTCTCTTTCTCTCTAAAATAAATAAATCTTTAAAAAAGTCATGGGAAAACTTTTGTATAAAAACCAATTGTTACATTTTCTAGAGTAACAATGTGAGTATCTTATTGTTCACTCATTCTCTCACTGGTTTTCAGTGCCAACAATGTGAAAGAATGTTGCATGTATCACAAAAAAAGGCATACTCATGGTCCTTTTCTCAAAGAACATGGGCATCATTTGAAATCTCCCAGCTGAAGTAAGCTGCCTCTTCCACACAGTCATCCTCTATCACATGATTCAATATTTCCCCTCACAACATACCTGAAAATATGTCAGTTCCTTGAATGCAGGCAGTCTTTTCCCCTTGAACAAGTGCTTGACACTAGAAGGTGCTCAGTAGATACCTGTTTATTGACAGATTATCTTCTTATTATCTGTCTATGAGGAAGATATTTTACAGCTACCTTTTTACAGTTGAAGAAATAGGCACAAAATTTTCAAGTTATTTGCTCAAAGTCACATGGTTGGTGAAATGATAGAACTGGAATTTGATTCCTGATATGTGAAGGTGCACAAATAGGGCTGGGCACAAAAGATTAGGAATGGTGACCACTTCTTTTTGGTTGCATTGTAGGTAATGAATAGGAAATAATGCTTTAGATGGAAGTTGACTCACATTCTAGAAGTTCTGAAACATCAAGATGAAAAGTTTGAACTTGATTCAGAAAGCAGAAGAAGGAGATTTTTAGAGAATATGCTGCTTTTATTGCTTTGTCTTTGCACATACTGATTTCATTGTCCACTTCTCTCCACTTCTTCATCTCCTTTAGTGAGTACTGAAACTAACATTTCACATTCCTGGTTACACAATACTGGGTCTGGACATATTTTCTTGTCCCTATATTAAATAATACTGAGGGGGCGCCTGGGTGGCTCAGTCATTAAGCGTCTGCCTTCGGCTCAGGTCATGATCCCGGGGTCCTGGGATCGAGCCCCGCATTGGGCTCCCTGAACAGCAGGGAGCCTGCTTCTCCCTCTCCCACTCCCCCTGCTTGTGTTCCCTCTCTCACTGTGTCTCTCTCTGTCAAATAAATAAAATCTTTTTAAAAAGAGAGAAAAAAAATACTACTGAGAACAAGCAAAAATAACTTAGCTGTTTGCTCTAGGAAATATATGTTCCTGGAAGATCTGATTATGAACTAGTTAAAATAATTTACTTACTGAGACAAACAGATTCATCATCTAGACTAGCCTCAAAACCAATCCACAGGTATGTCATAAACTCTGTTCATTCCCATCTAGCTCTGTGACTTCCTAGACCCACTTTAAAGGCACTGAGACTGGATCTCAAAATCCTCTATCGTCCCATGCCTTCACCCTTCTGAGACACTACTAAGCCTATGACAAAGTGGTGTTATCCTTTACTGCAGTATGTCTAGTAAGTTTAGCTCCGATCTTCAGATTTTTCTGTTGGACTTTTAGGGAGTTGACAGTTACCAATTCATGTCTACTTTTTGTAATACTCAGCTGAAGCATTATTTCCCTTGGTGGACCTGAGATGTCCCCTTTAATTCTGTGCCCAGGCACAGTAATTGCTCCCCTCCTGTGCATCTATACCTGCTGGCACACTTCCTCTATTCTAGAGTGCAATCTTGCTATTAGACTGGGAGTTCCTAAAGGCAGGGGCTGTGAACTTTCATCACCGTATATCCTTAGCACTACCTTGAACATAGATTGGGTGCTCAATGACAGTGAATTATTGACTGTTGAACTGAATGGGTGAATAAATGTATAACCAAGTGCAGGTAAGGAGACTTACCATAAGGAAATCAGATAGAAGGTGATTGCCATCATTTATCAATGAGGTAATGAGCACTGGTGAATAGAAATGAGTTGCTTCCCCCAAGAAGAATCAAATCAGGAGAGTCCAAGCACCACTAGGAAAATCTCAGGAACCAATAAAAGAGAAAAGATAGCCTTATATTTCTATTAATGATGTTCAAGCCTGGCTGCATATTAAAATAAGCAAGGATGTTTTTAAAAATCCAATGCCTTCTTCCTGGGTGCTAACCTCATCCTACCACTCTGATTTAATTTGGTCTGTTGTGGGGAAGGACATTAGAATATTTTAAATGTGCTCCTGAAACCTCTAAGGAGCAAAGTTGAGAATCCTTGGTCTAAATGCTGGAGGTTGCTATTTCCTTGACACCCTTCTAAGCCCAGGGATTCTTCCTGAGTTGTAATTAGCAGGAGGACGCATAAGATCCTCCTGCCAAGGAAGCTTAGTGGAATTTTGTGTGAAAGATATGGGATGATCATGGGTTAGGTAGTTTAAAAAGTATATTCAATATGATCATTTTTTTTAATTTGGAAAAAGAAGAAAATTCTATTGTTTGAGTAATTCAAAGTATGAAAAGTAAATGTTGGTAAGAAAACAAAACACTGAAATTCTCAATAGAGGCATGCTCCTTTGGGATTTTCTAAAACCATTTTTGTTTGTTTGTTTCTGTTTTTTTTTTTTTTTTTTGTGGGAGAGACTTGAAATGTGAATGTTTATCAAAAGGGAACATGGGTTTAAAGATTGTAAAACTCTGTGTTTGCCCTGAGAGTTACAAAATTGTGTATGTGCTCCTTCTCTGTGCTCCCTTAGTGGGCTCTACTTACCTTTATCCACACTTCTCACTACGCTTGGTATGGAACTTGGTGTTTCGCTTTCTCTTCTCCCCATTAACTTGTAAGCATTTGAGGGGGACAGGATTATAACTCTCTTTATTCCCAAGTTTAGTGCCTAGTGACTCTTAATAAGGGTTGATTAATTAGAAAGAATGAGGGCAAAAAAGGAATGAAATATCTATCATTTGGCTAGATTTAACTACAGCATGATGCAAATGAGGTCATGCATGTGAGTTCCTGCTGGCTCAGGGCCAGGTGGTTACTCAAAGATACTGTCCCATGACCTTGTAACTGCCCCTTAAACCTAGGCAGCTGCTTAGCATATGTTGGTGCTTCAGAGAAAAATCCCGCCACTATTAACAACTCAAAGGACAAGTCCTAGAAATGGTGGCTATTAGCACCATTGTGAATCAAGATCAGCTCTGTTTATTTCCTCCTCTACAAATTAGGGCACATTACTTCTTATAGGCCCTGCATCTATATTATGATCATATAACATGCTCTCTTAGTAAAATTGCCTGGCATTTGTGGGAAAGTGTAACAAGATTCTTCTCCTTGCTCCTAGATCCCCCATTGTCTCTTTAAAATATGCTCTGCACTTCCACTACTTCCCACAGTTATTATCCTGATGTAGAAGGCAGGGAGAGTTTAAAGGTCTTTCTCACTGGGACCTTGAAGTACTCATTTGCAGAGTTTATGGGAAAGAAGATCCTCTGTTTCAGTCTCTTCTGATGCATGTATTTCCATTCCCTGACCTTTCTAAAAAATGACCTTTCAGAAGAAGTGGTTGTTGAGAATGGGAAATAATATGGACAACTCAAATTTATATCATGTTTTGTTTCAAAATTGACTTCATGGTCATCCCTTAAAAGACTCTTCTTATGACAGGTTCATCCATCTCAGGAAATTCTTGGCTGCCACAATTCTTTGCAAAGCATTGCTTAGAAAGATCTGCATTCTATCTCGGCTCTCCCGGTGTGTGTTAATGATATTTTAGGTGCATGATTTAAAAATCTTTTGAAGTGTTTTCTTATCTGTGATTGCCTTTTATTCTGAAAATGACTTTATGAGTCAGTTAAAGGGGTAACTGAGACTTAGAGGCGTTATTAATTGAAGTTACTGGGTTGTATTTGGTCAGCTTTCTAAATAGACCGGGACCTGGTGGTAGAACCCAAATTTTGGAAGATCTAGCTCTGAGTATTCTTTATTACATGACTGCACTGCCTTATTGTACGGGGGTCCATTAATGTTCATCTTCTGCCCTTTTAAGGATCCTTATGGCCCCAAGAACAGCCTTATGTCAGAAGCATATGTGGTTAGATAGGTAATATTGACTGGATTAAGTGAGGAGGGGGAGGACCCAGAGTGTGTCCTAATGAGAGGTTACAATGTTTGAAGACTGGGAAACAAAGAAGAGCTTGCAGGTGATCAAGGAGCTAAAATAAGTTCATTAGGGCTGAAGTGAAGAATTGGACATGGAAAGTAGCACACTTGAGCCAAAACAGTGAAGGGGATAGGGAGTCTTTAAGGCATATTAAGATGTGTGTCTGGTGTATCTTTAGAAAGCTATTGTTTGTTGAATGATCTAATCCAATTCTCTCACTTTAACGTTGAGAAAAGCAAGAATCCAAAGTTTAGGTAACTTACTAAAGGCCACAAATCAAATTCATAGCAGAGTTGGGACTAGAATTTAGGTCAGGTTTCTGATCAAGTACTGATTTCCTTACGCTATTTGGTCGAATTTAGTGGTTCTCAATATTGCCTATGATTGCCAGGGTATTGGATAATGTGTAAAAAACTATAGAGGGCTGAACTCTTCCCCCAGAGACTTGATTAAGTTGGTTTGGGATGGGCCTGAGCATGCATTTATTTTAAAAGCTCCTTAGGAGATTTTTAATGTGTGGCTAGGTAGAGAGCCCCTTAACTAAATTATAGGACTTCTTTTTTCCCTATAAAGCTGCTATAGCTAATGCATATTCTCTTGTATTTTTTAAAACAGAAGAACACTGCTTGTTACGAGTCTTACATGTTGCAGTTTTCTTGAATGCACTCTGCTTTAATGCAGTCATGCACATGAAAGAGCTTTGATCTCTAGGAGTTTAGGGGGTTAGAAGCAGTTCTCAATGGTAGGTAATGGTGATAATGTACAATTTTAAATAGTCCTCCAGGTAATTCTCCTAGATCTTTCTCCCCAGTGTCATCTCAAGTTGGTAATCCCTGTTCTAATGCACAGAAGGAAGGGGAGTTTGTTTCTGAAATGGTGGCTGACTTAATATTTCTCTAAATCTGCTCATCAATCATTACCGCCATTATGTGTATGAGGTCAAAGGGACATATGTCTATGGAGACCATTTATCTTCACATAAAATCACCCAATCATGACTATAGCCTGAATTTCTCACCTTGGTCAGTCATCTTGCATATATGTCCCATCACAAGAAGCCAAGGTGATGGAACACAGGTGCTGTGCATATCATCAATTCTATCTCCACTCTCACAGTTCTGTACCAAACTAGAATGCAATGTTGTTATCTTATTCAACACAGCACCCCAGGTAGGATGGATGAGTTCTGTCTGTCATTTTTGGAACAAACAAAGATGATGCCTAGAAAACAAGGATAGCATTGTTATTTATCTATAAATATAGATGTGAAGCTCTGCAAATATAAGAGCTGTTGATCCCAGGCATATACTTGCAGTATTATTTGCAAGTGTTTATGTACTTTCCATCCCATTATGCACCTGCCTTCCTCATTCCTTGCTTTTCTTCTTCCCTTCTTCTCTCCCTCCCTCTTCCCCTTCTTCCTTTCCTTTTATCTTTTTTTCCGTCTTTTTTATTTAACTTTAAAAAGTCATATTTGTATTGCTCGTGTATGTGGGATCTTAAGAGTATTTTATCCAATAAACATTTGTGGCTCCCAGGGAGTTGAAAAATTAAAAAAAAAAAGTCAAAGTTCTAAAAATGGTGTTTGAAAATACTTACATAAATACAGATAAAATATCCATATGCATGACTTCATTTGGAGATAGTTTCAAAAGTCTAAATTTGAGGTGTCTTATACATGTGAAGTTCAAAGCACTCACCCTCTTATAGCTCTTCCCCCATAATAGATTCTTCCCTGAAGCACTGAGGATCAAGGTTTTACTCTATACATTGACACCTGGATCTCTCACCCATGTCCAAAGGCACACTAACATGAAATATGTTCTATATGTCACCTAATAGAAAGGTGAAAACATTCTAGGACAAAAGATGTGGAGGTGGTTGATAGTTAGGCAAGTGTAAACTGTACAGGAACAACATTCTTAATGCTGGGACAGCCATAATTCCAGAGGTCTGGTGCTTAAGTGGGAACCCAATAATTTGTGAGTCAGACTGGAACCATCCAAATTCTTTGACATAACTATGAATAATGCTTTGTATCTTTTACACTTGCATTTTTCTAAGTACTCCAAAATTCATTAGACAGATTATTATTTGATTTTTAGGTATAAAGGAGAAAAGAAAAAGTTAAAATATCTAAGAAAGGTATAATTTAGGACCTTATAAAAATCTGGCATGACTCTCTTCTCTTTGCTAGGTCTGAAATAATTTTCAGGGACAGAAAACAAGTAAAGATTTTTCTTCTGTTTTCTTTTTACAACCCAGAAAGCATTAAATAATATTTAGATAACATCTTCACTACTTCTCAACCCTCTGGTGGTAAGCTTTCTATATCAAATGCCTGAGAAATTTTGGAATCCCCAAGATAAAAAGCAGATGTGGATTTGTCTGCAACCCATTACCAAGCCTTAGGGGCTTGACAGGACAATGCTTCAAAGAGGGAGAGGTATTCTGTGCTCCTTCATAACTTTCTCAGCATTTGAAATGCATATAGCCATTATAATATCTGTGGCAAAGAATGTTTATTTTCCTTTTATTTATTTTCCCCTTCATCCTTTTGGTGATTAATTCTTCTTACTCAAATTAGCAGTGCACTGGACATTACATTTCTCAAGGCCTTTACCTCTGTGTGGCCATGAGGCCATGTTATGTCCAGTGGAATGTGAGTGTGAGTAGAACTTCCACACCATATTCTTAAAGAAAGTTTTCTTTCTCTTTACTTCTCTTTCCCTGTTTCCATGGGCTAGGCATGGTGGTAAGCTAGCTGTGACCATGCAGATGAGAGAAGCTTACAAGAACCTATAAGAACAATAAGAATGAATAAACCTGAGTCATGAGTGGCTTTGAAGGCAGAAGTCCTATCTTAGGTAAATAGGAAGGTAGATGGTGATGATGATGATGATGATGGTGATGATGATCTTGGATCAGCTAGTAATGTCTGGATTGCTATGAGATAGAGACTCTTGTTTTAGCCATTGCATTTTTGGGTCTCTTTGTTGTTAGATAAACAAAGAGAAACACCATTGAAATTTCTATACCTCACTGGAGATTCCAGAGAACAGTTTCTTTCTATGCACCTTTCTTATTCTCTAATAGAAACATTAAAATGACAAGCAAGGAAAATTTTGGACATGGAATTTTTTAGTGTTACATGTTTCCTTACCTTCCTTTATTTTGTTGCAATATGCATAGATATATTCCTTTTGAGAAAATATATTTGGAGTGAGAAAATGAATATGCAAACAGGCATGGCCAGACCATACATAAAAGTAGAACTCTGACCCACAACCTGTAGCAAACCACCCTGGGTTATCCCCCCTTATCTACAATAAACAGCCAAGGAAGCCAGCCTGTTGTGTCAGACTTGTGGGAAGTCAGACTGCTGTCTCTAGCTATAATTCAGAAAGCCAAATAATGAATTCTGTAACAATCATCTCCAATTGGCCAGGACTTGATTAATAACTGACAGCTTCTCTAATTATTGTTTCTGCTTCCAACTTAGGACCAACGAGAGAAAGCCAAACATGCTCCCTAATCAATCACATAGGACACCCCACTTCTAGTTAGCCCTCTACAACTTCCTTATGCCAACAGAACTACAATCAGGACATACCTGATGCTTTTCTTTTTTTTAAAAAAAATTTATTTATATATTGGACAGAGAGAAAGAGCATGATAGCTGGGGGAGGAGCAGAGAGAGGGACAAGTAGACTCCACACTGAGTGTGGAGCCTGACATGGGCCTTGGGGCTCTAGCCCACGACCCTGAGATCATGACCTGAGTGGAAATCAAGAGTCAGTTGCTTAACTGACTGAGATACCCGGGGGCCTCCCCCTTTTTTCCACTATAAAACTTTCCCAAGTCCTTTGTTTGCTTTGAGTCTTTACCAGAACATAAGCGATGGTGGCTGACTTCCTTGCTTATATAGCAAGCTGTAAATAAATAGCTGTTGCTGTTCTCATTTCATTGGCCTTTGTTTATTTCTCCAAAAGGCTTACTCAATCATGCTGTTGAAACATTTTGTATCCAGACTTATAAAAGCTCCAGAAGAGGGGGAATTTTCCAAAAGTCTTCTGGCTGTTCTTGAAATGTTTCCTGGAACTTCGGGATTCTTCTGAGTCCTGATCCAATCACAGTTTGAGCTTCTAGAATTTGAATCAGCAGTGATGAGAATAAGCTCTCTGGATTCACAATGGGGACCTTTTGATTTTCTGGTCATGTCCCCATTGCTGCTGACCAGGGCAACTTTCACTATAAAATGACTTTAGGTACAACAAAGCTATGTTTCCAGACTCATAAGCTGTGTGTACATAGCTCTAAGTCAAAAGTTGGCATAGGTCCTGTTAATTTGATCAACATAGACAGACAACAGGATAATTTAAGCCAAAATCAAAATAGACTTTCGCAGTCTGATTTGGATTTGACTTTTTAATTTATTCAACCGTCTAGTACCAAATTTCCATTTTGCTTTGTGCTGACTAGCCACAGATTCAAGATTTTTACTAGATTTGATAGTAGAGTGGCGAAATGAATTTCTGTTATACTATAATTTAATTGTGTTCCTCTTCCTTGATGGAATTATAATGCTATTATAAATACCACCATCACCACCACCACCATAACTTATCACTTACTGATTGGTATGTAAAATCCAAGGATAAAAACTAAGATGGATATACAGTGAGGGTAGATGTTTTGATTATAGTTAGAATGGGATGGGTAAAATATTAATTCATAAGCTAAGATCTGTCCTCTTGGTCCCATTGAGTAATTTTTACCTAGATTTTAATGGAAAACTACGCATTACTTCTCCTAAAGTAGTTCAGACTAGTGTTATAAATGGCGTACATTGTCTACAAAATGAAGAAAGTATTTGAGTGAGAGGTCTGGAATCTTTAGTGTAGGAAAAATGGCTCAAATTGATTTGGTTCATTATTGAGTCAAATTAAATAAAAATGATATAGAAGTGGAGGAACACACAGCATCCTTTGCAAAGGAGAGACCCATCAGTGGGTATGACTGTGGAGAGAAAAGATCACTTGTGTATCTTGTGCATAAGGGAAATGATGATTATATTCTAGGTTGAGAGTATGTAAGATTCTTTTTATTTCATTGCCTCTCAGGAAATGTTACAGGACATTCTAGAGAAAATTTTTAGAATGAAGATAAATGGCTAAACCTAATTTAGTGAAATGGGCCAAGTTATGGTCATTGCTGAAGCTTGTTATTTTATTCAGATTATTATTAACTTGCTGAATGCTCTTCAATGCACTGTATAAAATGTCATTTCAGGCTGGGTTTATGATCTCTATTCTAGACATTCAGGTCCTGGCCACCCACCTCTCTGGGCATGGCCCTTCTCTTTTCCCCTCCCCTCACATGTGGTCAGTGTTTATAGAAATCATCATTTCGATTTGATTTATTCATATTAGAGTTGTTTTACTTACCACTGAATGCAAAGACTGAAGTGACTGAGTAGCTTAAACCCCCTGACCTCTCCTCTCTAAGAGTCAACTTACCCATGATAGAGAAAGTAAGAGTCTCCATAGATTCTCTATCCCACTGAAGCTGGCAACATAATCGCTCAGTTTCCCTGGAAGCTGTTGGGGAAAAACATAATAAAGAATTTTCAGAGAAAATAAGGTTAGAAGTGGAAAAAAGGATAGTATCTGAAAAACAAAAAAGTATTTACAAGTATTTTTGCATTTATCTTATATACAATGCCTGTCATATGTTACCTCTCATCCTTAAAATATCTGCTTTTATATCCACCCTCCTCCCCCTCACCATCACTTACACAAAGAGTGTTTTCCCTACAAAGGACCTGACTTTTTCTATTTCATACACTGTAGCAACTGAATTTTTTCTACTTAATGATTAACTGCAGTTAATATATATCCTCTTTTAAAATAAATTTGGATAACTCTAGGAGTATTAAGAGAAGGTGTCAGTTGTTTTATCTTCCTATGAATTAAATGATATCATATGCTTGCATAGGTTTGCTTTGTGCCAACTACTGTTATAAATCTATTTTATATATGAACTTGTTTAATTCTTGTGCCAAGTGAATGAGATTAGCACTATAATTATCATCCCTCTTTTACAGATATTGAAACTGAGGCCCAGAGATGTTTGGGACCTTGTGCAAGTTTACATGGTTAATAAGTTGTAGAGTTTTGATTTCAGCTCAGAAGACACCTTCTTAAACACCATACTATGTAGCCTCTCAGTCAGAGTGTTTTCCTCCAACATCCAACAGGATAAACTAAAGGCTTAGGTTCTAATAGAGAGGGGGAAGGATTTAGGTAGTTTTGAATCATAGACCCTCAGATGGGAGGACGTGTGGGAATTAAAGTTTGGATCAGGTATATATATATAGTCAAGGTCTTAGAAGCTGCAGATGGGAACCATGGGGTCCCAAGAAAAGGGGTGACAAATGAAGGAAAAAAGGTGGAAAGGGAGTAGATAAAGAAACTTCTTATTTTAAAAAAGTTTTCTAGGTGTGCGTGGGTGGCTCAAGTCATGATCCCAGGGTCCTGGGATAGAGCCCTGCATCAGGCTCCCCCTGCTCTGTGGGGAGTCTGCTTCTCCCTCTGCCTGCCACTCCCCCTGCTTGTGCTCTCTCTCTGTATCTCTCTCTCTGACAAATAAATAAATAAAATCTTTAAAAAAATAAAAATAAAAAAGTTGTCTAGATCTTGTACCCATGATGTAGAGAAGAGCTCTTTCTCTTGCAGCAACTCTTATTTCTTTGCCATCTCTTCCTTTTTTACTCTTCCTGCACCTCACATTTCCTTTTTCTGAGGACCCAGAAGGATGCTCTGTAGATTGTTGTGTCTCACTCTAGGCTACTTCCAGCCCAAACACAAAAAGTCTCTGTGTCATCCAGCCTAGCTCAGCAAGCTAAAAAAACTTCAGCTTGCATCAATAGTTCTTCTGCCAGCCATTTTTGTTTGTGTATAAAATTCTCTAAGGAGCCCCATGGGAGAAGAGGTGGCTTGTTGAGGACAAGATTTGGGGGTTCTTGGGTCCTCTGGCCAAATTCTATTATAATCACCATCATAACAATTGAGAAGCTTTGTATTCAGATAAATCTGGGTCCAACTGTGGGTTTTGCATTTATTGTGTGACCTTGGACTTGACCTCTCTAAACATTAAGTTCATAAAGAAAATCCCTATTTAAGAAAGTTGTCCAGACCCTGTGGAGAAAAATATCATTTATCCTGAACTCCTCTTATTTCTTTCCATTCTCTTCCTTCTTTCATCTTTCTGTACCTCATATATCCTTGTTTTTCAGGATCCAGATCCAAGAGCATGTGTTTTAGTCTGTATCTTCATCTGTAAAATAACCAATGGAATCCTTGTGATTCGATGATGCAGTAGGAACACCCAGAATCTAGTAAGTATTCAACAAATGGTGGCTTCTACTGTGATTATATATATATATGACATAATATATATACATATACACACATACATATATGTGCATACACACACACACAACCAAAATAAAATGAAACAAAATGTGAATAGAATCCATAAATATAAGATTATTTTACTTAAATAACCACGTTTTGTAAACATTTGTTGTAGTTGTTACTATTGTTTTGGCTTGAAAATTTGTGTCATATATAAACTATTTTAAAAATTTTTTTAAATCTTCTTTTGTAGTTTTGGAAAGAAGAAAGCAGGACCCTGGGGACAGGGGTCCTGTGAGTGTTTATTGGGGGGGACGAAAAGGGCTCTGTTGCAGGAATCCCTGGACCATCAGGGGGCAGTAACAGGTGCTCAGATAAAAAAGCTAACAGTGTTCAGAAAGGAAAGTATTGTGCCTATTCCACAAATAGATAGACTATTGATCTTAGCCCCACATTTCTTATTGCTTGAGGTTTTCACAGCTGTCTTTTGGACCCTTTATGAACAATGGTTGGGATTTCGAGATCCAACAAACCATTGCCTTATTCCATTCATTGTATTTATTTATAAAGTATGACATGGAAAGACTTTCTTGAACCAAACTCTTATTCTTTCTTTTGCGTTTTTATTTGTCAAATCTCTTCCTTAAAATAACCACCTTGTCAGGTGTAAAAGAGATAAATATCTTCAATTATTTGGTCCTGAGGTAGAGTACATGTCTTTCTGAAGACATTCAAATGACCAATTTCCCACCAGAATTAAAAAAAAAAAAAAAAAAAAGGCAAAAGGTGAAAATACTCTGTGGACTCAGGGAGAGCCAAGCTTGTGTTGTCTAAGATTTTCAGAACTGCCATGACAGCTGACCTTTGAAAATGTCCTCTTCTGCTGTTGGTAGGATATGGTCATTTGTGCTCTTTACAGGTGGTCAATGGTCCTTGGAAGACTGGTTTCCCATATGGCCTAACTCTAAGTCAGTGGAGGTGGCCGTTGCACCTGAATATCCCTCAGTTCTGGTCCCTGCCTTGCTAACCTTAATCTGTTGCTGTGCAGTTAATGGCTTCCTGTCATTTACTGAAGGTCTGAGAGCAGTTCACCAGTTAACCACATGCTTGATAACTTGTAATGGTTTTTATGTTACAGCCAGATGCCAGGCAGGATATTTCAACTTCCCCTGGCAGCCAGGTGTTAAATGGCCTTATTTAAGATTATTATGGGTGGATGGAGGCAATGGATTTTGTGTTTCATAAGAAAAGGTGATAATGGTGTTAATTAATAAGTCTTTTAGAAGGGTTTCTTGGGAGTAATTATAGGGAGATAGATGATATGCATTAAAGTTATTATCAAAGCTATGGGTTTTGTAGTTTTTGTAGTTTTTTTTTTTTTGTTTTTTTTTTTTTTTTTTTTTTGGCTGATAGTAAGACATAATAAGAGTGCAACCTTTGGAGAGTGGATTTTTAAGTGCTCGGCAACTCGGTGTTTTTTTTTTTTTAAGATTTTATTTATTTATTTATTTAATTGACACAGAGAGAGAGAGAGACAGCAAGAGAGGGAACAATAGTAGGGGGAGTGGGAGAGGGAGAAGCAGGCTTCCCGCTGAGCAGGAACCCCGATGCGAGGCTTGATCCCAGGCCCCTGGGGCCATGACCTGAGCCGAAGGCAGACGCCCAACGACTGAGCCACCCAGATGCCCCTGGCAACTCAGTGTTTACAAGCTACTACCATTAAAGAAGGCTATTCACTGTCCTTGGTGCTATAGGAAAGGTAAAATCATAGTTACTCTAGGAGAAAGTAATAATGACACTCAGAGTTTGTCAACATTAGAACATGAGCAGCCCCATTTCTATTTTCCTGGGAAAGAAACTGCTCAATAAACATCTAACACTGAAGTGTGAAGTCTAATGCCAGTCCTATGGATGTCTAAGTTGTCTAACCTACAATATGCCCATTTTAATCTTAAAAAAAGATTCTGATAAAAATTTATGGCTTTGCATCGACCATCAAGAAAATGAGCAAATATATTTATATATGGCCATATCTCAAAGGCATGGGATGGCGGGTCTGTTTGTGGTAATTTAACATTAGGGGCCTGGTGGTTCCAGACACTGGGGTAGTTCATTGTGCTGGATAAAAACAACTTTCTAGTAAAACAACTTTATGTTCTAGTAAAACAACTTTCTACTGAATCTACTAAATCTTCTACTTTTGCTAAATCTTCTCCATTCCTCAACATGCCACATCACTGTCAAAATAGCAGCTGATACAGGCTTAGAGAAGAAGGAAAAATTTCATTGAATTCTTCAAGGATTCAGATGATGATAGAAAAGAAGATAGGGGGAGTAAGAAATAAGGGGTTGAGATTAAATCAGCAGGAATTTTAAGTAATACTGGGGTGTAAAACCCTCATCTCTATCCCTGCTTTTAACTCACTCAGGAAAGTGAAATTTTTATAGTCTGTATAAAGAAAAACCAGCTTTTGGACTCTCCCCAATGAATGACTATATTTATTCAGATTTTAAGGTTGCTATTATTAGCATGTTAAGAGACTTCTTAAAAGATTTTTTTATTTGAGAGAGAGAGAGAGTGCACGCATGCAGTGGGGAGGGTCAGAGGGAGAGGGAGAGACAGTCTTAAGTAGACTCCATGCTGAGTGCGGAGCCCGATGTGGGGGTCGATCTCATGACCCTGACATCACGACCTGTGCTGAAACCAGGAGTTGGATGCTTTAACTGACTGTGCCACCCAGGTGCCCTGAGACCTTTTTTTTTAATTGAAGTGTAGTTGACATACAATATTATATTAGTTTCAGGTGTACAACATAGTGATTCTCCATTTACATACATTATGAAATGATCACCACCATAAGTGTAGTTACATATGTCACCATACAAAGTTATTACAATATCATTGACTATATTCCCTATGCTGCACTTTACATCCCTGTGATTTATGATTTATTTATTTTATAATTGGAAGTTCATACCTCTTAATCCCCTTCACCTATTTTGCCCATACCCGTACCCCCTCCCCTCTGGCAACAGTATGTTAAGAAACTTAAACACAAATGTTAGTAAAGAACACAGTAAGACTTGTATAGATGGGGAAATTTTGATCATATTTCCTCCATCCTCTCCAAAGAGTACAATAACTAAATGGACTTTGAGACAATGAATTTAGGAAGAAACTATTTGCCACACTAGAAGTTTAGATGTGAAAAACTTTTGTGTTCATCATTAAAGAAAAACTGGCAAACCAAGCATTTCATTGCATCTTTCTTTGTACCAATTCTGTCCATCACAATTCCTCCACTAGGTCTTTACCTCGGCAAGCTGTTGAAATTCCTTAGGCCCCAGTTTCCTTATACATAAATGAAGGTGTTCGACTAATAACCTTTAATGTGTCTCTAAGCCCTAACTTTTATGTTCCCTTCATGGATCATATGTTTCTCCATTTCTGTCTTTTAGGGCAGTTGGTCAATTTTTTAGGGAAAATGAAATAGATCTATAAATAAAATGTTATTTTATAAGTAAAATATAATAAATAAATACCATTTATAGCAAATTTAGAAAACTTAAGGATGGGGATATAGATTAAATTTTGGGGGAGATGTATAACTGACATCTTTTTAATGAATAAACCAAATTCTAGCAATTTATAAGATGTGTTTCTTCTTCTGATGTGTGGCCTACAACCATAGACTCTTCTAAGCAAACAAAACATAATTGGGTTCAAGCAAAGGGCATTTCATTCTCCAGGAACACTATGGAGAAAGTAATGCTAGAAGCAGAACTGAAATCATTTGAGAAAACTCTGTGAGAGTATTGTATCTTGAATATATGAGTTGTTGGCTAAAAATCGAATCCCAAACAGAAATTAAATTTTGGAAAATAATCCTGGAAGACAGATTCTACAATTACATGAGGGTCAAATCTAAGAATGCCTTGACAATTCAAGAATAGCTATAGAAACATACAGATTAGAGAAAATAGACACATATGATGACGATTCTGGCTCAGTTCTGGGGGACATAAACTGGATGTGTGGTATTAGCAATTATTTCTGCTCATGATTTTTAGAAAGAAGACAAATGAAAAAGTACAATCTATTTCTCTAGGAAGTCATACCTTACTAATGTCTTTAGATCAAAGGTTCTTAAACTGTGGTTCATGGATGCTCTCACTGATATATCAGTAGCTTAGGGGAAATCCACATGACTCCCCTGAAATTTTACACAAATGCACACATGCATTTTTTATGGAGAATAGCTCAATAGTCTCAATAGATTCTGGAAGAGATTTACTGCTCCCAAATGATTATTTGGAAAGTTGTTCAAATCTTTAGATTGTAAGGGATGCCCTTTGATTTTAATATCCCACAAATAGTGAGTGGAAGAAATGTCAGAATATTTTAAACCACAAACTTAAGGAAATTAAGGATATAAGAAGACAGCAACAGGAAGACCAGATTGGCAAGAAATACTCGAAGACACTATTCAAGAAAGAATGGTGCAGAGGGGCAAACAGAACAATAAAATCCTTCCGTGGATTTTATTAGTGAGCAGGAGTTCTGGAATTTAGGATAGACTTCTTGAGGGGCTATCAGCTCCTCATTTCAGCTTTGTCTGTTTCCTTATCTATGAAATGAGGACACTAATGTATCATTAGTTTGACTTCAGTAGAATGAGAAATTCCATATAAGCAGATTTTTCAGGTAACTGAAGCACACTTCTTTTAGACCCAAGTGATATATATTTTAGCCACTTGTGATAAAATGCTTTCTAAATATTTTATCTTCTAAAGCCAACTATACAGGGGTGCCTGGGTGGCTCAGTTGGTTAAACAACTGCCTTTGGCTCAGGTCATGATCCTGGAGTCCTGGGATCGAGCCTGTTTCTCCCTCTGACCCTCCCCCCTCTCATGCTGTTTCTCACACTCTCTCTCTCTCTCAAATAAATAAATAAAATCTTTGAAGCCAACTACACTAAATAATAATAATGATAACAATAGCAAATATTTATTGGATTTTTACTGTTTCTCAGGTTACTTTCTAAGCCTTTTATGTATATTATATCACGTAATCCTAACAATAACCCCATAAGATAGGTCCCATTATTATCCCCATTTCAAATATGAAAAGAATTGAAGCACGGTCATAAAATAACTTTATGTTATTAATAACTAAGTTTGTACAATCAGGGAAGATTAGAGCTGGGATTAAAACCCAGGGCCTAGCTCCAGAGCTGTGCTCTAAACCACAATGTCAAAATGAATGTCAGTGAATCCCTCTGTGATCTCTTGAGGCTTTCATGATCTCAGTACTTTTGAGAAGTATAGTATTAATTATGGCAAAATTAAATAGCTCAAAGTAATGCATAGTTTGAGTTCTTTTTCTTTTTATAGTACTTCTGCATTCTCCTCTGTGTCTGACTCCATCTGTAATATCTTGTACTGTCACTTGGCCTGATGATAGTTGCACCATCCTTACTTAGGTCACAGGTCTCCAGATAGAGAGGAAGAATACTAAGCAATCTATATCCGAAGAACCATGCATAAGTAACCTCATTTTCCTGGATTGAATTTAGATGATAAGATCTTAAATCTTGAGGCTGATGCCATAATATATGAAACTTTTGAAGGATTTTGGAGAAAGTGAACATATTTTGCATGTGGAGTGATTTATTATGCAGCAATAGACAACTGGAACTTGGATGATAATCTTTGTATTAAGCTATACTATAGAAATACAAGCAGCAGTATAAAAGAAAGAATGCAGAAGTAGAGCTGAAAATCAAATTATGCATGACATGGTGTACCAGCATATTGATTGGATATCAGCTCTGATTAGTGAGTGTCTTTGCAATGCTGGTCATTAAATATTTTTAATATAACTCCTATGTATAAATATATTTATGGCAGTACAGTTTGCATTAGTGACCCTTTTCCCTCCACTTGCTGCTGCACCGCCCCGTCCAGCACCCCAGAGACAAACCCAGGAAATTTTCAAAGAAAGTCAATAACTATCAATAGGGGAATGGTTGAAAACATTTGTTTCATTCCTACCATGAAATATGAGATCACTATTTAAAAGCATGAATTATAGCTGTATCTGCTATCCTTGAGGGATATCCATGATCTGTATTTAAGTAACAAAAGCAAGTTATATATAAAAATATTGACCAAATTTATCTTGAGAAAGAAGAATGAAAGTGGGGCTGTCACAATCCCAGATTTCAAGATATACTACAAAGCTATAGTAATCAAAATCACTGGCACAAAAATAGATCAGTGGAAGAGGATATAGAGCCCAGAAATAAACCTGTGCTTATATGGTCAATTAACCTATATATACAATGGGGAAATATACAATAGGGCAAGAATATACAATGGGGAAAAGGGAGTCTCGTCAATAAATGGTGCTGGGAAAACTGGACAGCTAAATGTAAAAAGTGAAACTGGACTACTTTCTAACATAAAAATAAATTCAAAATGGATTAAAGACCTAAATGTGAGACTTGAAACCATAAAAGTTCCAGAAGAAAACATAGGCAGTGATCTCTTGGACATCAACCTTAGCAACATATTTATGGATATGTCTCCTCAGGCAAAGGAAACAAAAGCAAAAATAAACTATTGGGACTATGCCAAAGTAAAGTTTTGCACAGCAAAGGAAGCCATTAAAAACCCAAAACCCAAAAACAAACAAACAAACAAAAAGACAAAACAAAACAAAACAAGACAATTCTACTGAATGGGAGAAGATATTTGCAAATGATATGTCCAATAAGAGGTTAATATTCAAAATATATAAAGAACTCATATAATTCAACATGAAAAAAAAAACAAAAAAAACAATCTGATTTAAAAGTAGGCGTAGGACCTGAGGAGACATTTTTCCAAAGAAGATACACAGATGGCCAAAGACACATGCAATGATGTTCAATGTCACTAATAATTAGGGAAATGGAAGTTGAAACCACAAAGAGGTATCACTTCATACCAGTCAGAATGGTTAGTATCAAAAAGACGAAATAATAAGTTTTGACAAGGATGCAGAGAAAAGGGAACCCTCATGCATTGTTGATGGGAATGTAAATTGGTGCAACCACTGTGGAAAACAGTGTAGAGATTTCTTAAAAAAATAAAAATAGAAATAACATATGATCCAGTAATTCTATTGCTAAGTATATACCCAAAGAAAACAAAAATACTAATAGGAAAAGATATATGCACCCTTATGTTTATTGCAGCATTATTTACAATAGCCAATTTATGGAAGCAACCTAAGTGTCCATCAATAGATGAATGAGTAAAGAAGATGTGGTATATATATACAATAGAACATTACTCAGCTATAAAAAAGAATGAGATCTTGCCATTTACAACAACATGGGTGGATCTAGAGGATACTGTTAAGTGAAATAAGTAAGAAAGAGAAAGACAAATACCGTATCATTTCACTTATATGTGGAATCTAAAAAATAAACCAAATGAACAAACAAAAAAACAGAAATAGACTCATAAATACAGAGAACAAACTGGTGGTTGCTGGGGGTGGGGCATGGGTAAAGTAGATGAAGAGGATTAAGAGGTACAAATTTCTAGTTATAAAATAAGCAAGTCACAGAGATGAAAAGTACAGCATAGGGAATATAGTCAATAATATTGTAATAGCAATATAGTGACAGATAGCTACTACACCTATTGTGGTGAGCCTTGAGTAATGTATAGGATTGTTGAATCACTATGTTGTACACCTGAACCTAAGATATTGTTGTATGTAAACTATACTTTATAATAAAAAAATATGGACTATGTTTCATAAAAAGTGAAAAAAAAAGTTTGTATTCAGTTATTTGAGCATGGGGGAAGGTTGAAAGGATATATACTACATTACTAATTTGGCTAATCCCAGGAGGTGGGATTAGGAGGATCAAAGAAAGATTATTATCTTCATATACTGTTGAATTGTTTTACTTGTTTCAGGAAGCATGTTTACCTTTTGTAATAAAAAATCCAATAAAGTGAATTTTGAAGGTAGAAAGTAATAAGTTTAAGTTGGTTGTGGCTGATGGGAATTAGGGAGAATAGAGAAGAGATTATTTTTTCTTTTAATCTATGTGTATTTTTTCAAGTTTTACAATAAGCATTGATATTTTTTGGATATTTTTATTAGATACATTCTTATAAAACAATTTTAAAATAGAAGTTTAATATGGTGGTTTTCTTGCTAAAAATAATTAATCTGTATTAAACCATACACCAATAAATTGTGATTACTTACTATTCTAACTGCATAATGAAAACTTGCTTTCTGATTGAAGGAAGCAACAGTAGTGAAGAGGAAAAGAAAGATGAGAAAAATACTCAAATGACTAAGGAAAATAATCAACAATATCCAGGAAGAAGTCTCTAGCAGTGTGCATAAATGTCAATGCCCTTTTAGGAGATTTTTTTTTCTTTCTGAAAGGCCTGAGGACTTGGAACTAAGATTTCCTTGTCCAGAGCAGACGTAGGAGTTCAGTTCCAGTCAGTTGGTATAGAGCTGTGGGGCTAGCAGGCTTTTATGAAGGTGGTAAAGATTAGTCATGCTGCTGAGTGTACATGATAGACTCAAATAATATCCAGTATACTGATAAAAAGCCAAGTCAAAAATACATACCCTGGGGAGTATAGGGTTAGTGTTTGGAGAGAACTCTAAGCTCGGGTGACTGCTGTAATGACACAATCCTAAAATCTCAGAGGCCTGACACACTATAGGTTTATTTTATGCTCATGTCCCAGTCCAGTGTCGATTGGTGAAGGGACTCTGCTCCAAGCAGCTCTTCTGGAACGCAGGTTGCTTCCATCTCATGGTACTGCCACCTCCAGTATCTTAATCATTATAGAATGGGAAAGCTTTGGGTATGGAAGATTTTTTTATAGGCCAGGTTTAGAAGCAGAATATATCATTTCAGTCCACCTTCCATTTTCCCAGAACTTGGCTTCATGATGCCAAGCAATCAGCAAAGGAAGGCAGGGTTTGGGATTTAGCTGTGTGCCCAGGAAGCAAAAAGCAGAAAGAATGTTGGTGACCTCTAGCAGGCCCTGCCATAGAGGACCTCTTGGGGGAAGGCTCCACGACCTCTACTATCGAGGGAGAGGGGTGGAGATGAAGAAGCAGGAAGGAATAAAAATGTAAAAAGAATGCTAGATGAAAACCAGAAAGGGATATGTATTTTTTTCATGTACTTTTTTTGGTGCCAAAATATTTTTATATGAATTTGTGATTTTTTTTAATACAATATGCCAGGTGGGCATATTTTGGGAAATTTGCTAAAAATGTTATTCTCCTTGGTATTACAGAAAACACTATTATTTTCTGCCTGCAAAATCACATGTGAATTGGGACTTAGCTACATCTGACTTTGATTAGTTTGCTGTACAAATGGAATCAGACGGCTTTACTTGGAATGACTCATTAGTCCTTCCTCCTTCTTTGTTAATATTCTCCAAATTTAATAGCAGTGTTGTGTAATCTATTGTGTGGATAGTATCAGACAGATTTAGGAGAGGACACTTAACCATGATTTCTGGATGTGCAGACAACTATATTTAGCCATTTGGGTGCCAAAAGGATTTTCTAATTATCTTAGGTGGTGTTATGATTCATTACAGCTCTGTACAAGGACAGGGAAAGGAATCAGTGCCAAAAGTCTGTCTAAATTGCCTTTACACTCCAACGTGGACTGGTGATAGGAGAAGGCTACAACTTCAAATGAAATGTCCTGTCTCTCCTTCAAGATACAGCAAATTTCACCCTTACCTTTATCTCCCACAAGTCTTTCCCCCAAGTCCCAACTCGGAACTCCTTTAGTACTTACTGACTGTTGCACTCCTTTTTTTTATTCTTAGCCTTCTGTCCTAGCTCGTTGTGTATCTCTCCAGACACAAGGAAATCTTTTCTAGAGAATCTGTAAACTCCTTGCAGGCAGGGACAATTATTATTTTATTTTTAGCATTACAAAGATTGTTGGGAATTGATGTGGATCATTCAGATTTAAAGTTATTTAGGGCAATTTTTTAATTTGAGAAGTTTTTGTGTCTTTTTACATGTTTCCTCAAAACCAGCGGAAGCACTCAACGTAAGTTTTGAAAGTTGAAAACACTCTTTAAAAAAGAACACACATGGGGGCGCCTGGGTGGTTCAGTCGTTAAGCGCCTGCCTTCGGCTCAGGTCATGATCTCAGGGTCCTGGGATCGAGTCCCACATCGGGCTCCCTGCTCGGCAGGAAGCCTGCTTCTCCCTCTCCCACTCCCCCTGCTTGTGTTCCTGCTCTCGCTCTCTCTCTCTCTGTCAAATAAATAAATAAAATCTTAAAAAAAAAAAAAAAATTAAAAAAAAAAAAGAACACACATGACCCAGTCTGAATATTTTAAGCCTTTACACTTTTATTTATGCAAGTATCTTTGTATCTCTAGTGCTTTCCAAACTTTAACTAAGTGCTAGGAGCTTTATGTACATTATGTTGGATATGGCTTCACCTAAGCCTATGTTGCGCAAATTGGGCTACCAGAATTCCCTGAGAGAACTGGAATTTGTGCCGAGGGAACTTAAAAACCTCAGAATAAATATGGGATAAGTAATTGTTAAAACAAAACAAAACAAAACAAAACAAAAAAAATGCACACAAAATACAAAACCAACTAATGCAACAGAAATAATCCCTGATTCACATAAAAACTTGTACAGAAATGTTTATAGCAGATTTAGTCATAATCACCAAAAATTGCAAACAATTTTTTTGCAAATAAGCAACTGTGAATAAGCAAACTGTGGTATGTCCACACAATAGTTTACTACTCCACTATAAAAGGAACAGACTATTGATTCATGCAACAATATGGGAGAATCTCACATGCTTCATGTTAAATGAAATAAGGCAGCTTCAAAAGACTTCATGGAGTTTATGCTCAAAAATATGACATTCTGGAAAAGGCAAATTATAAGAACAGAAAACAGATCAGTGTTTCCAGGAGCTGGAGTAGGGAGAGGATTGACTACAAAGGGGCAGTTTTGGGAGTAATGGACCTGTCCTGTATCTTGATTGTGGCATGGTTACATGACTATATACATTTGTTTATACTCATAGAACATATACCCAGAAAAGTGCATTTTACTGTATATTAAAAAAAACATTTTAATGCCAAGAAGCTAACACTGGCAGGATGTTGTAAAATTCATACTTTCACTATAGTAATTTGTAACACTTTTCAGAAGTAATTTAACTATACATTTCCAAAGCCATAATATTGCTCATAGCTTTTCATCCAGTAATCCCATACTGAAAACTTTATCCTAAGACAATAATTTAAAAATATGGGAAACATATATGCTTAGGGATGTTGATTGTCTTTTTAGTAGATGAAAATGCTGCATTATTGCTTTTATTTTCATTGCTGTGTTTGCTAGAAAAAATCATATATTTTTCAGATGCTTATTGACCAGCTTTCTGGGAGAGAATGAGATTAATATTCTCCAGTGGTTGAAGAGTAGCAGAACTTCTGTTTGTCTCTATTCCGTAACCACACAAAGTCATCCATTTCTGTGAAATAATTAGAAATAGTTAAAATTTCTACTGTTGCTGCTGTAGATAAATAAAACATTTTAATAAAAAAATTATGGTTGCAAGCCAGACTCTTTACAGGGATTTTGGTTTAAGAGTCTTTCAGTATATAACAAACTTGGAAGTTTATCCTAAAATTTTTGTTCCTTTAATCTAACTTGGACCTCTATTCAAGTTTTAGAATATGAGAAATTAAAGCAGAATAATAGAATATGAGAAATTAAAACTCCAAGTTTTGTGTATTCTTTTTCCTTGAGAGCTTATAATTTTGAACTCTGCCCTCTATCTATTCTGTACAAACAATGTTCTTTACACAGTGATTTAGCTGTGAGCAAAACAGACAACAGTTCCTTCTCTCATGGAACTCATATTCTAGTTTATTCCAAAATTGGAACAGATAGTTTAGTTCTTCCTTAGGTTTTTCAGCCTTTTGTGAAATACATAGGTCTTCTGTGAAACTAATGATTTGGACAAAACATGGAGACATGGAAATGTGAATCTTACTCCATTTTTTAAGAATGCAATTTCCTACATTTTCCTCTACCCCCTTTCTACATTTCAATCACTGTCCCACTTCCAGAGAAGATTTTTTCTGTTCTTTGCTTTTCTTCTGACATTCTCAGTAGGTGAACTTGCTTTGGATTTCACTGAGAAATATAGAAGTAATACAAAGAACATCTCCTTATCCTACCACTGAATTCACTAACATGCGTATTTCTGAGCTCATATTCACTGCCTCTCTTCCTAGTGTTCTGGAGCACTCAGTGTGCCTATCTTAGGTTAATCCATCCCCTTGAACACTGCATCTAATCCTGTATGCTTATTCGTGGAGTTTGCTTCTATAATTATCCACAGTCATTCCTAAATTATCAGTTGCTACCATCAGCATAAAAATGTGATACATCTCTAATCTTAAAAAAACCATCCCAAGATGCCTTGTCTCCTTCTAGCCATTATCCCATGTTTTTCCTTTTATAGAAAACTTCCTGAAGAAGTTGTTTATAGATGCTATCTTGTGTTCCTTGCCTCTCAATCTCTAGTGGAATCATAATAATCAAGTTTCCATCCTTATCATTCCATTCAACTCCTACAAAAATTATCGAAGACCTCCATATTGCTGAAGTCAATGTCAGTATTCAGTCCTCATTTCAAGAGCCTATGATCGAGCTTTTTACTCTCACCTCTGGAAACCCTTTCTTTACTTGACTCTGGAGATATTCCACATGAATTCCCTCATGGACCACTATCACTTATCCTCTTTTCCTGTAGTATCTTCCTTTTCTTTTCTTTCAAATGCTGGAGAACCCAGGACTCTGTCCTCAGTTCTCTTCTTTCCTCTACCATACTTACACCCTAGATGATCTTGTCCCAGGACCTCAATAAATACAGGCTGATTATGCCCAAATTATGTCTTCAGCCTGGAATTGCCTCTGAACTATAGGCTACTTCTAATATCTGACTGGATGTCTCTCTAGCATCTCAAATTTAAAGTGTCTAAAAAGTGAACTCCTGATTTCTCACTCTCTACCAATCCTCTTCCTCCTCCTCCTCCTCCAATAGTGTCCCCATCATAGCAGATAGCACTTCATTCACTGAGTTGCTCAAAAATCTTGGAATCATCTTTCATTGCTCTCTTTTTCTGATATCCCAGACTTAAGTAGGAAATGATGTCCCCAAACTGACTATGTCTTACCTCTTAGAGTTCAAGCCACCACCAACTCTTGACTGACTACCTGCCTCCCATTCAGTCTCCCTGTTTCTCTAGCCAGATTGTGTCACTCTCCTTCTCTGAGCATCCAATGGCTCCCCATAACATTTAGACTAAAATCTAAAGACTTTACTATGGCCCACAGATACCTGCATGATCTGTCTCCTGACTACTTCTCCAACCTCATTCCCTAACACTTCTCTCAGTTGTCTACATCCTCCTCCTTAAATATCTCAAGATTATATACACTCCAGGGATTTTACACTTGTTGTTTTATCTCCCTGGAACACTCTTTCCTCAGCTATTTGCTTGTAGGACTGCCATGCTGCCTGCTGGGAATATAAATTATGTCTCCTACTTTGATGATAAGCAGCTCTTCTGTTTTCATGTCTCACCTTCTCATTTTCTTCATATTACTCATCTCTACCTTATGCATTATTTACCAATAATAAAAAATCCTCCAACTAGAAGACAAGCTCCATGAGGGCAGGGGCTTATTGTCTTTGGTTCATTGTTATATTCTAAGGGCCTGGCACATAGTAAGGCCCCAAGGAATATGGGTTGAACTAATGGGGTTGCCAAAATTAACAAATAAAAATACAAGTTAAAAATGTCTAGTTAAATTTGAATTTTAGATAAAAAGGATTTTTTTTTGGGAATAAGTGTGTTCTAAATATTTTCTATATTTTATCTGGCAATCCTATGAATTAATGAATTATTAACATTGATAAGCTATCTAATATTTGTTAAATATTAGTAGCCATCATCTAGATGAAAACCAATCATTTCTACAGAGTAAGCATTCAAATGCTTGACAACTGAATTTGAAAATGAACATTTCCTCTGTCCTAAGGTCTGTATTGTGAGATGCTAGCAAATAGGTCTATTTAGGGGTAGATTTTTGATGTTTGCTAGTTGGATAACATGAAGACTATTAGAAGAGTTATCTATAGATCTGTATAACTAAAATTCAAGAACATAATGCTGAAGGATTTTAATCCAGGCAAAGTATATTTGATTAATTATAAATATCCGGGCTGAATTATTTATAGATGGGGATAATCAGCTAGCAATGTGAATATTACTTAAATGGCATGATATAGAGGAGAGAAGGCTAGATTGGGAGTTTGGAGATACAGGTTGTGGCCCCTGATCGTCAACTCAGTTACATGAGTGGTTGTATCATATGACCATGCTGGGCTCCATTTCTTCATCTGTAAATTAATTGTGTTTGACTCTTTAATTTCTCAAATTCTTTAAAGCTAAAATCTCCTTTGCTGTATCCTGAAAATATACATTTCTTAGATGATAAAGCATCTGCTAAAATGATGTTGTGTATTTTGCTACGGTTGGAAAACTATGTGGGCAGGTCTTGGGCAAATATAAACTTAAATATTATTTTGGATATCTATGCTTTAAAGTTCATTTTTCCTGCAAAATGAGGCATTTGTTTATTCATTCAACCAAAATTATTGAGATAATTTCCAGGTATGACTATTTTTGCTTTTGGAGATACTAAATGACTGTAATAAGATTGTCTGTGCCCTTCAAGGAAATCATGTCCTGGTCCTGGGAGAAATACATGAAAAAATGTAAGGCCAATATGAATTGTTATGATAAAAATAAATACCAGGTAGCATGAAGGCAGAAAAGAGGAAGAGATAAATGCCCTTTTAGTAGAGATTAAAGTGAAGATAAGGATAGTTAGAAAATATCTAATAGAAATATGTGTATCTTGAGGTAGACATGACATTGTAGAAAGAGTAGATGCAGTCAATGTCTATGTGTGAATTCGTATAATTGTTTTTTCCATGGTCAATGTCCATGTGTGATTTGTATAATCAGTCTATGTCTATGTGTGAATTTGTATAACTGCTTTTTTCATGATCAATGTCCATGTGTGAATTTGTATAATTGCTTTTTTCATGATCGATATCCATGTGTGAATTTGTATAATTGCTTTTTTCTTCCAGTGCCACTTTTCTAATCCACACGATGGAGCTAATATTTGCCTCCAAGAATTTTGGGCAGTGTTGAATGAAAATGTCTGACACACTGAGTCAGGGTAATTTCCTGAATCGCAACTACACTTTTAAGAAATACACTAATTGATTTTTCATTGAAGATGATTAGTATTTTTTAAAGGCTTTAGTTATTGGTGGATCAGTGCCAATACATGTCAGAGATTACAACCATCCTTGGGAAATAGAGAAAAATAAGAATAAAGTCACATAGTTGTGTTAATGTAAGCTTACTTATTATTCTTTTTTGGGAAGCATTGTCTTTTATTCTGAGATTAAGCCCTTCTTTGGCTGTAAAATATAATTTCTTTTATGAAAGGTTGATTAAGGAGATGGTTGATTGATTGGTTTTAAAAATAATATCTGTGCTTTATAAAATACAAAGTTAGCAGTAATATGCCTGTCATATAAATATTTTGAAAATTTAACATTTTTTGAAATTTTACTAAACTGAAAAATTATGGTAACTATTGAATAAGAATATTTTCCTTATGATAAATGGGGTTCTACATAATGCTTCCTTCATTAAGTAAAAGTGAATTCTCATTTTAAAGATATATTTAAGGGGTTCCTGTGTGGCACAATCAGTTGAGTACCCAACTCTTGGTTTCGGCTAAGGTCATGATCCCCAGCTTGTGGGATCAAGCCCTGGGTTGGGCACTGTGATCAGCATGGAGTCTGCTTGGATTCTCTCTTCCTCTCCCACTGCTCTTCCCCACCCCCATTCCCTCTCTCTCTCAAATAAATAAATCTTTAAAAAAAAATAAAGATGTATTGGAGATATATTCAATATTCTCTGACATTAATAAAGCCATACATTTGCAAGGAATATCATTAATGATTTAAAATGAAAGTTCAAAATAGTTCTAATATAGTTCAAATAGTTCTATTCATTTACTTTCTCACTCAGCAGCTATTGAACACCTACTCTGTGGCTGACATGATTGTAGGTACTTAATTCAGCTCTGAACAGGAAAGACTAGATCTCTGTCCTTATGGAACTGATACTCCAGTGAAGGAGATAGGCAATAAACAAACAAATCATATTTAATATATTATTATCATTGCATCAAGTTACTTGCACAAGAGTACTTGGCCAGTGCGGGACTTAGCTCTTATAATTCTAATATTCTCTGGACAAATTGTTCACAGGGTTTCGAAAATTGCTCAACTTACTGATGAAACTATGAAAAGCTAGTTTCATAAGAGTAAGACTGCTTTAGTTTTATCTCTCTGGGACACTTATTAGGTGTCTAACTTAGGTAAAGTCTGAATCTCACTTCTCTCCATCTGTAAAATGGACATGAGAGAATATTGAAAGATAATGATTAAATGAAATAATGTAGGGAAAATACAACTTGGTTAGTGCTCAACAAATCTTAGATGCTATTACCATTATCATTAAATATTAGTTATATTTATGCTCAAGAACAAAGAGAGTAGGGTGTCTTAGCAGGTACAATAACAAGAAAATTTTGGCCCCTTGTCTTAAACTACTAACTGGTTGCTGACTCATAAGAGACTTTTGTTGCAGCAAAGTTTAAGGTATCTGTTTTGACTTTATAGTTGCGCATTGATCAAATGAACTCCAGTGAAGTTCACTTTTGTTATTTGATAACTTCAGGGAGACTTTATAAAAAGCATAGCCGGTACTGTTGCGTGGGCAGCTTATTTACCTCTCAGCAGGGTGCCTATAACTGCATGAAGTCACTGGCCCTCTGTCACTCTGATTACTTGGTAGACTCTGGACAAGGATCCATAATAATATGAAGGTGCAGTTTGCATCAATGACTAAGATGATCTAAAAAAAAAAAAAGAAGAAGATGGATGGGACATCCTATGTGCTTTCTTTTTCCATTTTGTGATACTCACTTCCAGTTTAAATGTAGCAACACAGTATTTATTTTCTTATTTATTTTGTATATTTGATAAATATTTAGGATGTCTATGGTGGGCCAGGCTCTCACTGAAAATTTTGAGCTTTATCTGACAAATAGGGACATCTGATAACTTTACAACCCAGAATCAGCAAGTAACATGTTTCATATGACAGGTAATTCTTCATTAGAAAGTCTTTTTTTTTTCTTCTTTTTTTAAGACAAAGAGATACAGGGGCGCCTGGGTGGCTCAGTTGGTTAAGCGACTGCCTTCAGCTCAGGTCATGATCCCAGGGTTCTGGGATCGAGCCCCGCATCGGGCTCCCTGCTCAGCCGGAAGCCTGCTTCTTCCTCTCCCACTCCCCCTGCTTGTGTTCCCTCTCACGCTGTATCTCTCTCTCTCTCTCCCTGTCAATTAAATAAATAAATAAAATCTTTAAAAAAAAAAAAGACAAAGAGATACATAGCCTGAGGGCCTGAGAGGGGGAGGGAGGGGCAGAGGGGGAGGGAGAGAAAGAATCCTAAGCACCCTTCACACCCAGCACAGAGCCGGACACGACCCTGAGATCATGATCTGAGCCAAAACCAAGAGACGGACGCTTAACTGACTGAACCACCCAGGCGCCCATCTTCATTAGAAAGTCTTAAAAAAAATCATGAAAATTAGAGAAGCAGTATGAAGCAGTTGTCTTGGAAAAAGTTGGAGGTTTGGAGCCAGATAGATTTACATCCAAATCCTAATTCTTTGATTTATTAGCTATATAAATGACCTCTCGGTACTTCACTTTCCTCATTGGTAAAATGACAAGGATAGTATCTAGTTCATGCAAGGATAGTATCTAGTTCATCTAAGGTAGATGAAACTACCACCACTCAATAGAGATCAATAAATACTCATTTCTTTCTGTTCTTGGCACTACAAGGGAGACTATCAAGTGTAAGTATGGGTGTGCTTGATTTTTATCCATTCATTGGCTGATTCACTGAACCAACAATCTTTGAGTGATTCCAGTGAGGTAGAAGATATGGACATGTGAATGGCCACACCTGCAAAGAGACCTACTCTGCTCAAACATTGTGACCCCCATGAGGGCTGGCCAGTTCCTCAGAAGTTGGGGGATTCAATGCCATCCAGTTCAGCCAAACAGGAGCTAAGCATTGCTGTCCACCAAACGCTGGGAAAGTTGGAACAGCTGACATTTTTATTGTGGGCAAGACTGCCTGAATGAAATGCTTATTTATTAATAAGGGAATACATTAAAGTGATCCTCTGAGTTTGATTTTTCAACATTTAAAAAATGATGTAAAACATGAATCAAATTTTATACAAGTGCTGTGGAAAGATAATAAATTGAATTTTGGGATGATAGGTTAAGTAGTGAACTGAGCCTACAGCCTGAGTGATTGATGAAATGTGATTGCTAAATATGGATAACAAAAGTTTGTGTGATCAATGTGTGTATGTTTGTTCATTTGAGAAGGAGATAGATTCCCCAGACACTGCAGGGGATTTAGGTATACTTTTCCCTTTTGCTGTTGCTTAGAGGGCAGGTACAAACCTCGGAAAGAGGAGCTACAAGGCATGAGGAAGTTTTTAAAATGAACTCTTGTGTCACTTGTGGGAAATGGGCAATGTCCTGTCTTCTATTTCCCCAGTATCCTGAAGAAAAAATCCTTGACCTGATTAACAATTATGGTTCAGACCATGACAATTATGGTTCACAACATTAAAAATAAGCAGTCTATTTTTACTCCTGTTATTCTAAGGATCATGCTCGATGCTGGGCATGCAAAAATTAAAAGAGCACCATCCCTCTTAAGTGTGCTGCATAGAGGTTGGGGGGAAGGGTATAGACACATTAATAAATAAATACAACACAGTGTTACAAATACTATGATCTGTATCTTTATATGCTATAGTGTGGGCATAAACGTGGGAATGGTCACTTTTTTTCCTGTCAGTCAAGGTTAAGTCAGAAAAATAAAAGTTACTCTGTGTATTCCAGTTTTGAGAAATTAAGCCAAAGAATTAGAGGCTTTATATCTTTGGAAGAAATGGGGAATCATAATTTATAAAAATAGCCACCAATGTTCTTAGCCTAGGTGACCAGAGTATATAGTTCTTTAGAGTTCATTGGGAAGCCATTATAATATTCTATAATTTCTGGGAAGCTCCTATTAATTACCTCACCCACAGCAGTGAAGTAGGTGACTCTCAAGAGCATTGGGGGTGGCTTTCAAAACCCTTGTCCCTTACCAGCTCTCTCCTCCACCCCAAAGTAAATATATTACATACTATCTACCTTAATTTGATTCCCAGTTTTCTTTCTTTCAAAGTCTTTTTTTCCCTTTTATTTTCTTTGCTATATCACAGGCTTATGCTTGAGTTAAGAAACTAGTTGATTTGGGACAGGATGCCAGAGACGTATTAACAGAAGAGGCCAAGAAATCTCCAGAAGAGGAATTCATTCTAAGGAGAGAGAATTAGTGCATACTAGTTAGATTCAGAGAAACGTAGGGGAATTAGCCTTTTGGAGAGAGAAGTATCAAATAATTTCTGGGCACATTTTAAAACCAACACCACTAAAACATGCAGTGAAAAATGCTGTCAGCCTATTTCCCATCTCTTTCTTGGACTGACATCTAATATTTCTTCATCTCCTTTTCCTTAGTAATCATACTCTAATATTATCTGGAGAATCAATATGCCAATCTAAAATACCATATTTTCTGTCTCTTTGAGGTTTGATTTGGCCATGTGATAAGGTTCTGGGAGGCTGCTGACTCAACAGGAGAGGAGATGAACTCTTTTCATACTTCTGTCCTTTCCGCCTTCCTGCTTTTTGGAATGTGAACATGATGGTGGGCTCTCCAGGACACCCTCTGGACCATGAGCAATCTTGAGAATGAAATATATAAAGCACAAAAATGGAAAGGATGAGGATTGTGGACTCACCAAAAAAGCTGTGGACTGACTACCTCTTCTATCTTGCTTAAGCCAATATTACTTTGGGTTATTTATAGTCAAACTATTTCTGATACCTGTCCTTGGAAAAGTGATTCAACTTGTCTTTTATATACTCTCTGTCTTGGGAAATTGTCCTACCCCACAGGAACTCGCTGGCAGAGCTTAAATGGAAAGTGTTCCATTTAAAGTGTTCCCAGTCCAGGTCTGTTTCCCCCCCATCACATAGATTCCATGGAGACAGAGGGAAGTCCTTTTCTAGTCATCTTGGAAAAGCCAGAAACTACTGATATTTTCTTTCCGTTCTTTAGATATCAGGGGCTTTGTATCATAACAAACTTGAGAAAGTCTCACAAATGCTTTACTAATTTTGGTTTTAAGTGAGATGAATATCTCTCAGCAGGAGAGATACTGCTTTTCATTTTCATTCTTGCTGTCTGCTGAGCTCAACATTTTATCCTACACTCTGTAGCTCACTGAGACTTTCTGATATTCCTTTACACTCAAACCCATCTCTTAGAGTCCTTTCCAGACTCTAGAAAACCCCCTACAATAACAACAGTATATTGTCAAAACTTTTTTTTTTTTTAAATGTGCTACATACGTTACAGTGATTATTTCTAATGCTTGTGGCCATTTGGAACAGTAGCACGATTTCTATCTCCAGTTAAAAAGGAAGAAATCAAGCCCTGGAACCTTGCTCAGGGTCACAGAGTTCAAAAGTGGCTAAGCATGGATCCAAATCAGGCTCAGAATGACCCCAGAGCCAGTGTTCTTTCCACTTCGCCTGCTCTTAAACTCCACTGAGATTCTTGCTGGACACAGTTACAGTAGAAAGTACAAATATGGATTGAAAATTACAGTGTAATTGCCAGATTGGCTGACTTCAGCATACACAGTCTTGGGAATCCATCTGTCTACAATATTTTTTTTCTTAATAGAATTTGTTGAAACCAGATCAGCACATCCTTGCTAGCGGGGGTCATTGGCCAGGATATGGGAATCACTTCATGAAATGAGTGTTTATTGAAGTAGAATTTTTCCAGAAGGTTGTGTTTTAAGTGAAAACCCTCAGTGGTAAACAGTTAGACCTTGCCCACCTCTCTGCTCAAACTCTCCTCCGGTCCTATCAGATGGGCAGCGGCAACAATGGAAACCACAGATGTGCCAGGTACAGTGAAGCCTGCCAGGGCAGGAGGGAGGAGGATGGAAGAAAAAGACAGATGGTAGGAAATTTCACATATATGTCCACCTAGCGCAATACATTTTTTCATTATGTAATTTGAATTAATATTTTATTTAACTTTCACATACCCTAATGGCTAGGTTGTATTATTCATATTTTATAAATGGAGAAGCTGATGGTCAGAGAGTTTAAGGTCAACAAAATCATAAGTGCAGAGAATGATCAAGTTAACGTTTGAATTCAGAGTTGTCTGATTCCAAAACTCATGCCCCTTGTAGTATATCATGTTACCCCTTCATAAGCAGTAATATTAATCATATCATATGTTTTTATCTTGCTTTATATTTTACATATATTCTCTCATTTACTTTCATAATAATTTCATAACACAGTTGTGATGGTCAATTTTATGTCAACTTGGCTAGGCCACAGTACCCAGATGTTTGGTTAAATATTATTCTAGATGTTTCGATAGAGGTATTTTTTAAGATTAGATTAACATTTAAATCAGTAGACGTTGAGTAAAGCAGATAATGCGGGTGGGCCTCATCCAATCGGTTGAAGACTTTAATAGAAAAAGAATGACCTCTCCAAGGGAAGGGGCATTTCTGCTAACAGACTGTCTTTGGACTTGAACTGCAACTCTTCTCCGAGTCTCCAGTCTGCTAGCCTACCCTGCTGATTTTGGACTTTGTCAAGCCTTTCCAATTGTGTGAACCAAATCCTTAAAGTAAACCTTTTTCTCTTGCTGTATATTTACATCCTCTTGGTTCTGTTTCTTTGAAGAACTCTAATACAGTAGTCATTATAACCCCTTTTGAGGATATGTAAAGAACTCCAGAGAGGTTTAATAATTTGCCTCTTAAACTGGTGAACTCTCCAAGATCACACAGGTAATAACTGGAGGACCTGATATTCAAAATCAGTTCATTTGTCTCAAGCCTACTTCTTTTTCTATTTTTTTTTGAAATTATTATTTAAAAATGAATACACAGTGAAACACAGTTTATTAGTTTCAATGGCTGCTCTAACAAATTACCACAAATTTGGTGGCTTGAAAGAACGCAAATTCATTCTCTTACAGTTCTGGAGGCCTCAAGTCTGAACACTGAACTGAAGTCAAGGTGTGGGCAGGGCTTGATGGAGGCTCCGGGAGGAGAATTCATTTCTTTTCAGCTTCTAATGGCTGCCTGTATTCCTTGCTTTGTGTCCTCTTCATCTTCAAAGCATATTACTCCAGTCTCTGCTTCCCTCATCACCTCGTCTTTCCTTTGTCTGTGGTCAAGTTTCCCTTGTCTCCCTCTTAGAGGGACACTGTGATTACATCTGGTTCACCTAGATAATCCAGGATTATCTCCCCATCTCAAGATCTTCTTTTTGGGGCACCTGGGTGGCTTAGTCATTAAGCGTCTGCCTTCGGCTCAGGTCATGATCTCAGGGTCCTGGGATCGAGACCCACATTGGACTCCCTGCTCCGTGGGAAGCCTGCTTCTCCCTCTCCCACTCCCACTGCTTGTGTTCCCTCTTGTGTCTCTCTCTGTCAAATAAATAAATAAAATCTTTTTTTAAAAAAGATCTTTTTAATCATATCTGCAAAGCCTGTTGAGCTGTATAAAGTAACATTCACATGTTCTGGGGATTAGGAGTTGGGTATCTTTGGGGGCCATTATTCAGCCTACAAAGCTCGATTTCTTTCTATCTCTTTCCCTCTCCATCCCCCTCTCTCTGTAATGTATCAGTTAGTTTTAGTTTGATTATGCAAATGTGCTTACTTTTCCTTTACTTTCTCATTTACCTTGCTAATTCTATTATGAAATAGATTCAGATAAGAGCTCTGAACAGGAGTGATTAGAAATACTAGAACCAAAGATCTAGAAGATTGTTGAATTAGAATAAACACATCACATCTGTCCTCAAAAAGTTATGATTTAGGATCCATAGACATCCTCAGAGCCCTTACACTAAGCCTTCTCCCCCAGGGAAGTTTATCAAATCTATTAATTAACTGCAGAGGTGACTGATGAGTAGCATCTTTTTATTTGCTTCCCTCCTACTTAGGAGAATGACCAAAATGTAGGACCCAGGTAGGAAAGGAAGCAGAGGTAACTTGAATCCTCAGGCTTTTAATCAGCTCCCTGATGACTGAGAGCTGACTGGAAATCTGATGCATCTATGGAAGAAAACTTACTTTTTTCCTGTGGGTTCTTATTTCCTTCATCCTGAAGAAACCCCCAGGGCCTCATTTACTCAGATCTCATACCCATACAGCAAATTCTCTGGTGTCAGCAGCTTATTCTTTCAGCCTCAGGAGCGTCCTGTGACTTTGGGGGTCATGTTTCAGCCAGGCAGAACTGTGCAGAAAATCCACCACTTAGTATGTGATGTCCGTGAACGTAATATTAGTGCAGAGCTTTGACTCTCCATCAGTGGGATGTGGATAATAATGTCTTTTGCACAGAGATTGGAAGGGTTGAATACAAGCGAAGCTATTGTTATTGCCTATCCTCCTTTGTATCCCCTCACAGCCATTATTAGCCTTTGACCTATTACTGCACCTGCTAGAGTGACAGGCAGAATAAAAAGCACCAGACGTTCCATATTTAGAAGCAGAGCTGTTAGTGCTGTTCTTCTTTGCAGAGACAATGCTAGCAAGTGCTGAAGGCAGGTGAGAGGGTTTTGACAAAATGGTTGTGATGATACAAGGATTTCCTCCCCAACAGCCATTGCCTCTTCTCAGCTAATAGAGCCCCAGCTTTGTCCTGACATTGGGCAGCCCTGAGCAGCCTGCAGAGGATGGTGCCTGACTAGTCTAGGCCAGTCATGATTATTAGTCATTTTTATCAGTGACTTGGTCAGGGGTGGCTGTGTGATTTCTTTCTAGTGGATGAGACATAAGGGAACCTAAGGGAACTACTCTGAGGAAATTCAGGGTAAGATTTCCTTCCCTGGTTATTTCAGTTACCTCCAATTCATTTATTTGGTGAGGGAGTGTGGGACTCCCATCCTGGGGTTACGGGGATGGCTGAACACATGACACTTGACACTGGACAGATGAGATTGACAGCAGTTTATTAGTTACATATACTCAGAGCCCAGGGGAGGAGGACACCATGCCATGCAGGGCCACGTGGGGATTGCACTTGGGGAAACAGAGTGGACAGCCAAGGGCCATGGATGACAAGCTTTATAGTTTTAAGACTGTGGGTGCTCCCTGGATCCTGTGGAAAGATGTGATTGGGTTGTTTGAATAGTTTGGTGGGCTGTCAGGGAACCGAAACTTGTTACTTAAGGATAATCAGGAATTGCACTGGTCACCTTGATAAGGAGGATTGTTTGGCTATAAGACCTTATCCATGGGAACAGTATGGATAGGGAACTTTTAGGCTATAGGAGGCCCTCCTACTTTCTCCAGATGTTAAGACAGCACATAATATTTGGCCTTAATTTTAGGCCATGTAGCCTATTGACTTGAGAGAGGTGGGGATGGGGAGGGGAGAGAGAGAAGAGAGAGAACCATTCTTTCTTCCCCTTTGGATATTGTCATGTGTAAATATGATGGTTGTAGTTAGAAGCATAAGGTCAATTGTGCAACTGTGAAGAGAAACATTGTAGATATTCCAGGGTCAGGGGAGAAAAAAGAGAGAGCAAGACTGGGTCCCTGGTGGCTTCTTTGAAATTGCTCAACTTTCCCTGAAATGTTCTACTACCAGATTTCCTTTATATGACAGTAAACCTCTACTATTAAACCACTTTTAGTCTGTTATTCTGACCCTTGTGGTTGAAGTATCCTGACGGGGAAGGCTAGATGCTTCTACTATCTGCTAGGGACATGTTTCCTGTGATTTTATATATGTCTTTTTGTTTGTTTACTTGTTTCAAGTTTTTATTTAAATTCCAGTTAGTTAACATATAGTGTAATATGAATTCCAGGAACAGAATTTAGTGATTTGTCACTTACATATAACACCCAGTGCTCATCACAAGTGTCTTCCTTAACATGTATGTCTTTTTATATATATCTTATATAATGTCTTTCTGTGACTAATGTGGTGATTGTCTTGTATTGTATTTTATAGTTATACTGTAAGGGTGGTGCAGAGTCCATCTTGGGCCAAAATGAAGGACCAGAAAAATCAGAGAGAAAACTCTGATGGAAAGTTATCGAGTCCCTCAGCCTGCTGCCCACCTCAAAAAGAGAATCTGACGTTTATTTGACCCTTAAGCAGAATTTTCACAAAATTTAAGTCATTGATAATTCCTTTGTCAATCCCTAAAATATAAATTTACCCTCAGGCCATTGAGTACCCTCAGGCTGCCTTATATGTTACTTGGAAGAAGATGGGGCTGCCATATATCTTATTTTTTACCTATATTGCAGTCCATGAAAAATATACAGTTAACCTAGGTTATCTACATTAGAAACATGACAAAATAAGCCAAAAATCGAATAAGGATCATACCCTTGAATAATGGAGAATACACTTTCAGATTCCTATCTTCTTTGTGTATATATATTTAATAAAAATAAGCAATAAAAATAGAATGATGCCACATTTTTCTTTTGTAGAAAAATAGAAAAATTTGATGATTACCAAGATTATTACCATGATATTACCAAATGACTTTATTTGCTTAAACTTTGACTCAAATTGTTTCTGAGCCCTTAAATGTTCTTTGCTGTCATTTTGAAAATTATCTATATTAAAACTTGTGTAATAAAATACTTTAAAATCCTTCTAGTAAATTTGCAATAAAAGCTTAACAAAACTTGACAGCATATCAGTTTCGGGTATTAGAATATAATTTTCAAAATACTCATGTGCAATATTTTTTCTACTAAAGCAATGGAAGTTATTGGATTTTGGAGACTGAAAAAATCTCATGAATATGCTCTCAATAGAAAAAAGTTTATGCTCTGAAGCTAATAAAAACATTTAATCAATTCAATTCAACCCATTGAAGAATTATGCTAGGTCAAGGAAGAGTAGCTTTTCCTAATCTTCTTGACTCTTCACCTTCTCAAAGGTCTGTGAAGACTAGACGTTGAGGGGTCTCTGAAGGTCACTCGCCACATTCGACCTCTGTGCAAGCCAGAGGCCATCCCCTTTCTGGGCAATACCTTGTGAACATGTCTAACAGGTGCTTTCAGCCCTTAGTTGCTCTCCTTCCCTTGGCTTCTAGGTAGCAGGGGCCAGAGAATGAAGAGCCTTGTATGCCATGCTAAGGAGCTCTCGCTCAATTCTGTAGTAATTAGGAATCCTTCCAAGATTTAAGCCAGAAGGTTTGGATATGATTTCATTAGCTTTACAGCAGGACCACTGTGGTGAAGGATACCTGAGAGGAGACTTGAGCCTGGAGCTACTGAGGAGGTGGTTATGATGGTCAGGAGAAACAGAATGAAGACCTGAGCTTACACAGAAGCACTGCAGATGCCACCATATCCAGGGAGGTAAAACTAAAAGATCCCAAATGAATATGTGGGGGAGGAGAGAGGGAAATGGAACAGTGAAGGGGATGAGACAAGCTAATTAGAATTATGTCTACTGTAAAATTGAATTGACTCTAAGGTCTGAGGTGACCAGGAGCATAGCCATAGGGTTGTAGCACCAATTTTAGCCTCCTAAGAGATGATACAGTCTAAGGACTTTTTGTTTTGTTTCCTTTTGTTCTTTTCCTTTCCTTCCCTTCCTTTCCCTTCCCCTTTTTCCCTTTCCCTCCCCTTCCCTCTCCTCCCCTCCCCTCCCCTTCCCTTTTCTTTCTTTCTTCCTGCATTTTTCTTCCTTCCTTCCTTCCTTCCTTCCTTCCTTCCTTCCTTTCTTTCTTTCCTTCTCTTCTTTTAACTTTTAGTTTTCAGCTCTGTTTCAGATACTTGAGGTGCCAAGATAAATGATCTCCTGATTACATATTTCAGTGATACGTGTACAGTGAATAAAAAGTGAATCATGTTGCCTTCTATTGTAAACTCTCAAAGGTCAGGGACCAGGCTGAACTTTCTAAAGCTCAATTTAGGCACTTCACAAACCATAAAAAATGATAATATTTTCCCCATAAAAGACTCTAGAAGGAGAAACATAGAGCATAATTTGAGTAGAAATATCTAAACAAAACAAAATAAGTAAAAAATCAGAGAAGAAAGTGTATTATATCAGTTACAATCTGAAAAAATTAAAATAATGTATATAATTTCTTTAATTTCACATAATTACTTATTAATATATTACTTATTTATGAATATATTCTATGTGCAAAGCATAGCATGAATAAAAAATTATTACTTATGTTGGTTATCTAAAGTTAAAGATATTGTTATCTGAGATAGGGAGAGCTGTATTGAAGGGAGGATCAATTGTTTTATTAATAAATCAGAAAATATACACACTCCAAATGATAGTTTCTGAATTGAAAGTGACTGAGTTCTTAAAAATATTAATTTCTTTAAGTCAGAAATTTTAGTCATGTTTGCAACATAGCAAAATGTTTTTGATTTCCTAATGAGATTTTTGTAAAATTTTGAAAATGTGTAAAATGTAAATTTATTTAAACTGAAAATTATGCCAGATGACATTTTGAAGTAAATGGGGGAAAAAGGATGTTGCTGGGATATCAAATGACTTTACTTTTTAATTGAGATACATTTTGCAAAAGTTATGCCATGGGGTAAATGGAATGTATACCCAGAGAACTGGTCTCAATATTCCTGCTTTGCCATTTCCTAATTGTGTCACCTTCATCAAGTTATTTCCTTTTTCCAAGCCTCAGTTTCTCCACTTGTTAAATAGGCTGTAATTCATATTTTCTTTGCAAGATCATGCTAGCATTAGAAAGAGTACAAGAGGGGTGCCTGGATGGCTCAGATGGTTAAATGTCTGCCTTCAACTCAGGTCATGATCCCAGGGTCCTGGGGTTGAGCCCCGCACCGGGCTCCCTGCTGAGCAGGGAGCCTGCTTCTCCCTCTCCCTCAGCCTGCCACTCCCCCTGCTTGGACTCTCTCTCTATCTGTCAAAATAAATAAAATCTTAAAAAAAAAAAGAAGAAAGTACAAAAAATCACCCAGCATGACATGAACACTTGCTCAAGTAGCTCTTGTTAATTTGCAATTACCATTTTAAGACTGAGAGCAAGAATTAGAAAAATCACTTTGATAATCCACTATAATAATTTCTTTACATGAATCATGGGAGTATATAAGTTTTCTTAAGGATTTTCAAGAAGATGTAAATGAACAAAATGTTTTAAATACCAGTCCATCCTAAGGAATTCGAGAAAGAGAACATTAGAATGCTACATTTGTTACTTGATCACAATTGTTAATAACAATGTTTATATAGCTTCAAATATCCATCAACCACATAGTATAAAAAATCTGACCAGTTCAGCATAATCAGTATTAAATTATTTTACTTATAAAAGAAAGATGAGACAAATGGCAGTGATTTTAAATTGTGCTTTATCCATCTTTTTGTGGATTTTTTAAAAAGATTTATTTATTTATTTATTTGAGAGAGAGAGAGAGACAGCACGTGATTAGGGGAGAGAGAGAGAGAATGCTCAAGCAAGAAGGCTCCCCCCTGAGTGTGGAGCCCAACATGGGGCTTGATCTCACAGCCCTGACATCATGACCCAACTGAAACCAAGAGTTGGGTGCTTAATCTACTGCGCCACCCAGGCACCCTCTTTTCATGGAATTTTATGTACAAAAGTAAATTTGCCGTATGTACAGGTAATGGAACTAAAGAGAAGGTATCATTAGAATCAGGGATAAGGAAGGGAATATTCAGCGCATTGTTGCAAATATGGACATTGAACTGCATTACCTAAAGGGAATAAAAGTCTAATTGCCTAAAGGATTGCTTTTTGTCTGGAAACATCTGTTGGTTAGTCCATAAACTTCTACCTGTGTTTTATGTTCTTGATGGAAATATTTTTTCAAAAGAATTAGATTTCCCTGACATCTACTTAAATTTATTCTATCTTCTCATGCTGGCTCAAATCTGGTTACTTACAGGGTACTCTGTGGCTAGCAGAGTCATGCATATGGAAATATGTGCAAGGTTGTTGATGAATTTTTCACCTTTACACACCAACCCTGCCCCCAAAGCCTTATCTGCTTTAGCACTTTAAATTAATGTTAAGGCTCTGCAAATACTATGTGACTGTAAATAAGGCAAAATAAAATCTCTTTTTAAAAATTTGAAAAGCAATACATTGTAGAAAGGAAAGAGGTAGAAATGAAGATAATTCAGGTGATACAGAGTTTTGAGATACAGCTGAAATAGATTGTAAGGCCACATATTGACAATAAATTAGCTACTGCTCAGTAATCCAATATGCCTACAGGAGCCCCAATATATTTCTCTATATATGTAGAGTTATTCTGTCATAAAAAGAGAGAATATTTCTTCTTTTTATTACCCTCAGCATTTTCTATGTGAAATATTACTTTATGATCCTGCAAATAGTTATCAAATATTATCAGAAAATCCTCAACATTTCAGAAGAAAACAAGAACTATTTCAGAGAAATTCAGAAGAAAACAAAAACTTGGTCCCAATAGATTTGCTTATATGGATAAATTAAGAAAATGTTGAGCAAGGAAAAAATACCTGCGATGATAATATCAATGCAGTCACATTCTTCAAGATTTACACTATCAGGTGATGACAGGCTAGAGAGCTGCTGCTTCTGCAATTTTTTTTTTTAAGATTTATTTATTTTATTTTAGAAAGAGAGAGTGTGTGCGGGTGGGGGTAGGGGCAGAAAGAGGGAGATAAGCAGACTCCCCACTGAGCCAGGAGCTGGACGCAGGCTCCATCCCAGGACCCTGAGATCATGACCTGAGTTGAAACCAAGAGCTGACACCTAACCCACTGAGCCATCCAGGCGCCCCTCTCCTGAAATTATTAAGTAATCAAGTTTTAGAAGGTCCTTAAAGAAGGAAAGAAATTAATATCTATTGCTTGCCTACTTTGTATCAGTCACTAGCCTGAGCAATTGTGTGTGTGTGTGTGTGTGTGTGTGTGTGTGTGTGTGAGAGAGAGAGAGAGAGACAGAGACAGAGACAGAGACAGAGAGAGATTCTTCATAACAGTCCCATGAGATGGGCAATGTTATCTCCATTTCCACAGATGAAATAATTTGACCAAGGTATCGTAGCTAGCAATGAAAAAAGATTATAGGCATTTTTAATTCAAATGTTTGTGTCCCTTTCTTGCTCTGGTATTTTCATGTAAGATTTATATATAGGAGAATTAAGTACCTGGATTGAGAATAACTAAGATAATTTATAGATGATTTGCCTTAATAAAGCAATTACCTTGTGTGCTAGGCCTCTATGGAAGGACAGAAAAACACAAAAAAACAAAAGCTAACCAAACTTATCCTCAGCTGTATATTATTATTATTAAAAGTTATCCAATGGACTAAACAGAGAAAAATTTTACTTACTTAACTAAGGAAACAGCATTATTGATTACTTAATAAGTAGGCCTACCCTGTATATGTCTATGTTGGATTTGAACCTTTGGGGCAGGTTCAAAGTGATCAGATGAAGCATTTACTCTCTTCCTGTATATCACTGCCCCATAGTTGATGTACAAATTAGTGCAAGAAAGGAGCAGAATGGCTTGAACTCTATCAAATGAGCTCAGACAATAAATCTCTTTGTCACCATTATTAAAATAACTCTCACAAGAGAAGCTTTGTTATGTATATGGATGATTTTTAAAACATTATCAGAAACCTTATGTACTACAGCCTACCTTTCTATGTGCTTCAGTATTATTCTCTTTACCATGGGACTAGTAATAGTGTTTCCTGGGTTGTTGTAAAAAAATTAATACATGTGAGGCACTTTGAACAGTGCCAGCCACACAAAAACTACTCAATAAATGTTAGCTTCTCCTTTTATTATTTTGTCATTATTATTATTATTGCTATGGTCAGAGAGTAGAAGGTGCATATCAGCTGAGGAGGGTGGTCATGGAAGGCATCCCAAAGGAATGATGTTCAACTAGGAACAGAAGTAAAAAGGGCATGGAAATTACTCTTATTAGAAAACATTAGCATGTGAAAAGGCACAAAGATGAGAGATGCTTCTACAGTGTTTTCCTCCAGGAAAGGGAAGAAAATTTTGAGTACGAAGGGAGCAACAGTTCCTGGATGGCGTCCATAGTCATGCAGAATGTTCCAGCGTTTGACCTACCGTCATAGGCGGTCCCACAGTACAGCCTCTAACAAAACTAGGCCGTCCCAAACCCCTGGTAATAGAATCATTTACTTTTATACCAAGAAGGTTGGGAAAGCACCAAAATCTGCATGTGGCGTGTGCCCAGGCCAACGTTGAGGAGTTTGTGCTGTGAGACCTAAAGTCCTTATGAGGTTGTCTAAAACGAAAGAACAGGTCAGCAGGGCCTACGGTGGTTCCATATTCGCTAAGTGTGTTCGTGACAGGATCAAGCGTGCTCTCCTTATCAAGGAGCAGAGAATCATTGTGAAAGTGTTGAAGGCACAAGCACAGAGTCAGAAAGCTAAAAAAAAAAAAAAATGAAGCTTTTTTGAGTAATAAAAAAAACCAAAGGCAAAAAAAAAAAAGAAGGGAGCAACAGTATTAAATGCCACAGAGAGTTTGAGAACAATGAAGACAGAGGAAGAACTTTGGATTTATTGATCAGGAAGCCACAATGTTATGGGCTGAATTCATCTCCTCAAGCTCCATATGTTGAAGGCCTAACACTCAGTACCTCAGATTGTGACTGTATTTGGAGCTAGGGCCTTGAGGGAAGTGATTAAGTTAAAATGAGTCCATTAGGATGGGCACTAATCCAACATGTCTGGTGTGCTTATTGGAAGAGGAAATTTAGACTCACAAAAAGAGAGGCCAGGGATGTGAGCACACAGAATAAAGACCATAGACCGTGTGAGGACACAGTGAGGAAATAGCTATCTGCAAGCCAAAGAGAAACCTCAGAAGAAATCAACCCTGCTGACACATTGATCTTGGAAGTCTAGCCTCTAAAATTGTGAGAAAATGAGTTTCTGTTGTTGAAGCCACGGGTCTGTGGTATTTTGTTATGGCAGCCCTAGCAAAAGAATACATTCTGTTACATTGAAGGAGAGTAGATAAGCCAGAATGCAGTAGTTAATGATGAATGGATGGCAAGGAATTAGAAACTATTGGAAAAGTAGTGGATTTTTAAAAGATTGGTAAGGCACCATGATTTTTTCCCCAGAAGATTTGGTTACTTTGGGTATAGTTTCTCCTATGTGACTTTTAGAGTTATACCTTTTCTGCTTTCTTCAAAATTTATTTTTATAATAAAATAATTTAAAAAATGCTATACAGATAAACTACTTTATCTGTACTTGAGTGTAATAGCTGAGTCTATCTTGTGACCACAGGACAAGTCATGGCATTTGCTTTTATTTATTCATTCATTCATTCATTCATTCTTAAATTTTTTTATTTTTTAAAATTTTACTTTATTTAAATTCAATTAACTAACATATAGTGTGTCATTAGTTTCAGAGGTAGAGTTCAGTTACTCATCAGTTGCGTATAACACCGAGTTCTCATTCTATCACATGCCCCCCTTAATACCCATCACCCAGTTACCCCACCCCCCCAACCCCTCCCCTCCAGCAACCCTCAGTTTGTTTCCTAAAGTTAAAAGTCTCTTATGCTTTGCCTCCTTCTCTGATTTCATCTTATTTTTCCCTCCCTTTTCCTATGATTCTCTGTTTTGTTTCTTGGCATTTGCTTTTATAGTTATGATAACAACAATTCCGAAGTTGGAAATGTAGTTTCCCTAGAGTCAGGAAGATTTCTATTTTTGCAGTGGGGGGGAAGGGGGGGAATGATCATGGGGAAGAGATATAAAAGTATTGGGGGTAGTCTTTGTTTCCTTCTAAAATAGTATACTTGCCTAGATTTCCAACTCCTATATAACAGAAATAAAGCCACTTACACATTCTACCAAAGGCTCAAAGAATATTTAGCAAGCATTTAGCAGTTTTAAATATGCAAGATCAAGAATTCAGGTTTTACAAGAGTTAACTAACTTGATTTCATACCATCCTCCAAAATTAAAAGCATCTCACTAATGCCAAACTTCTTTATGTCTCCTCAGTCTTTTATGATATTTTCATTGTCCTCACCATGGTTTTGATCATGTTTTACTTATATCTGGAATAGTATTCTATCACTAGTCAAAAATATTCTATATACTTCTCAATTCTACTCATCTTAAGGTCTGCTCAAGTCCTTCCCCTCCTAATGAAGCTTTATCTATATATTCTAATCAAAAGGAGTCTGTTTTTTACTATTTTCCATAGTGCTTATATTCTGTTCCTCCAGAATAGGATGAAAATTAGTAGCCTTGGACTTGGACATCCTTTGGTTCAAAGGTGAGATCTTTTATTTGACAGCCATTCAACTTTGGGTGAATTGGTTAATTTCTCTGAAACTTCATTTTCTTGCAAAAGTACATGAGTAATAGGACTGTGTTAATGATTAAATCAGACTCTGTGTTTGACATACAGAGCATCTAGTTGATGACCAAGAGTCTGTGTTCTCTTGGTTAGAAGGAAAAGTAACTTATTCTAAGTAAAAATGCGGTTATCATAAAGGAATAAGGATGTCTCAAAATAATCGAGGACAGACTAAACAACCAGGCTGCAGAGTCAGTGGGAACTGAGGTAATCCTAAGTGCCAGCCACTTCCCCGTCTTGTCTTTCTGTCTCATGGCATCCTATTTCCTCTCTGCATAGCTACTCTCATCTCTCACTCCCAGCCAGCTTTTCTGAGTCTCAATTTCCTCCTAACATAAGGCTCTGAAATGGCCATTACGGCCCAAACTCTAGGTGAACCTTCAGCTTAAACACCCAAATCACAGGTAACTGTCTTTCTTGTTCTTTTAGTTCAAAGTCCTCAAGAAGAGAATCTAATTGGCTTAGCTTCTCTTCAAATTGATGTCCTGCCTAGAATGGGCCACCTCTGCCAGGGGCCAGACCTTTTTCACTCATTGGTTACCTGGCCGCTTTGTAGTCTGCACCTACCAAATGCGAGAAAGGAATGAGTCGGATTCCCTTTGAGAGAGACTAGATCTGGAGGAAGGCTAGGGAGCAGCTACCATAAAATATTTCTAGGATTTCTAGTGAAATGTTCACTACTCCTAACAATTGAACACTGATTTTATTCTATCACTTATTTTTATACTTGTTTGCCCCACATGAGTGTATTTTCTTTTGCCAGGAGAGATGTTTATAATACATGCCATGTAACACTTTCTATACTCTTTATATTTATTCAACAACATTCATCAGACATTCATTAGACACCTACATATCAAGCACTATTACTAAGGATATGGTAATAAATCAAATAAACACAATTTATGATCTCATGGAGCTTACATTCTGAAATTTTTATTTCTATATATGATCCTAGTTAGGCCAGGAGATTGGAAGAGTTGAAATGATTTAATGTAATCATCTTCAGAATGAATCCTTCCCTGTCCACCCAATTTAAAAATGCACCTGGGTGGCTTAGTCAGTTAAGAGTCCGACTCTTGATTTCAGCTCGTGAGATCGAGCTTTGCATCAGGCTCCTCACTGAGCTCTGAGCATAGAGCCTGCTTGAGATTCTTTCTCCCTCTCTGCCTGCCCCTCCCCCACACTGCGCATGTGCATTCTCTTTCTCTCTCTCCCTAAAAAAAAAAGAAATAATAAAATAAAAATAAAAATAAAAATGCAACCACTACCGCTACACCCATTCAATTTTCTTCTTTCCCTGTCATATTGTTCTCCCTAGCTTTGTATTAACACATCAGGTATTATATTTATGAATCTGTTGTCTCCATTACTAGAATGAAAGCTCATAAAAATAAGGATTTTTATCCCTTTTCTTCAGTCTATATTTTTAGTACTGATAATCTGTTGAAAGCATGAATAAGTGAAGGTCTGAATGAATCATCATACTTAACTGTTGTCAAGCACATATTGAGTGTTAGGCATGTGTTAGCTATTTTTATACAGATTGGTTTATTTACCCTTCCCAATGACTCCGCGAGGCTATTTGTTACGGGTACCACCATTTTACAGATTGAAAAACTGAGCATAAAAAGACTAAGTTCCTTGCCCAAGTTCACAGAACCAGAAGTGAGAGACAAACTTGGATTTAGATCTGCTTGACACCAGAGCTCATGTTCTTCACTGGTGAACTCTCTACACCTTTAAAATAAAATACTGGTCTGTGGAAATAGGATGGGTCTGCACTGGTCCATGGCTCACTGTAAAATTCATTTGTTTAATGACAATATTGATTTAAAGTGGATTTTTAGTTGAGGAAGCAATATAAATGGCTTGTTGTGCTTGAGTGTTCTTGGCTCCATATCTTTCTCCTCTCCTGCCAGGATTCTTGGGACGAGTCCTGAAATGAATCCAGTAATATACCCCAGAGGAGAATAAGGAGAGAGAGGTAAGGGGCTACTATTGAAGTGCAACATAGTCATTCAGAGAATTCTGAATTACTTATTCTTCCCAGTATACAAGCATACCCACTCTTTTCTCTATAATAAAAGAGAGCTCTTCATTGTTGTGATGATGAATTCCAACATCTCTGCCCTTCAGGAATTTACAGTAAAGTGGGGTTAACAAGGCACCAGCTGTGGCAGGGATATATGCTCAAGGTCAGAGATCACTTGGCACAGGCACCTGACTCAGTGTTTCTTCTTTTTTTTTTTTAAGATTTTATTTATATATTTGACAGAGACACAGCAAGAGAGGGAACACAAGCAGGGGGAGTGGGAGAGGGAGAAGCAGGCTTCCCGCCGAGCAGGGAGCCTGATGCAGGGCTCGATCCCAGGACCCTGGGACCATGAGCCGAATGCAGACGCTTAACAACTGAGCCACCCAGACGCCCCTCAGTGTTTCTTAGAGGAGGATTGCCAGGGTGCTGAGGGATGCCAGACACAGGGGGAAACAAAAATAATAAAATAATGAGGTAAATCATGTAGGGCCTGGGGGGCCCCACCAAGAATGAGAAGGCTCATATTCCCCTTGAAACAAAGAGCATCAGATACCTTATTCTCTCCTTATTTCCTCTTCTCTAGCACTGAGAATAGATGTCACAAGTCCTTTGTTCATATTGGGATGAATTCAGTCTATTTTGCTCCTGTAGTTAGTTATTCATTCATCTTTTATTCCTAATGGAATCAGAATCCTAGAGCTGAAAAAAAAAATTAAGGTTATCTACCCACCATTTTTTTTTTTTTTTAATTCAGGACATCATAGTTCTAATTAGATGTAAAAGCATTGGGGGAGGGAGCCTCCTTTACCGTCTCTGGTTCCAGAGTCTACTGTTTTTCACTATTACCCTACATAAATATTTCCTGCCCTGGATTGTGGTTCTTATTAAGTTTTGGTCTAGGGTGTTTGTAGTAAACAGAAATATTTATCTTTTAAATAAAACAAGAAGCCAAGTAACAAAATCAGCCTGCTCTGGGTACACTATGAAAACAGCAGATAACCACGTGGGGTGTGTCGCTGAGCTGGTGGCAGGGCTCTGAGAGCTGTGAATGCAGCCACTGAGATTCTGAAGGGCCTCTTGTTCCTGTCGAGAGGGACAGGACACACAGTTCATAACACGCTAATCAAATCTTTATGCTTTTACTCAGAGATGGTTGTGAATCACCCAGGAAACAACTAGAATATAGTGCAGGCTTTAAAATAAGTGACAAAGTATGAAAGAGATTAAAGAAAGCAGAATTTGACAGCCTAAATAACACACATAAAAAATACAAAAGGAGAATTCATCCTGAAAACATAGCAAAATAACACCATGGCAATGATGGCTGTGTCTGAAATGATCTTCTGATGACAGAACCGAAGAAAAGAGTGCGAATCACAAACGTGTCAAAGCTAGGTAATCAAACATTCTTAACTAATGCATTTGAAAACCAACTGATTCTAGAAATTGTAGCTTCCAGTCTTGTATTTATGGTTTTCTCCCTTTTATTCCTCTTAATTTCAAATCCCTACATTCTGCTAAGAATGGAGCTACAAATAACTGAGTGTCTTCTGTGGAATTTCCCTGTTCCCTTGTGACCATGTAGAACTTCCATAGATTTTCTTTAGTGGATGTAGTAAAAATGGTAGAGTTTAGTTGAAAGAAGTAAAAAAAAAAAAAAAAAAAAAGGTACACTCTGCTTCATGCTTCAGGCTAAGAGAAGAAGATGAAAGGACAGGTCATTCAAAGCAAACGCAATGCTTTGCTTCCTATTTTCAGTGTGGGTCAAAAAGGTACAGTCTCCCAGACTTGGATAGGGTGGAGAAAAAGCATGCCAGTAGAGGTAATCTGAACAGAAGGAAAAAGGGATGTTCAAGGACTGTGGAAGTCAGCAGTCCACCCAGGAAACTAAACTACTTGTCTATCTTAGAAAAAATAAAGGGGGAAATGAAGCTGTTTTGAGATCTGAGAGCCAAAGCTAGAGTAACCACCTTGCAGACATATCTCAATCCTTCTCCTCCTTTTCCCTTTCTTTCCCTCCACCCTCTCTCTCTCTGTCTCTCTCTCTTTCTATATCCATTTTCCTTTCTTTTTTGAGATATTCATGAAATTTTATGAGAAAATAGAGAATGTGTTTATGTAAGGAAACAATATTTCTCAATGCATAGTGTTTCTGTTAGTAGAAAAATGGAAACATTTTGGCAGATTCAGATGGTATTAAATTAAAAATCCCGTTTGTTCTACTTTGTAGGATATTTAAAAAAAAGATTTTCAAGTATATCAAGTAGACAGCTAGCAGTTTGCAATTATGTAATCAGATTTGAAGTGCATGTTCCTTAATCCATTCAACAGCTATTTCTTGAATACCTAATATTTGACAATTATATGTTTCCCCCAAACTCAGGCCATTCACAGAAGGGCTTTGATATTTATATGTACTAATATGTACTAATTGCATCTTTTGAGAGCATAAATTTGTGTGGTATTTAGCCCATAATGAACACTTGCTTTTGAGCTATTACGCTTTTCTATAAAATTGACATGACATGTTGGTCATATTTTGAGGGATTTTTTTCCATAACACATATTTTTTTTCAGATTAAATTTTGCTAACAGACCCCTGTTTCCTCAGAGTTAATCATACACATGCATCTTGCTGATAATTGCAGGATATTAAATTTGAGAAAACAAGTTTTCAGGAAATCATCGGACTTACTGAATGAATTATTGTTCTTGTATTTTGAATATTTTCTTGATGCCTTTCTTTTCTTTTTATAATTTTCTATATCTGCCATTTGAATGCTGGAGGCAGTTCCCTCTAGAATAAAGAATGGAGAAAATTGGATTGATCCCAAAGACTTAAAAGAGAAAGAACAAAGTCTGTTGTTGAAAGGTAACTGAACCAGGAACCAAGCAGCCTGGGTTCTAATCCCAACTCTGGGACCAAAAAATAGACCATTTTCATTAAGATGTCTGTCTTTTCTATACCTCTTCTCTATTAGTTGCTAACATTTATTGAACCCTTACTATGTTCCAGGTAACTGTTTTAAGTTAGAATGTTTCATGTGCTATCTCCTTTTATTCTTACAATTTCTATTGGTACTGTGATTATCCCCACTTTATAGGTGAAGAAATCAAAGCACAGAGAAATTAAGTAACTTGCCCAAGCCCACACAGTTAGAAAACAGTAGAGCTAATATTCAGATCTCAGCAGTTTGTTTATCACTACACTGTGCTGTTCCCTACAATACATTTTATCAAATCACTCTAATGAAAAACCAACGGGATCATGAGTTACAATATTCTGAAATTTCCCTTTTTTTTCTTTTTAGATTATTTAAAATTATAAGCATAATACCTAGCCAACTACATAGAAGTATATAAAGTTAAAATTAAGCTATTTTATGCCTTAATACTATTCTCCTACAATTTTGACTGTTAACAGTTTGCTGTATATCCTTCCAGAGATTTTCTATGCTCATATAACATGTTTTAAAGTAAAAACGTAATATAGGCTAAGTATTGCTCCACATTTTTCTTTTATTTTTTTTTTTAAAGATTTTATTTATTTGTTTGTCAGAGACACAGAGAGAGAAAGAGAGAGAGAGAGTGAGAGCACACAAGCAGGGGGAGCGGCAGGCAGAAGGAGAAGCAGGCTCCCCGTTGAGCAGGGAGCCCGATGTGGGTCTCGATCCCAGGACCCTGGGACCGTGACCTGAGCCGAAGGCAGACGCTTAACTGACTGGGCCACCCAGGCATCCCACACATTTTTCTTTTTCTTTTAAGATAGAATAATTTATAATACACATCTTCTCAATCAGTACATATAAATTTACCAATTTTTTTAAGAACTCCCTACAGTTCTACTTTATGTATATATACTTATGTATATATAACAATTTATTTAACTTTGCTTCTTCTGTTTATATTGTTCCTAAAATTTCATTATTACAACAATGTAACTGTGGGCAGTCCTGTATATATATCTTGGTGTACATGTGCTCACATTTCTAGAAAACAGATTCCTAGAAGTAACATAATTTTGAAAATCATAAAGGGTAATGTTAATTTAAAGAATCACTTGTGACTAACTTACTTTTTAACGGGATTGGCCTGTTGAGTTCTAAAAATAATGCTAATAAAAATGAATAAATTGGGAGTTCATTATGTAAGAAAATCCCCAAAAAACAGAGAAGAGGTAGTACAATTCACAAAAGCAGTAAGCCTGACCTTACTTGAGAGAACGACAGTTTCACGGCGGGGTCATCTCCATTACCCACAGATAGGTAAATGAAGTCCCTCTGGTGAGTACACAGCGACCAAGAGTTACAGAGTTGCCTATGACATGGAAATTTAAAAGCAGTTTAGCAAGTTACCAATGCTAATTATAGATTACCTTTTGCTGCAGATATTTTGAAGTGAGATAGAATCTCATTATTTGCCCAGCTAAGAGGCAGAAGTTGGGCTAAGTGACTCTAGGTGGTCCCCCTCTATGCCTTTTATTGCAGTTTAAAGATACCTTTAAATGAGTTTAAGGACAGTGACATAGTCTATCACTCTGCATCAGTAACATTCAGTGTCATTGCCTACATATGAGATACAGAAATGCCAACCGTAGCACAGGTAGTTCATATTGCTTTTGAAATAGTTTTCGACTATTTTCACCACATCACAATATGAAAACTCATTTTTACTTGAGTGAAGCTATCATACAAATTCATAATAGCATAAAGTACCTACTAAGGAGAAACTCCTGTCAGAAAGAGAAAATGTCAGGGAGATTCCTATTTTTCTGACATTAAAAAGAGAAGACATATAAATAAAAGCCTGTGTGTTTTAAACGGGAAATTAATGAATATAATTTCCTATTATTTGGGAGCTGTTTAACATCATGTGATTGTTTAAAAAATGAAAATGACACAGATTCAACTTTTTTTTCTCTCAGTTTTGTGGCCTTGGAAAACCACTTAACTTCTCTGGGCCTCTATTACCTCACATGGAAGATAGGAACAATCAGTTATTTTCCACCTTTCCAGATTGTTTTGAGAATTGAAACACATATCTAAAAGAGTTTGAAAAATTGTAAGTGTTATAAAAATGTAGCTAAAAACCTATGGCAGATACTGTCAGTAGTCTATCCAATAGTAATTTTTCCCTCATGCCATTTGCGTATTAAATCCCATTTTATCCAATGGAGCCATGGGCTTTAGGGGTGCCTGGGTCTCTCCTCAGCCCAGGGAATGAATCTTAGCTGTCCTAAGGCAACTGGTTCTATCCTGCTTGCCTGTGATGGCTTTAAGAATAGGCAAGTGAAATCACAACTGGCGAGGAGAATGAGGAAAAGTCTGTCCTCCTGTAACCAAGAGGGCATATGCCCAAGGATAAAAATCAGATGCCAGAGCTCAATGAGCTGCTGAATTAACCAACTCCAGAGAATTCCCTACCTCTGAACCTCCTGTTAAAAGAGTTGCAAAGGTCCTTATTGTTTAAGAAACTTCTACTTGTATTTTAGGTTAATGGTAACTGGAAGCATTCTAGTTGATAAATAATTACTAGTTCAAAGCACTTCTTCAGCTTCAAAAGTCTATTTTTCTAAGCCAAAGTGAAAGTCTGAATTATTATCCAACAAATTCGGATTATGTAGAGTACCTCTAAACAATTCAGGCCTCAATGTCTTCTTTTAGCAATAGCAATTTAAGTGGAGGATCCTAAATTTGCTTTTTCTTTGACTTCTTAGGTAATTTGAGAATGTTATAAAAAATGTGGAAGTGAGAACAAAGTACAGGTTTTCCCTGCTATCAGAAAGGAGAATATTCCTATGAAAACTTTTGTAAGCTGAAATGGCATAAAATGAAGAAGGAATCACCATTAATTTATGTGAAAAATTTTTTGAGCACTTTCAGATCCCAAAAATAAACTCTCTTAGGTTTTTCTAATACCGTAGGATGCGTTTTGCTAACATATGCACACAATAAATGCAGATAAAGCACAGAGGCTCACAGACACAGTTCAGAGCTATGGCGCCTAATGCTGAGATGCTGAGTGTAGTTCCCATGGAAAGAGTTTGGTGGCGCCACTCGCACTGTTCTGGGTGCGCCGCCTTTATAACAGGCTCACTGTGAAATAAACGCTGAATGCTAATTTCGTTTTTTCCCCTTTTCTCCTCACAGTGGAAATCCTCTGCAGATTTCTATTAGCGAAAAGAGGTACTACCGTAGGTCATCTGTAAATGCCAAGTGGCATAATGCAAACTTTCGAAAAGCGGGGGTACCTATGTACTATATTTTCAGAGTTGTTACTATTATAATACCATCACACAGGGGGAAGGAAGAAAAATCCCATAGCCATTAAATGCACACAACTGTTTTAGATAGTGATGAGCTGATTGGGACCAGTTTAGCCTTTGTTCTAAAGGTTCAGAATTTCCAAATAGAAACAGTTTCATTTCATTGCATTCTACACTTTTGAGAAAAGTGTTCTAAACTTATGAGATGTAATCTGGCATGCATAATTTATCCTAAGTTTATATTTTGTTTTTGAAGAAGCATCTTTGTTTTGGCTATCACTGTCAAATGCTTGGGATCTGAAATAAAAATCTTTTTCATGAAAGAAATTAACTAGACACTTATAAAGTAACAGGACTCTCATGGAAATGGATCTGACCTAGATAACCAAAGCTGTCCTGCTGGAATTCTGATCAGAGTTTTCATATTAATTTAATCGGACATAACACTTTCTAAAAAGCATGATATTTTATTTCATAATATAGTAATTTAAGTTTCATAATTTAAATTGGAAGTCTCAAATTATATGATTTGCCACTTTCCCAATATTGTACATTAATATTTAAAAGATGACGTATGATGATTCTGAAATCTGCAAGTTTTCCTGGATCAGAAAAGTCTGAGACTTTCAGTGACTTAGCACCAACAAAAAAATTGTTTTTCACTCATGGATCTGTTGATGAGCTGGGTTTGGCCTCAGCCTGCATGTTGGGTCCAAATCTGCTCCAGGTATCTCCTTGCTTCTTGGAGGGGGTATGTTACTTTCATGGTAGGTGGCAGAGATGCAAACTTCTGAGTGAAATCCTGAAAGCAACCTAAAACCTCTGCTTGTATCATATCTGTTACAGTATGTTGACCAAAGTAATTCACATAGCCAACACAAGTGTCATTGGGTTGGGGAACATAATCTGTTTACTTGTTGGGAGATACAGTAAGGTCATGTACAATTTTACAGCAAGGTGGGAGGGAAGAATTGGAAACAATAATCCAGTCTACCACATCTCCCCGTGTTCTCCTAGAGCACTGCCATTCTATTTATCTCATGCCTTCAGAATCTAAGGCGAGCTAAGAACAGAAGAAAAGCAGAATCCTAGTTAATACAGGCTGATTTAAACTTAGTCTTAGGCCTTGTGAATAAAATACCATGTTAGTCTGTTTTTCTTTTAAACCAAGAGTGGGGAGAAGGAAGAAAGAAAATGGGTGACAATATTTTATGGTGTTCTGGCAAAAGCATTTAGACCATATTTCATAGGAATTCTATTCGTCTTACAAACTGGCTTGAGTCTATTTTAAAAATATAAACATAACTTTTATTGAATACTCATTATATGGCTAGTAGAGTGTATGTTCTTTATGAGCATTACTTTTTAAAATTCTTTTGAAACCCCTATGAGGTTTATAGATAAAGAAACTGAAATTTGGAAAGGGTGTTTTCACAAAGGTAAGATTAATCAATTAATTCTGTAGCTATGGCAACAAGTAGTCCACAGAACTGGTTTTAAACCTGTTACTTAATCAACATCTGCGACAGCGACTGCGCTTTTATAACCCAACCAATCAGGGCCAGCCCTCTGCTTCTGAAAGTCAGTCAATCAGGAATCACTCCAGTACACACGTTTCTGAGTTTTAACCAATCAACAATAGTCTTTCACATCTAGTAAGCGGGCTTCTACAGATGGCTTCGTAAAGTCTCCATGAACTGCATGCTTCCCCAGATTTTATGGAAGACCAGCATAACCTGTGCCTGACCAGTATCACCCTTTCTCTCTGCGGTAAGCAACACCTTCAGCCTTTGTCTTTTTATTTCAGATAACGTGTGTTGGTCTGATGGTCCTTTGGCAGTAATTTACCCACGTTTACACGGCTGGAAAATGGTAGAGTCAAACAATAAACAAATTCCATCTGATTTCAGAGCCTAAATTCTTACCCAGCACACTGATCTCCTCTCCTCATTCCACAGTAGTTACTGTCCAGGTACTCTTCCCTGGAGAAGTTCAGCCTCTAGCGTAATTCAGCCTTTGGATTGTAATTTAATTTTGCATATTTTATCTATCCAACTAACTTGTAAGACCAGTTGAGTCTTAAACAATTTCACATTTCCAGTGGTGATTAATTTATCCATTATTCATTTATTAATTTAAAAGATATTCAGTGGAGTACTTAATATGTGCTAGGCACCATGATAGTGAAGAAATGAAGAATTTTCTGTTGGCAAGGGCTTAACTGCAATGTGAAATGTACCACCATTCATACAGGATGCAGCAGGACCTGAGAGGAAAAGAGTGCCTATGTCTGTCTTTAGCATTGTGGGCATTCAGTAATAAACTACCAACGGACTGTTATTTGTATATTAGTTCTTTGGAGCAATTTTTTTATAGCAGAGAAAAACAGGCCTCAAATTGCTAAAACCCTTCATAAGTCAAACGTTGAATCAGGACTTGTACTAACCCAAATATGAGTTATTTGGAAGGAGGTCACATCATAAATATGCAGTTTATCAGGTGGTAATATATTTAAGCCTGCCATTTTCTGTTTCTATTGCTCTAAAGGTTTTTATTATGCTTATCAAGTACAGTTATAGTTGTCTAACATAAAATATTACACATTTCAGATAACTGATGCAGAAGATTGAGAAAATATGGAAAAAAAAACTTTCATGATATTTATAAAACAAGAACTGGCTTAATAAGGAGGCAGAAATTCACAGTCACAGGGATCTTTAGTTTCCAATTATACTGGGTCTTTTTTATTTTTGGTGCAAAGCTATTTTTCTGGGCACTTCCCGCTCCTTTTCCTTGGTTACTCTACCAGTTTTGAAACATAACGTAATCAAAAAGTAAGTGTTGTAGTTTATACAGAAGATGTTAGTGGTCTAGACATAGATACAATGTTTTCATTTAGGCTTGATTAGTGAGTGGGCACCGGCTCAGATTTCAGGGCTTTTTTTTTTTTTTTTTTGCCTTTCCCAAAAAACTTTGACCTCTGTTGATAAGTTTCCTGGCAGAACCAAGAACTCAGGGCCACTGATTGATGGTCATGTCTGCCTCAGGGAGAACGGATTCTCTTCTGTTAGTGCTGCATTGGGTTGTTGTGAGGTGACACATGACATGTCCTGAATTACAGTGATCTGTGGCCATGGTTAGCCAAAAGACAGTAAGTATTTTTCAAAAAGTTTAAAACATCATTGGAAAAGTGAGGGTCCTGACTGCGATTACTGCAGACAATTTGCCGTTGATCCCTTTCTTCCTTATGGAAGCTCTGTGACTTCAGACGGCCTCCCCTCCCCGCAAACCAACACTTTTGACTCCCTAAAGAAACATTCACTCTCGTGTTCTCAATCTATATTTCCTCCCTTTATCCAGACTGTTCCTATTCACAAGCCCAGCACCAGAAGCTAACTGATCACTGGAGTCAGATAAAATTATTCCTACACTATTAGAAAGAATATCCTAACTGTAATTTATGGATCATTTCGTAAGTGCTTTAAAACCTTCATGTTAGGGGTGGATAGGAGGCGCAGTCAGCTAGGCTAAGCGGCTAAGCGTCTGACTCTTGGCTTCGGCTCAGGTCATGATCTCAGGGTCATGAGCTCCAGCTCCACATCTGGCTCTGAGCTCAGCACGGAGTCTGCTTAAGGCTCTCTCTCCCTCTTCCCCTGCCCCTCCCCACCCCCTCGTGCGCGCGCTCTCTCTCTCTCAAATACATAAATAAATCTTTAAAAATAAATAAATAAAAACCTTCATAAAATCCCTGTAAAGCAAGTACTATCATCATCCCCATTTTACAGATTACAACGCTAAGTTTTAGAGAAATAAGTCAATTGCTCAAGTGTTCCTGGCCATTAAGTGGCAGAGCCAGGCTTCCCATACATGGTCTTCTCGATTCCAAAGTCCTTGTCTTTTCGCAGAGCTGCCTCACATGTATCAGCCAGGGATGAGGGGTTTAGAGGGACCTTTGTAATGTGATAAGAGATGGTGCCTGTGGAAATGCTGTTCACCTTAGAAGTTTAAGTATCAGCAGAAACCTGTGGAGAAAGATGTTTTTGATCAACTGGTAGCTTTCCCAAAATTTCTCCAACACTGCCACATGGAAAGGCCTCTCATGCATTAGAGTCAGGCTGGCTGTGTTCAGCACACTAGTAAGTGTGATGGCACCAGTGGGAAGAGGAGCTCACTGATGTGTGCAGCCTTTCACCTTGTGATGACTGTTTATCTTCCTCTTCCTATCAGTAAACAAGGGAAACATAGTATCACAATGCACAGAATAGTGGAACAATTGTGTCAGAAGTCATCTTAGAGGTGACTGAATCTAAATGCTTCATTGTGCAGAGGAAGAAACTGTCCCAGGAGTAAAGTGACTTATGTTCACCCAGCTACGAAGTAGGTGTCATATGGAGTCAGAACTCAAGTCCTTCCTTCCTTCCTCTTCTCTCTCCCTTCCCCTTCTCCAACCACTGCCCCCCGCCCGCTCTTTCTCTTCTCTATCTCTCTTGTTCTCTGTCAGCATTTTTTTTTATTTTTTTATTTTTTATTTTTTAAAGATTTTATTTATCCATTTGACAGAGAGAGAGCGAGAGAGGGAACACAAGCAGGGGGAGTGGGAGAGGGAGAAGCAGGCTTCCCTGCGCAGAGCCCAGTGTGGGACTCGATCCCAGGACCCTGGGATCATGACCTGAGCCGAAGGCAGGTGCTTAACGACTGAGCCACCCAGGCGCCCCTGCCAGCATTTATTATATATCTGTTATGTGCCAGTCACTGGGGAGTTGGAATACAGCAGAGTAAACACAATCGAAAAACCTTGCCATCATGGAGTTTACATTAGTGGGGAGAGGCGTATTAACAAACAAATAAATCAATAAAATTTATACTATGCCAGATGGTGATAAAACCTATAGAAAAAAATACAGCAGGGAAGGGTAATAAAGAGTGATGAGAAGGGAGTGATGCTATTTCAACAAGGTCCTTCTTAGAAAGGGGGCCATGAGGAGAATTCCACATGGAGTGACAGCAAATGGGGAGTGCAGTTGACAGTCCCCTGTTTGAAGGATAGCGAGGAGGCCAGTGCACTGAGAGCAGTGGACCGGTGAGTGAAGCCACAGGATGGGGATCAAGAGAAGTCAGATGACAGCCGCTGTCTGATCCACCAGTCAGCACCTTTATATCAACCTCATTGCCTCTTTTCAAGAGGCTCCTATACTAGTGAATCTACTACTCTCTCTTTCCTGGCCATGGCTAATGTCAGAGACCTTCCAACTAGAGACATGCAACCTACTGGACCTGGAAGCAGTGTACCCAAACCCAAGTCCCGCCGTAATTAGCTACATCATTCGCCTCGTTTAAGCTTCTTTCCCCTTCTCTATAAAATGGAGATAACTTTAGCTATTTCCCAGAGTTTTCATGAACACTGAAGGAGATAAGGTATGTGAAAGCAATTTGTAAGTTGGATATTTGAGTAATTGCAGTCAGTCAATAAAAATTCTTTTGATCATGTCCAGGGTGAATGTAGGTTTGTCCCCTCTGGCATCCAGGAACCTGCTGCTGCTTCATCTCTGTCTGGCAAGGTATTCAGAGAGAAGCATTATAACTGGAAGAAAATTAGAAAAAGAAAAGATGTTCATCTTTATCTCTATCTTTCTACCATGACCTTCAACTTCATTACTCACTTGACAGAAATAGAATGTGGGAGGTGGTTGGGATCAGTGTGGTCCTCCCTTAACCCTGTGATTAAATATAGTTTATTTTCTTCACTGTCGGGGACGGGAGAGCTTACGAAATAAATAAATCATCTGAAAGTAATGTGGTTAGCTAGATTTCCAGACACAAGTGGGTTTTGAAATGGATCTTGTAGGATGAATTGGGCAAGTGCCAAGTAGCAGCAGGGTGGTGGACAAGGTTGTGTCAGCAGAGTGCTAACCAGGATGACATGGGTCCTGAGTGGTTAAAGGCCATGAGATGAAGTGATAATAGCTCAGGTGATGACAAAGGTAAGGAGTTTAAATTGGAAACTGAAAGCCACAGGAAGACAATGATGTGATGTGATGTGAAGTCTAGGGAAGTTTCTGGAAGCAGTGATTGCATATTCTGGGACTGGTTGTGTTGGCAAAGAGAAAAGGAAAGTGAAGCAATTAACTGGTAAATTTGGTCAATATGAGTGGACGTATGGATAATTTAGGCATGTACCACCGCTTTCTATTACAGTGTTGGAATGACCAGACAAGATCTTATACATTGACAAGTACAACCTGTGTTAACTTGGTGTTTACAATACATCGGTTTCCTTCACAAGTTATTTCATCACATCCATATATTTCCTGTAATATTATGCACTTAATATTTTTCTTTAAATGACTACACATATTTATTTTTAAAGGGAATTTTATATAAATAGGAAACCATTTGTCTTCTCATAAATGGAAGGTAAGAGTACAAGTACTTAAGATAAATCTATCGATCACAGACCACCTAACTCATTTACTAAATCATGAATAATAAGCATACTGTGGTTTGGAAAACCTTGCATTATTTTATTAGATTATTATATCGGTATTTTCACTACTTTATTGGCCAAGCAAGAAAGGCTAGGAGAAATTAAGTTGGTGCTTAAGGTCACATGCTGCTTAGAGGCACAGCTGAGATGAGTACCTGGGTTCTAGTTTGTGTTTATTATGGCCCAGGAAGATGCAACTGCTAAATAAAGTACTAAAAACGAAGGACCTAAGCAGGTACATAGAAGTATAGTCTCAGGGTGACCAGGGAGCAAAGCACTATGGTGGCATTGGGACCTGGCTAGATGGAAAGGCTCTTGACTTTTTAAATGCCCTAAATGACTCTCAATGTGAACAACTCATAGCACAGGTTGGTACTGGGATCTCATCCTCTCATCCACCCAGCCCTGGCCAGTTAGATTCAATCCTAGCTTGAAACAAAGTGAAGGAGGACTAGGAATAATTTTCTGGAAGGCTCTCAGAAGCCCTGAGGATAGTCTTACTCTTATTTAGACCTAGAGCTTCTTAGAAGCCTTGGGATGAGACCAGGGGCCAAGCCCCTGGATGAGCATAGGTCAAGTGGTAGTCCTCCAGCTTTTTTGGTGCTTTGAGCATCCCATCTAGTGACATCAGATCTATCAACATGGTAGAACACAAGAGATATGGATGACTTCAGGCTAGGATGGGAGAAATGAGATTTTGGGTCATTCCTGAGGGATTTCAAGTCCTGGCAACAATGATAATAATCATATATCAGAGGAAAATTAAATGACATATTCCATATTTATATTTAATTAAATGTGCAGTAGATACTAAAATGCTTATTAGAAAATACAGAAACATTTGAAGTCCTTTCCACAATGAGATATTATACACTGGGTTGAAACTATCTTTTTATAGGTAATAATGACTCAAGATTGGTAATTTTATATAGTACAATCAAATACTTTGGTGGAAAGTATGAATTGGGCATCACTGACCTCTGTCATAATTCAGTATTGAAGATGTTGTTAAACTTGGTCAAGCCATGCAACTTTTCTGGATCTGTTTCTTCATCTCATTGATATTGATATTAGAATAAATTGTTGGTTCCAACTTAGAAATTTGTTTGATTAATTAAAATTGGAAAAAATGATTACTTAAAATTTTATTCAGTAAAAATATTTTAGAATATGAGACCCAGAGGAAAACAATTTTTTTGTAGACGAATTTCTTATTTTGAGACACTTTAGATTCACACATTATAAGAAATAATAAAGAAGATCTCTACATATTACCCAGTTTTCCACAATAGTAGTATCTTGTAGTAGTACAATACAGAACAACATTACAAGAGCAGTTGTATCAGAATTTGGATATTGGTCTGTAGTTTTCTGTTTTTGTACTGGCTTAGCCTGGTTTGGTGTCAGGGCAGTACTAGGTTTATAAAATGAATTTGGAGGTATTTCCTCCTGTTTTATTTTCTGGAAGAGACTGTATAAACTCAGTGTTAATTCTTTAAACTTTCAGCAGAATTCTCCAGTGCAACCCTCTGTGCCTGGAGATTTGGGGGAGAGTTTTTAAACTATGAATTCAATTTCCTTAATACTTTGAGGGCCTTTCTAATGATATATCTCATATTGGGTAAGTCGTGGTAGTTTGTTTTTTGAAGAAGTGACTCATTTATTCAGGGTTATCAAATTTTTGAGTGTAGAGCTGTTTGTATTGTTCCATATTATCCTTTTGATTCTCCAAGACCTGTAGTGATATCCCCTATTTATTACTTAGTGATTGTAACTTGTGTCTTCTTTCTCTTTTTCTTTGTCAGACTTGCTAGAAGTTTGTCAACTTAATTGATCTTTTCCAAAAACCAGCTCTTTGTTTCATTAACTTTCTCTATTGTTTTTCTGTTTTCAACTTCATGATTTCTGCCCTTATCTTTGTTACTTCCTTCCTTCTGCTCACTTTGAGTTTACATCTTTGTTTTTTAAGTTCTTGAGGTAGAGGTTAGATTGTTTGAGACTCTTTTTTCTAATATATTTATTTAAATGGTATAAATTCCTCTCTCAGCACTGCTTTAGCTGTGTCTTACAAACTCTGATATGCTATATTTTTGTTTTCTTTCAGTTAAATGTATTCTTTGATTTTCTTTGAGGCTTCCTATTTGACCCATGGATTATCTAAAAGGGTGTTGTTTAGTTTACAATATTTGGTTATTCTCCTCTTATTTTCTGTTACTGATTTCTAACTTGATTCTCTTGTTATCAGAGAACACACTCTGTATGACTGCAATTTTTAAAATTTTGTTAAGATTTGTTTTATGGCCCAGATTATTGTCTATCTTGGTATATATTCTGTGGCTATTTGAAAAGAATGTATATATTTCTTTTGTTGGGTGAGTTTTTCTATAAATGCTGTTTAGATCCATTGGTTTATGGTGTTGAGTTGTTGAAGATTCTTGCTGATTTTCTGTCTACCAATTGTTGAGGTAATTGAATTATACAACTATAATTGTGGATTTATCTATATCTCCTTTAAATTCTTTCAGTTTGTGCTTCATATATTTTGCAGCTTTGATGTTTGATGCATAGAATACACATTTCAGATTCTTAGGTCTTCATAGATTGAGCCTTTTATTATATAATGTCCTTTGTCTCTGGTAATTTTCTTTGCTCCAAAGTCTACTTTATCTGATGTTATATAGCTGCTTTTCTTTTCCTTTGATTAATGTTCATGTGATATATTTTTTCCATCCTTTTATTTTCAACCTGATTATATTGTTACATTTGAAGAGAGGATCTTGGAGACAGGATATAGTTGAGTATTTTTAAAACCATCCTGTCAGTCTTTTTTAAGGTATTTAGATCATTTATGTGTATTGTAATAGTTGTGCCAGGGCTCAAGTCTACCATTTTAATTTTTGCTTTGTTTGTTCTCTCTGAAAAACCCTATCTATGATGGGTTACTTGAACATTGTTCAGAATTCTATAGATTCTATAATCTACAGATTATATAGATAAATCTATATGTCTTTTAGCACATTTTCTTGTAAACTTTTTTTTAATAGTTTCACTATGTATTACACTATATATACATAACTCACCACAGTCTACTGATGTCATCATTTTACAAATTTGAGTGAAGTACAGAAACCTTAACTCACTTTATGTCCCTTTACTTTCTCCATTTATAATTATCTAACATATATCCTCTTTTTATATATTTAGAACCACATCAGAGAGTGTTATAACTTTTGCTCCAATTGTCAAATATAATTTAGAAAACTCAAGAGGAGAAAAAAAACTGTATTTACCCATATTTTTGCTTACTGTGTTCTCTCTTCCCAATGTCCCAAAGTTCTTTTATCATTTCTTCCTTTCTTTTTTTTTTTTTCTTACAGTTCTTTTTAGGCATTCTTTTAGGGTATATCTGCTAGTGACAAATTCTTTGTTTTCCTTCATCAGAGAATGTCTTGATTTGTCCTCCATTCCTGAAGGTTATTTTCCATAGGTATAGGTTTCTGGGTTGACACTTCTTTTCATTGTTTTTTTTTAAGATTTTTATTTGACAGAGAGAGAACCAGTCAGAGAGGGAACACAAGCAGGGGGAGTCGGAGGGGGAGAAGCAGGCTTTCCGCAGAGCATGGAGCTTGATGCGGGGCTCGATCCCAGGACCCTGGGACCATGACCTGAGCCGAAGGCAGATGCTTAACGACTGAGTCACCCAGGCACCCCACTTCTTTTCATTCTTTACCCTGATTTTTAATGAGAAATTTCTTATCATTCCTATTATATCTTTCCTACAGGGAAGGTGTCTTTTTTCTGGTTGCTTTCAAGATTTTTTTTCTTTGCGTCTTGTTCAGAAATTTAATTATGGTGCTTCTTGGCTTGAATTTCTTTAGATTTACAGTATTTGGGGTACATTCAGCTTCTTGAATGTATAGGTTTATGTTCCTTTCCAAATTTGGCATGTTTACAGCCATTATCTCTTCAAGCACTATTCAGCCCTGTCCTTTGTCTCCCCTCTTTTCAGGACTCTATAAAAAAAACGTGAATGTTAGATCTTTTGTTATAGTCCCACAGGTCTCTCGGCTCTATTAATTTTTTTTTTAGCCTACTTTTTTCTTGGTTCAGATTAGATAATTTCTATTGTTCTATCTTCTAGCTCATAGATTATTTCTTTTGTCATCTCCACTCTGTTGGTTAGTCCATTCACTACACTTTGTATTTCAGCTATTATAATTTTCTGTTCTAAAATTTGCATTTGATTTGTCTTTATATCTTTTATTTCTTTGCTGAGGTTTTCTACTTTTTTCTTCATTTGTTTTAAGTATGTTCATAATCTCTTACTAATGCATCTTTAACATGGCTGCTTTAAATTTTTGTCAGATAATGCTACTTTCTTTCATCTTGATGTCAGCATCTAATGATTTTTTTTTCATTCAGTTTGAAATCTTTCTGGTTTTTGGTGTGACAAGTAATTTTTTATTAAAACCTGGATGTTTTTATATTGTACTATGAGACTATGGCTATTGTTAAAACAGTTTTTGCTGGCTTTCTCTGGCATTGCTCCAACTGTGGAGGGGGAATGCCACCTCATTACCACCATGTAGAGGCTCACCGCTTACCCTCCAATTATACCAGAAGAGAAGGCTCCTTATTACTGCTGAGTGGGAATGGCAATTCTGGTTCACCATGTGTCTTTACTGACATTGCAGGGGAAGGGAGGAGGGAGTATGCTTGTTACTGGTCATCAGGGATGAAATTCCCTACTCCTTACTTGGTCTTCTTTGACACTACTCCCATAGGAGTGCTGGGACATCTTGTTATAGCCTATCAAGGAGGAATCCTAGGCTCCCCACTCAGCCTTTTCTAGTGTGGGTGTGGATGGACCCATGGCTCTTCTGTGATTTGGCTGTAGTAGAGCAATCCTTGTCTAAAAGGGTTCTGTTCTGCTTGACTGTGCCTTTCCTGGTCCTTTTACTAGAAAGAGTAGACCAAAAAAAGTTGGGGCTTTTTTTGTATTTGTCTGTCCACTGGCATTTCCAGGTTGCTGGCTTCTTCAACTCCAGGTTGCAATATATGAGATAGAAAGAAAACACAGGGATCTCACCATGATGTTATTGTGTGGGTCTCAAAGTTCTTAGCCGGCCTGCCTCTTTTCTGTACTTTTCAGAGTCTTCTTATGGTCATTTTTCACATACTGTCCAATTCTACTTTGTGGGAGGAAGAGGAAAAATTTATCTACTCCATTTCCCTGGGAAGAAGAGGTCTCTGGAAATATATTTAGAAAGGGTCTTTGATAATACAAACAAATTTATGAAATACAAGGTTCTAAGCTTTATCCAGCCATCCTTTGGTCCTGGGAGTAACAGACAGACTGACCGACTAACAGATCCAGTGATCAACTGACTCATGGACTCATAACTGACTCATAACCAATCTTTACATTTATGAATACAAGAAATGGTATATGCATACTGAGGACACTCAGTGATTGATACAGAGATACATAAAGGCTATCTTTGTCTTATTGAAATCTTGTTTTTGCATTATCTAACAAAAAAGATACAAAATTCTAGGGAATCCTACTATAAATTTGCCTCTATATTTACTTTCAAGTTCTCCTAGTCACTGTGGATTTAGGAGATTTAAGAAATGCAGTTTTGAGAAAATTGCCCTATTTATTTTCAGGCCCAACTTTTCTTTATGGGGGGAAGAAAACCTAGTGGTTCTTCACTAATTTCACAATAAATTATCTGGATATTTAGTTTGACTTTGTTGTTTAGATATCTGAACAGTAGGAGAGTAAAAAGGAGAGCCCAGTGATTCGGACCCTGATGTACTTCTGTTTTGTAAACTTCAAGCTTATCGAGTTATAGGTTTGTTTGCTGAGTTCCTGAGGCTATCCGCAGAATCACTTCATGAAGGAACTGCCTCATCTCTATGGCACAGCCAAGTACCACAACTCTAGCTGGAAGTCATGTTCTATACTCAGTACCGCAGAAACAGTAATCTGGCAATTGTGCAGCTAAGTAACTGATCTATAATAACAATCAGTGTCTGTTAATGACTCAAAATGCAATTGGCAGAGACAACATTTGATAATTTGAATGAATGGAAGAAAGACGTTTTCTTCCTCAGCAGGCCACAGAAAATCAGGCTGATTATCAGGCTGGCAGGTACAATCATTCCACCAGCCATAATGGTCATTGAAATTGTTGATGGGGCTCTCAATGAGTTTTCAAAGGCATCCTGGGAATAACAATGGATAACATGTTTTAACTGAAGAAGCCAAGACCAAAGAATTACAATGTCTTACAAAACTTATTAGTATAAACAAATTATTCCTGGTACCTCCAATAAGTGGTAAATCACTCTTGGCAGCAAGTGATCAATAATGTGTCATTGCCAGAAACAATTATCCATAGTTCATACCCAAGCTAGCAAATAATCCCCAGCATTTTGACAAGTGGGGGCCACAACCATGCTTCACTAACAGTGACAGTTGAATCATAAAATAGTATAGCAGACATGGAATAATAATAATAATAATAATAATAATAATAATAATAATTTATTATTATTTTCTCTTTTCCTACAAACCAGCAGCCATCACATAATTTTGTTTGGAAAATGTCCTTTACTTCTCTGACAAGTTTCTCTGGACAGATTATAGAAGCATGAGTATTATGTGGGAATGCACAAAAGCTTACTTGAACCATTATTTTTCCAGGTAATATTAGTGGTAGAGCATGGCTCTCCTTGTCACCTTATAGTCCAGGTTGAGAACAGATAGGTTCATTGTTTTTTCTCCATGACACATCACTTACATACTACATACTCGTCTACTGAGCCCTTTATCTTTCTATTCCTCTATCTATATATTTAGTAATTTATACATCTATTCATTGACCCACCCTTGTATCCATCCACCCATCTTTCACAGTACTTTTCTCTCTAACCAGAAAAAAATAAAATAGGAAGACAGGAGGAGGAAAATAAAGGGAAGAAAAAATATATTTTTAAAAGGCATATAGAGCAGAAAGAAAAGGAAGGACAGCATGATGAACTGGGAGAAACACTGTACCCAGATTCACAATGTACTTTTTTTTCAGCTCCATTAATTTCTGGCTATATGACTAGGGACAGACTTCTTGAATCTCACCTCCTATATTTTCAAGGGGTGATATCATGTCTCTACTTACCTCAAAAGATCAATGCAAAAAGTGTCATCAGTTAAGAAACATGAAGGCAGTCTGTAATTGCACAGTACAAAACAAATTTAAGATAGTTTTTATAATGAACTTGCATATAATATAAATAGCTTAATATGACTCAGTTACTGGAGGTTTTCATTTTGTAAGTGTGCATTCTCCTCTAAGAATTTCTTCTAGTATTTGTGTGGTTTCATTTAAAAAAAACTTAAATCTCTATTTTATCTGTAATTTATCCTTTGGAAAGTATGAAAAATGAACCAAATCATTTTCCCCACATAGTAAGTGTTGTAATACCATTTGTTAAAAAGTTTACCTTCCCCACTGATTTGAAATGCTGCCTTTAGCATATACTAAATTTTCATATGAAATTGGATCTTTTTTTTTTTAAATTGTTCTGGCCCTATCTATTCCTATGTGAATACCATGCTGTTTAATGATATATTCTTCATAATATGGTTTGTATGGTTCTGTGTGATATTTTTTTTATCCATTTGATTACAGTGTTTTCTCTTGTCCATGTTTAAGTGAAATGGGTTTTGTTTTTTGTTTTTTGTTTTTTAATACTCTCAAAAGAGGAGTGTTGGCCAGCAGTTTTCCTAGCTTCACAGTTGTAAAACTCCCTCTTATTATTGCAGAGTGGTCAAATATATGATTTACACTTCTATGACCCATCTTCTCTGTTCCTCTCCCCTACTTTCTTTCATTTGGTCCTAATGTCTTTATCTTGCTCAGTTTACATTCTATTCCCAGAATATTCTTGGGGATGCTGGTCTTTGTCCTACAAGGGAACTTTAGTTATTTTACTTCAATTTTTATAGGGTACAAACTGACCCACACCATCTGACCTTTTGCTGTCCCTTTGCACTCACCCACAAATCGGAGTCCATGAAACCAGTTCCCAGTTTTGGTGTTTTTCTAAGAATGGCCCACTGAGATTTCCAGAATGGGTCCCTCAATTTGGGATCCTTGGACAATTCAATTTCTGAGTCGTCCAGCTTTCCCAGCTGTCAGAAATCCCCTGCCTACTCTGCTTCCTCCCTCACAGTTGTCAGCACAGTGTAAGGCTTGTTATGGTCAGCGTGGCCCCAGATCCTCAATTTTGGGGCTCACGGAGATAACTTGTTTAGTTTTGTTGTAGATTTGGCTGCTTTATTTTGTTTTTCTAGTTGTTTTGTCTGTTTTATAGCAGAATTTGGGAAATCAAGAACTATGCTGTGCTCCTACAATCTTCCTTTTAACTTCACCCCTCAATTTCCTTATAATAGTTTCAAAGGTTTGCCTTTCTGTATATATTGACTCCATGTTTTATTTTCATTGCAGGATATGAAGTAAGCATTTAATTTTATTTTTTCCCCATTTCTATAATTTTCCCCCACATATATGTTCCTTTTCTTCCTCTGAATTTTAATACTGTATCTCTCACAGGTTTTCATAAACCCTTGGCTCTGTTCTGAGACCTGTATTCTATATTTCTATCCTTACACCAAAATTGCTCTGTTCTAATTACCATAGGAATTCTCTTGATCTTTGCTGTTACAACTCATCCCTACACCTTTTCCCTTCTCTTTGTTTTTGTTGTTTTTTTTTTCTCTGTTCTTTACCTCTCATGATATGAATTTTATTATCAGCTTGGTAATTTTGCTAAAAATTGTTGGAATTTTAGAAATACCTGACTTTTTGAAAACATTAATTCTTCTCATCTAAACATATGGTCTATCACCATTTATTTATAGATTTTATATACATTAAGCTAGAATCCAATAACTTTCTGAACTCTTTTGCTAGTTTTCCTGGATTCTCTGTAGAGTCTCTGAATACTCTTTGTAGATAATGTCATCTGCAAAAAATAACTGCTTTCTTTGCTTTCCAAAGCTTATATTCTTTTTCCTTAGCTCATTATTCTGGCTAGGGCTTCCAATTCAATGTTTGTAGTGGTGGGGTAAATAACATTCCTATCTTGCTACTGTTACTAAGGAGTATACTTCCAATCTTTTACCATAAAACATGATGCTTGTTCTGTATTTTTTGGAAGATATTTTTATCAGGTTAAAAAAAAAAGAGACACTTCTATTCCTAGCTTCCTAATAGTTTTTATCATGAGTAAGTATTGAATTTTACTGAAGGTCTTTCTTCATCATTTTAACATTTTGTGTCACATGTTTCATTTTAATCTATTAATGTGATGAGTATATTAAGAGTTTTTTGCCCTGTATTAGTCATTCTTGCATTACTGGGTTAAATCCATCTTGTTGATGATATATATTACTATTTATAGTCACATAACATGAATTCAGAAATAATGAATTTGGCAACTGGCTCTTCTTCTTCATAAAACTTCTCAAATAGGGGTGGACAAAAGTACTATCTTCTTGGAAAAATGGATGGTAAAGAAGGGAAGGTGAGGAAAGTGGAACAGCACACAGAACTCTTTGGGAAACAGGGAGGTAGAAGGTAGATCCCTATATCCCAGGATTCTCCAAGCCTAATGTTACCAGGTCACTGTCGCTGTCCTAGAAGTCACAACTGACCACCACATGGTACGAAACCATATACAGGACTGGGACAGACCCATACCACGTAGCTGGACCCATAGAACTTCCAGCTGGCTAGCTCTGTAGGTGCAAACCAGTCATTTCATTAGTTTTATAATAAAGAAATTCATTGATTTTTGAGATTCTTTTTTTTTTTTTTTTGTACTTCGACTACTGCATATACGATTTGGTAGGAGAAGTGCTCTCTGCCAGTGGCCTGAAATTTAGATTGACCGTATCTCATAACTTGGAGTCTTGAAGAAATGGAAATGTTAGTTTAATGTTAGTATATCCCCAAGCTGAAGCATGAAAATTTAAGCTACAGCCTTAAAGGAGAGAATAGTAAGGTGCTAGATCTTTCTCAAAAAACTTATTTAATATAGGAGTGAGTCTCAGGGAAATACTGGATTGGGATAGTGCCTTTCTTTGTGAGGCGATTGTTTCAAGTATATTCAAAGGAGCTGCCACTAAGAGAGGCAAGTGGATAAAAAGGCTGTATTTGCCTGGGTTCTATCTCAAGAGAAACAGAACCTAGATAGATAGATAGATAGATTAGATAGATAGATAGATAGATAGATATAAATATAGATATATAGTTAGATATAGATATATAGATAAATATAGATATATAGATATAGATATATAGGTTCCTGAGAACCATGGGAGCTGATGGTGTAAATCCCAGTCCAAGGTGGAAGAATGTCTCAGCTCCAGCAGGCTGACAGGAAGAAAAAAGGATGAATTCCTCCTTCCTCCACCTTTTGTAGTATTCAGGCCCTCAACGGGTTGGCAAGGGCAATCTACTTTACTTAGTCCAGCAATTCAAATGCTAATCTCATCCAGAAACATTCTTACAGACACACCCAGAAATAATGTTTAATCTGGATACCCTGTGGTGCAGTCAAACTGTCACAAAATTAACCATCACAGAGGTCCACAGGTAAGTGGCTAGACTTTTCAGTCTAAACAAGCTATTCTTATTACAGAATATTGTTCAAAACTTTAAATTAGCATTTAATAATCATAACCTACTTTTCTAATATTATCTCTTCATGCAATCTTTTTTCTGTGCATTTTTTTTTTTTTTTTTTGCTCAGAAAAACCCCCACTGAAGTTGTCTCTGTTCTGTGAACAAATTCTTTTCCACCTTTCACACTGTTTTTATCTACATGAAGCATTCATGTCTTTTTAATTAGATTGCTATTTCTAGTTTGAAGAAACTGGCTTGTTTTGTTTGTTTTTTAGAGAGGGAGGTGGGGGAGGGGCAGAGGGAGGGGTAGAGAAAGAGAATCTTAAGCAGGCTCTACCCAGAGCACGGATGCCAAGGTGGGGCTCTATCTCAGGACTCTGAGATCATGACCTGAGCTGAAATCGAGTTGGATGCTTAACTGACCTAGCCACCCAGGCGCCCCCTGAAGACTTGCTTTGAAGCTTAACTAACTGAACCACCCTGGTGCCACGAAGGAACTGTTTTTAAATCTTGTTCTTTTTCCTCGCCAAGAAGTGGTACAAAGATTGTTGTATCTTGGTGCCTGATTAGTATATTAGTATTACTTTAGCTTCTCCTATCGTTTCCAAACACCAGACTCATTTTCTTTTTACTCTAATAGGTATTTCTCCCCCTAGAGCAGTTAAATAATTTTTAAAATTGTAGAAATACATATTTTTGTATAAAATAATTTCATCTGCAGAGTTTATGAAATAAAGATAATGGCTTCTTCTATTTCAATGATAACCAGGAGGTATGGATGAGAGGAGTAAAACCCCCTCAGTGAAAATGAAAACGAATCTTCAGTGACATCAATGGAATCAAATCCTCTAGTAACATTACCTTAAGCAGGATTAATTAAAAATGTAGTACCAGTTCATTAAGAAGTATATTCACACATGTATGTTTTCCCTGTGAAGACTAAATATTGTTTCATTTTTTATTTTTTATATATATTTTTAAGGATTTTATTTATTTGTCAGAGAGAGAGAGACAGAGAGAGAGAGAGCACAAGGAAAGCGAATGGCAGGCAGAGTTTCAGGCAGGAGCCCGCTGAGCCCACCCAGGCGTCCCTAAATATTGTTTTAAATGAAACAAAGTTAACTGAATATGTATTATTACTAAATTGTTTCAACTGAACATGAGGTCTAATATTCCCATTGGATTGTATTTTTCCAGGGTTGGTTATATTATATGTCTATTCCTAATCTGGTTAAGGATATTTGCAGGGAACAGAAAATCACTCAAGAAAAATTAAACAAAAATGGAGGGGCACCAAATGCAAGTAAGATTTGTGTTTTATACTTTTTTCATTCAGTCTGATTAGATGTCATTAATTTTCTCCATCTTTTCTTTTTTTTTTTTTTTCTCCATCTTTTCTAGGAACCAGTGTTTGGTTACATTGACCTTCTCTATTGTTTTTATTTTAAATTTTATTTACTTTTACCCTATATTATTTATTTCCTTCTGCTTGAGTTAGGTTAATTTTCACTCTTCTTTTTCTGGTTTCTTAGATGAAAGTGTACACTATTGAGTTGAAACTCTTCTTATTTTTAATATAAGAATCTAACACTATAAACTTTCCCCAAGCACCACTTTGTCACATCTTGCAAATGTCATTGGTATTTTTATTATCGTACATTTCTAAATATTCTTTAGTCTTCTTTGTGACTTCTCCCTTGACATGTGGCTTATTTAGGTGAATGTTGTTTGATTTCCAAGTATTTGGGAATTTTCCAGATATTTTTATGTCACTGATATCTGGTTTAATTCTATTATGAACAGGAAACATATTTTGTATGACTTAAATTCTTCCAAAGTTGTTGAGGTTTGATTTATTTCCCCAGATGTGGTCTAACATGGTGAATGTTCTGTGTATTTGAGAAGAATGTGTATTCTGTTGCTTTTTGATTGTGTGTTCTATAAATGGCAATTAGGTCAAATAGATCTTTAGTGTGATGCAGATGTTCCATATCCTTTCTGATTTTCCATCTTCCTGTTTTATCAGTTATTTAGAGAAGAGTACTGAAGTCTCCAACAATAAATGTAGATTTGTCTATGTCTCCTTTCATTCTTTGCTTCACGTATTTTGAAGCTCTATTGTTAGGTACATAAATATAGGATTATTATGTCTTTTTTGGTGAATTGAGTCCTTTATCATTACATAATACTTCTCTTTATCCCTAGTAATAGTCTCTGTTCTGAACTGTGCATTGTCTGATATTAATATAGTTACTCTAGCTTTCTCTTGATTAGTGTGTGCATATTATATCTTTTAATATACCTTTACTTGTAATCTCTCTAAGTATTTGTATTTAACAATGGGTTCCTTATAGATAGCATGTTTTGTTTTTTAATACAATCAGACAATGTCTGATTTGAATTTTTGTGTTTAGGTCATATATATGTGTATATATATATACACACACACACACTATTACTTATATACTCTAAGTATTGTTATGTGTCATTAATATCTACCATATTGCTAATTTTCCCATCTATTTTTGTTCGTTTTTCTTCTGTTTTGGCTTATATTTGAATTGAGTATTTTTTTTAAGATTATATTTTCTCTATTATTGACTGATTTTTTCTACCTCTCATATTAATTTATTTTAATAATTACCTTTGGGTTTACAGTATGCATCTTAAGTTAATTGCAGTCTACCTTCAAGTGGTAGTATTCCATTTTACATGTAGTAGAAGAATATACGACAGTATACTCACAATATCTCCTGTCCCCCTTTTGTGCTGTTGTTGTCTCATACATCTTAATTTTACATGTGTTCTAAACTCACAATACATCACTTGTTTATACCTTAGACAGCCAATGATATTTTAGAGATTAAAATAAAAAGAAATGTCTTTTATATTTATTGTGTTAACCATTTTCAGGGATCCTCATTTCTTTGTGTAGATCCAAGCTTCTGTCTGTTGTCATAGTCCTTTTTCCTGAAGAATTTTCTTTAACATTTCTTGCAGTTCAGATATGCTTTTAATGAATTCCTAGTTTCTGTTTGTTGGAGAGTCTTTGTTTCTCCATCATTTTTGAATATTTTCATGAAATAGAAGGTTGACAGTTTTCTTTTAGCCCTTTAAAAATGTCACTCTATTTTCTTTGACATGCAGAGTTTCTGGCAAGATGTCTTGGTGTATTTTTGTGTCTTTGTTTTTTCTATATTATGTGGCCTTTTCTCTGGATGATTTCAAGATTTTCTTTTTATCTTTTGTGTGCAGCATTTTCAGTATCGTGTCTGGATGTGTTAATTTAATATAGCTATTAATTTTTAAATTAACAAATTTATTAATTTAAAAAAGCTTCTGTGTTTTTACGAGCCTCCAAGACCTGTGTTTTCATATTTTTAATATTTTTGAGAATTTTCAGTCATTGCTATGTCTTCAAAAATTTCTTCAACTCTTTTTCTCTGTCTTCTTCTGGGATTACAATTACGTGTATGTTAGATTCCTTGATGGTGTCCTAAAACTCTTGGATGCTCTATTCTGTTTTCCCTTTCTAGCTCTTCCTGTGTATGTTTTAGTTTGGGTAGTATCGAGTGACCATCCTTGGTTGTGTCAGGTGTACTGATAAGCCTTTGAAGGCATTCTTTATCTCTGTACCTGTGATTTTTAGTTCCTAGTATTCCTATTTGATTATTTACTATCTTTTACCGTCCCCATCTGTTCATCCTGAAAATCCCCATTAGTTCATGCATGCTGTCCATGTTTTCCATTAGATAACATATTAATCATAATTATTTTAAATTTCCTCTCTAATTAGTACATTATCTAGTTTGTCTCTGAATCTTGTTTTATTGATTGGTCTTTGACAATGTTTTTTTTGTTTTGTTTTTTGCTTTTTTTTGCATTTTGGGTGTCTTATAATGTCTTATTGATTATTGGACCTAGTGTGTAGAGGAGCTGAGGCTGAGGTAACTAGTATTCGTGACGGACAATATGTACACCCTTCTTTCTGCTAGGCCATTGGTGTGGGATATTGTTTCCATGTAGTAAGGATTTTAATTGGGTTTGGGTTTTATTATTGCTATGGCAAACTTTAGTGCACCAACAGTTTTACATTTCTTTATTATTGTCTTGTTCTTATAATGGTGTGGGTTGTTTAAGCCTTTTTTCTCAGTTCCCCTGTTTTACTCTAAGTTTTAGGCTTTCCCCGATCTCTCTCCATGCTCTTATCCTTTCTGCAGTAGTAGGCTGTAATTGATTGTTTTTGCTGCTTGTTAGCCTGGTGATGGAGTGCGGGGGATTCTCTGTTGTTCTTGTTAAACCTCTGTCTAAGGCATTTCCATTTCATGCTTGGAAAGTAAAGGCCTTGTTTCCCACATTCTGCAACCAAGTAGGGGTAAGAGGCCAGGGAAATTAAGCATCTAGTTTATGTTCATTTGCTCATTTTCTTTGTTACATTGTGGTATCCTTCTGTAATTTAGAGAACCTCCCTTTTTAAATTTCTTAAGAGAAATAAAATGAAACAAAAATCCCTCCAGACTTTTGTGAGAGTGGAGATACAGTTATATAGCTGATCAGAGTGGAGAAAGAAATTGGGGGTTATAGCTTTCCAAGAAAATTTTCAAAAATTCTTTCATTTTAGCCATTTCCTCTCTACTTTATTGTGCCAACAGTTCCTGAGATTTGGGGGACATTTTGAATTATAAATCAAGTTATTTTATAGCATTTCTCACTGTTACCTTGGGATTCAGCATTTTTTTTTTTTCAAATTTCTTTTCAACTTACACAATTTTGCTACTCTAGGCTTATCTTCCATTTTCCCTGATTTTATGTGTTTATACCTTTAAACTGAATCATATTACTCTTATTTTAGTGGGATTTTTGGGAGGGAGCCAATGGAAGTAGTTGTGTTTAATCCACCATATTTATACCGATGTCCTGTGGCTGGCAATCTTCACTTTTTATCCAGTTCTTCTATTATATGTATGAACAAACTTTGGGGACAGCCCAAATAGCCCTATCAACATGGCCAGAAATAGATAAAATTGTCTAGGATATGTAGTTTACATTTCATCTCTGGGATACATGTGTTTGTCATGTCTTATTTCCTTATTAAGACTTTAATCACCTTGATGGGAAAGTTAATGTCTCACATGTTTTTACAATACCTCTAACATCTTGTCTGTTTCCTTGAGTTATATTATTTTAAACTCTTTCATGTATTAAACAAGACTAAAATCCCAGTTTTAAAGTCCCATAACTTTTGTAGACACATTGTGCTACATAGAGATTATTCTTTATTTTGCATTTACTTGGAGCTTTTTTTTTTTTCCTCAAAAGAGTCATCTGTTTATGAAAGTCAGAAGGATCTATTTTAAATGGGCTCTTAAACCTGAACAAAATATAAAAACTAAATTCCTTCTTTTTAATGTTATTTTGGGGTAAGGTTAAGTGCTCTTGTTAATGTAAAACTGGATCTTCTATTTTCTCATAAAGGATGCCACAGTATTTTAAGAAGTTGCAGAGTTTTCTAATTAGAAATCCTCAAAGTGCGCATATGCCCGTGAAGTCCAGATCACTTTTATTATCCCATTTACATTTATTGGACAGCTACTTAATTTAGGGATCTGTGTTAGATACTGGGGTGGGGGGGACTTCAAGGAGCAAAAAATCCTATTAGGACCCAACCAGTTGCTTGATATTACATACCTCTTCTCCATGCTTAAGAATACTAAATGTATAGGCTTATTCCCATATTAATCTCTAGCCACAACCCTGAAAATTAGACTGGAAAGCTTTAAGGAGCTTGATTTCAATATTTTGGGCCTCAACATTAAAGTACTCTTGCTGCTAATTAAGTTTTTTCTGCTAGAGTTCTATTGCTGAGATTTTGACCTGAAGCTCCAGTAATGTGTTTAGGTCATGGTAACTTCCTCAAGAATTGTATAATCAGTATCTTGCCTGTTTTTCCCTGTTACTCCTTATTTCCCTAAGCTATGAAAAACAGTATTTACCACTTATTACAACCCATACCTGGTGGCTCACCCCTGCTACTAGATTTTTTTCTTGATATCAACTGCTTTCCTGAATTGTAGGGATTCTGAGTTTTTGTCTCACATTTTTCTTTCATTTTACTCTGACTATGTACCAGGACATTCCCTCCCAATTTCTGAACACCCCAAACTCCAAACCCCTCCATGCTAATCACTGTGTATTTTCTGCTAGCTTACTCTTGAATTCTCTGTTCTTCTGAGGTTCTGCTGCTGGATCTATCCCCCAGCTCAGCGATTATGGCTCATTCCATACCATGGATTCTGTAATCATGTCTAGTCACTTTCTGAGACAGAGCAATTATTACTCTTTAGGGATTTATAATTAGGTTGAGTAAAAAATATATGCATAAACAAGTATGAATAACAAGATGAACTGGAATGTTATCAATGCCAGGTAGAGTGGTATTCCTTACCATTCATGTGACACTGATAACTGTGTCAAAAATATATTGCAAACTCCGATCTAAAGATCCAGTTCATTTCATTGTTAATTCACGTCTTTCTTAAAATTTGTGACGTTTTCAGTCATTATTTTTTTTTTTCTATTTTATATGAGTCTTTATACACATCTCTTCATTTATTAGAGCAGCCATTTTTTCTTCCAGTATTTTTTCTGCCACTTTCTTTCTCTTTTTATTCTGGAACTCCTATAATGTGTATGTTGGTCTGCTTGATGGTGTCCCTTAGGTTCTGTTCATCTTTCTTTATTCATTTTTCTTTCTGCTCCTAAGTCCTGATGAGTTCAGTTGTCTGTCTTCAAGCTCTTTCTTCTGCCTGCTCAAATCTGCTTTTTTAAAAATTAATTTATTTTTTGATTATTATGTTATGTCAAATCTGCTTTTGAGCCTTTTCATTTCAGTTATTGTACTTTTTAGCTGTAGAATTTTTGTTTGGTTGCTTTTTATATTTCCCTTTATAATGTTTATATTTATAATATTCTCATCTTGATCACTTTCCTGACTTCTTTTAGTACTTTGTCCATGTTTTCTTCTAGATCTTTGAGAATATTTAAGACAGTTATTTTAACATCTGTTGCTAGTAATTCTGATGTCTGGGTTTCCCAACGGGTGATTTCTTTCAGTTTTGTGCCTTTGAGTAGGTCATACTTTCTTGTTTCTTTTATGTCTTTGTGTTTTGTTGTTGTTGTTGAAAACTGGACATTTGAATATCATAATGTAGTCACTCTGGAAGTCAAATTCTTCCCATTCCCAGGGCTTGCTTTTTTTTTTTCTAACTATTTTTCAAAGGCTATATTCCTTATCCTGTTGGTAACTGAAGTCTGTGTACCATTAGTCAGTATTCTAACATTTTGACAGAGCTTTCCTTGAATACTAGAGCTAAATAAAAAAGCAAAACAAACAAACAAAAAGAAAACAACTTTTCCAGTTTTTGCAGACTGGCTCTGTGCTGGGGCACAAACTTAGCCAGGCTTTTGATGAGTCTTGGGTTCAGCCTGACGTGAAAGCTTGGCATCTTTTCTAAGGATGTAAGTTGCCCTGGGAAAATGCCTGGCTTTCTAAATCTTCCATATAAACAGTTCTTTTGAATCCTAATTTCCCCAAGAATTTTCCCCAGCTTTTTCTCCTGTACCATAGGCTATCTATTATATATCTGTACTGTAATCTTTTGTAGTATGTGTCTGTACATTGTTAGTTTGCCCTGAAGCATTTTCAAGCAATGCCTGCTGCTTTTGAGGCCTCAGTTCTGACTTAGGCAAAACAGAAATGAGTGTTTTGTGTCAGTCCTTCAGATAACCCTCAGACAGGTTAGAAAAATCTACACAATAATTTGCAATCTACACACAAAAATCTACATGGTAAGATCTGCTCTACTCCCTCCAGAACCAGGGACCAGGGTTACACAGGATCAATAGTACGATAAAGAGAATAGAGGTAAGTTATACACAATTGCAATATTCCATCCTATGTAAAGTTCTATGCAGGAGTCATGGTGATGAGGAAAAAATATCAAGGCCAAAGGGATGTTCCCAGCAGAAGTAACAAATCCCTGCAGCACGGACTATGGAATTTAGGTATGAAATATTAAAGATGATAAAAGAAGGTAGATGACTCTCCTTTGAAGTGAAATGTTTATTTAACCCAAACATGCATGAAAACCTGATTCCAGAAACATTTGCTGTCATTGTTCTATTTATATTTAATGACTTGAAGAATAAAATAAGGCATCTTACACAAATGGCTTCTTTCTTCTAATAAATCCTTCTGAATCAGAGATTGTCAGATATAGTCAAGTCATTACAGAGGGAAATGTGAGCTGTATTGCTAAGACTCTGACTCATGTATTGGCACCTTTTCAAGAAAGGAGATAGAAACAGAGAAGTATTAAGGTTTGCTCATGTTTCTTCCCTCTGTGCAACCTAGTTCCCTCACAGTCTGTTTTTGGTTACTGTCAGATTGATTCCAGAGAGGCAGCATTATGATCAGATTTATCATGTGTTTAGGAAAAAAGCCTTCTGTGGATTACTTAGCATTGAGAAAAATGATATTTTGTATTGAGTTTTTGCTCCACGCAGGATGAGTTGGAAAAGGAAGAAACACATCCAAGAGTAATTTTTGATGGGATTGCTAAACTTTCCATCATGGTTATAGAGAAGATAAATAAGGTGCTTCTCTAATTTAATAAAAGTGTAAGGGAGGTGAGATGTCTTCTGAAGAAAGGCACAAGCATTTCCATTTAAGTTGGCTCCTTTAGAATGTTTGGATGGAAACTGTGATATGCTTCAATTCTGGACTCTGTCACAGTTGAGGGTGTATATTTGTCTCTAAAATGAAATGATTATTCTGTTCCTATAGAAATAGGATGCTCTGAAAAAAAAAAAAAAGAAAGATGATGCACTCGTTTAATAAAAGCTTGGAACACATGGGTGGTTCAGTTAGTTAAGTGTCTAACTCTTGATTGCAGTTCAGGTCTTGATACCAGGGTTGTGAGTTCAAGCCCCACATTGGTGTGTGGAACCTCTTTAAAAAAAAAAAAAAGGAAAGAAAAGCAAAGCTGGACACAGAAGATGCCAATAGCATATTGATAGTGCCCTTGGTCCCTCCTTTAGTTAGTTAGAGACAAAATATATATTTTGGTGCATACTAAATACCAGGCATTTTGATAGGTACATTCACACTTAACTTTTCCTATTTTAATCTCATAACAAATCTGCAAGTATTATTATTACTATTTTTACAAGTGAAGAAATGTTTCCCATATCACATTGTAAGGGTTGGGCCTGGGATTTGAATCCATACCTGTATTTTTGTAAAATCTTTTCTTTTAACAAGAAATGATAGAGAATGATGTTTGAGAGCAGGGTTTCTACAAACTACTACCTGAGAAAGAGTTCCCTTTACTTGAGGTAAAAAGAACCATGCCTCTCAGCAGAATATTGAGGCTCAGGATAAAGACCAAAGTTACTGCTGTGAGCTTCCCATATCCTATGGGAAGTGAAAGGAGTTGGGAAATTTTCCCAGCTGACCCCACATTTCCATCCATGTCAGGAAACAGTACCTGGTAAATGTGGGTTAGAGATAAATACCAGTGGTGATAGTATGGTTGGAATCCCATTAATAAACCAGATGGAGGATACCCTGATACTTCTGACTTTGTTAACTAAGCCTTTGGGTTTATTTTGTTTCATTTTTGGCTCCTTAGGGACCCCAAAGAAATTTTAGCTCAGAAGGCACTTACTTGACAAGTTTATGTTTGATCTTTATTTCCTTTCCTTTTTCTCTCTCCTCCTTTCCTTTTTGTAAAAAGTTTTGCTAGTTTCAAAGCCAGAACCAAATGGCTAAGACCACCACTCACAGGGACGGTCTTAAGAGAGGGACTGCTGGGGCCCTACTGAAGTGGGAAACTTATTGAAAGTAGTTAGTATAATGATGTACTATATGTTGGCTAATTGAATTTAAATTAAAAAAAAGAAAAGAAAAGGAAGTAGTAATTTATTTAATCTTTTTTAACGCTGTCTGCCAAAGTAAATTATATTCCTTGAAACTTAAAATATGTGTCTATATATACACAAAATAGTTTACTATTTACAGTTAACTCTGCAGTTTGGGCTGCAATAAAATTGATTTTGAAATAAATGAAATGTTAAAAGTAAAACTTATTTTACTAAGTACTAAGTACTATGATTTATTTAAGATGGCATGGAGAGCATTGCTAGAGGAAGAATCAAAATTAAAATCACATTTAAGGGGGCAGCAAGGGTGGGGGAAAGACAGTGTAAAGGGTCAGTTCTACAAAGTGAAGTGTGGGTGAAAATAGGAAGGTTGGATGCTAGGGTATCAAGGGTAAGACAATGTCAGAGGAATAGTCAGGACAAGCTGACTCTGGAAATGAGAGAATGCTGAAGTTCTAATTTTTCCATGGCATTTGGTATGCAGTGGAGGTGATTATTCAAAGGTATCCTACAGGATGAGGCATTTATCTTTTATTTTGTCAAATGGCTTGGGTATCAAAAGACTCCTCATGCATGAAATCTGTGACATCTTGGACGTTTTGCTGTTGTTTTTTTTTGACCTTGAAGAGTATTTGATCTACACATACATCAAATATCTTTTTTTTTTTTTTAAGATTTTATTTATTTATTTGACAGAGAGAGACACAGCGAGAGAGGGAGCACAAGCAGCAGGAGTGGGAGAGGGAGAAGCAGGCTTCCTGCCGAGCAGGGAGCCCGATGCGGGGCTCGATCCCAGGACCCTGGGATCATGACCTGAGCTGAAGGCAGGCGCTTAATGACTGAGCCACCCAATCGCCCCGACACATACATCAAATATCTTGATAATTATTTTTTTCTCTGGAGGAAGTGTGAACTAGAAAGCGTGAGGTCATACTTTTGGAAATGATCTTAGAAAAACCATGATATCGAATTTCTCTTACCTCTTAAAAGTGAAGTGAAAGAGAGATACGGGTGAAAGAGGTTATAGAAATGCAGAGCACTGGCCCATCATCCCATAGCCCTTACTATGCAGTCCTCAGAATGCCAGATGGAAAACTGAGGTTGGAGCTTATTGGAACTGGCCTCCTTTAATTCATGAATAACCTCACAGTAATTCAAGAAATAATCTGAAGAAGAGGCATATGATAACTCCAAATATCAATCTATGTAATAATAACAAGGTGAACATAAAATTACCAACTTTCACATGAACAGATGCATTTTTTATCTCTATCCCAGTGGAAAAGTGAAATCAAAATTGCGGTTTACTGAGCGAAAGAAGAGTCTGACTCAAGGGGTATGGCCATGATTCATTCCTTCAAGGCTAGAGCATGAACCTAGTCAGGTTCACCACGAATTCAGGCAGCAGGCATGTTTATAGCTGAGTACTGGGAGAGGGGAAGGTAACATCTCCCAGAGATGTGAGATGATTTGAGTTGTAAGCAATTGCTGTTTTCCATCTAAGAGAAAACTGTAACCACAGAGATCAAATGTAAAAATTTATTTACAATTTTAGATGGCCACTCTGGAAACAGAGAAGGTTCCTGGCCATAGATGCTCACCTAATATAAATAGATGTATAGGTTATTAACTATGTAATCACTAGTCCATTACTCTGAATTTACAATAAACATTTAAAAAAAATCAAGGTTTTTTTGTTTTTGTTTTTTACTTGTCTGGTATATAAATGGAACAGCATTGCTCCAAATAGAATTGCTTCTTAAATAGCAAGATCTGGGAGACGTTTACAGCTACTCTGCATCTCCATTACAATATTAAGGCACGGAAAATTCCAGCTGTAGGGCATCCGGTCCTCAATGTGTGGACCTGGCGGGTAGGAAGTGAGCCTGCACTGCTTCAAGCCCTTTCATCTAGAATGCTTCAGTAAGAGCTTTTTGTGAGGAAGTCATTGTTTCCCTTTCTTAAGATCATTTATCATTTATCACTTAGTATATAACACGATATTTACATGTATCTGTCACAAATGCTCAACCCTATTCCAGAGCATATTAAAGGGAACTGGTGAAATATGCGTGTGCTGTGTGGATACAAGAAAGAAGTTGTCTATAAAACCTCTGTAAAAGAGGAATTGTCAATTCTCATGTCTTGGGGAATTTTAAGATTCCTCTTCCCTCTCTCCCTTATCCTGAGCCTCCTGCCATATTCTTGCTCTGTGTTACAAGAAGACCTAGCTTGTGTGCACTTCATACAAAGCTAGGTGTTGGGCTAAAGACAATGGACAAGAGAAAGAGAAGCATGCACTTTTCTTTCTTTTTTTTTTTTTTTAAAGATTTTATTTATTTATTTGACAGAGAGAGCGAGAACAAGCAGGGGGAGTGGCAGAGGGAGAAGCAGGCTTCCCACTAAGCAGGGAGCCCGATGCAGGGCTCGATCCCAGGACCCCGAGATCATGACCTGAGCCGAAGGCAGATGCTTAACTGACTGAGCCACCCAGGCGCCCCAGCGTGCACTTTTCTAATCTTTGCTGTTAAGAAAACACAATGATGTAGCTGTTTGTATTTAGAGCCGTCAAAAGCAAATCCCTGCTTTGCCACTTCTAATAACATGATCTTTGGAAAATTATTTGACTTTTCTAAATGTCAGTTTCCCTGTCTGTAAAATGAAAACATAATAGCATCTGTATCTTAAGATCGCCGCAAGGGTTAAATGAAATGATGTACATGAAACTTGTTGCATATTGTCTCATTTAATTTGCAAATCATTCTGCGGAGTGAAACTATTACTACTATTACTCATCCTACAGATGAGGAAGCTGAACTTTACAGAAATTATTAAAATGAAAATTCCCAAGTGCATGCTGTTAACAAGTGTGGGACATGATTCTAACCCACTTCTGCTTCACTCTAAGGCCTGCCCCCTTCCTTGCACAATACTCCTAAGTACTTAATCATTTCTAGTGAGAAAGGGCTTAAGTCACTGTCAGAACTCTGCTACATAGTTTTTGTATTTGTGATAAATGTGATTTGGCCTAACTCGATTGTATAAAAACCTGTCTCCAGTTTTTCTACCATACTAGAGGTTCAGCTATTTCTTATCAAAACTTTGGTTATTATTTTAAACTCACAGATCAAAACATCTTCTCAAGTGTCGCTATAATTTGATAGCAGACAGATAAATCCCAAATGAATGTTCTGTAGCTCAGGATGAGCAGAGCAAATTAGTGTCTGGTAGAAAAAGACTCCCATCTGGGTGTTCTGCAGTTTATACCTTTATTCACAAATGTTAACCCAGCTGCTACCTAATTGAAATTGCTAATAAAGTTATAATGGGTTACCTTTCCTCATGCCAACACCAGAAAATCCAAACCACAGAAAATTAGCCCTGTAGGAACTGGCAACTTAATAGCCAGTTGGGTCTGAACCTTTTTGGCCTGAGGAAGCCTTTATGAGGACCCAAAGTCTGTGTTATGCATGTTGTTGTTTGTCTGTTACATATCTATTGCTGGGTTCCATGTTAAAAATTAAAACTGAGAAATTTTTCATTTGAAAATAATAATAAACCCATTACATGTTGATGGAAATCACTGTCAATATAAACAACATATTTTTACCAAAAAATAACTGTATTTTCCAAAACAAAAAAGAATTAGGAGGAAAGTAGCATTGTTTAACATTTGTGCAAATCTCTTGATGGCTTAATAGAAGACAGCTGATTCTTTTATCTGCTTCTGCATCCATTCTATTACATCATTGTACTTCTATTGACTCTGCAAAACAGCACTGTTCACTTGTGAGAGAATGAGAAAGAAAGGAAGATAACATTTTAGAGTTATTATTAATACAGTTTTGACATTACAGATCCCCTGAGTGGGTCTTGGGGACTTCTAGGGGTCCTTGGACTACATTTTGAGAACCACTAGTTGGCCTTACTGATGTTGTTTGTCTCATTAATAGCACAATAATATTCATGGCTCAGATCATCCAACCTTAAAAAAATAGACTATTTAGAAGTATAAGGTATTGGAATACATAAATACCGATTTGGATTTATAAGTTCTAAAACTTTCACACAAGCTGCAGGAAGGTCAGGGACCTTTGTCACTGCTGATTTGCAGAGATGAAAAATGATAATATTCCTTTCTCATGATTTTTTTCACTTGGAGCCTGATCTGACTGTTTCCGTAAGCCATTTAACAGTGTCATTGTTGTGAGATTCAAATACATATTCCTTTCTGGTATCCAGCCTCAACAAACCCATCAGGCATCCAGTTCGTAAACAAGTCTGTTGAAGCCCAGCTGTCTTTCTCTTCTAGAGGTTTCCAGAAAGTCCAAATCTCCCCCCTTTTCCTGCTTGCTATTTGAAGTATGTGGATTGTGACGATTACAAGACTGGTGTACTCCAAGTTTCTCGAAGCCTTAGTTTATTGTAGACTGTGTATTTTGGCAGGCTGCTTGAGAGCACAGGGCCTGGCTTTCCACCAGTGTGAAAGTCCCACATTTTCTCTGGGCACTCTTCCTTTCCTGCTTCCCAACAGACTCATTAGGTTCCCATGGTAACATTGTTGAGGCTCAAAGTAGGCCAGACCCTTGCAGAACACAGTGGTCTAATCACCTCTCCTCAGAGTACCACCTGCTTTCTTTCACCCCACTTGGTTTTCTCTCATCCTCTGCCCAAGGAGTTCCATAATTGCCAGGTGCAACTCTTTCACAATAGTCTCTGTTAGTAGTATTTGGCTACCCCCAAAGCTAGTTTGGCACATAATAACCCTTGAAAATAAATGTGATACCAGTGTTACCAGTAGTTACAGGATTTTATAAAATCTGTAAAACTCATTATTTCTCATGTTATGCCCAGATTTTAAAAATTTAATACACTCCCATTGATAAACCCATAGATATGGAAGAAGTTGTATACATACATACAATGAAATATTGCACAGCCATAAAAAAGGATGAGATCTTGCCATTTGTGACAACACAGATGGACCAAAATATTTTATACTAAGTGAAATAAGTCATACTGAGAAAGACTAATACAGTATGATTTCATTTATATGTGGAATCTAAAAAACAAAATGATTGAGCAAACAAAAAGACTCTAACCTATAAATACAGAGAAGAAACTGATGGTTGCCAGAGAGAAGGGAGTTGGGAGATGTGCAAAATGAGTGAAGGGGAGTGGGAGATACAGGCTTTCAGTTATGCAATGAGTAAGTCATGGGATAAAAGGCAGTCATGTGGTGACAGATGGTAGCTACACTTGGGGTGAGCATAACATAATTGTATGGAGAAGTTGAGTCACTAAGTTACTATATGCAGCTTTGTCAGTTGCTCAAGCAAAATGTTTAACCTTCCTGAGGCACAATTTTCCCCTCTCCTCTGTAGATCGGGGATATAGCAACTGCCTGAAAGAGCATTTCTTGTGAATTAAATGAAACAATGTCTGTGAAAGAACTTTGTAAACTAAAAAGAGTGACACAAATGTTAGTTTGTTGCTTTTATGAACACATGACAACTGTCATTTCACATTATATCACAGTGTTCCAAGAGAGTCATATGAATTGCAAGATGCATGATGTGAGTGTATTATTTTTTTTATTTTTTTATTTCAGTATATTTGATACTCACTGTTACATTAGTTTCAGGTATATAACTTACTGACTTAGTTTGCTTAAGTAACTGACAAAGCTGCATCACAATCCCAGGTATTTGGATTCAAAACCCAGCACCCTTTCTGCTCTATTGGTATTTTACACATTTATTTGCATATAGTTTTAATGTATTTATTATATCCATGTACTTGAGTGTGCAATATCCATGAACTTAAACATTTTAACTCATTTTGTTACTTAAATACATATATTGAAAGTAGCTTTTTATTACTATAATTTAAATAATATAATAAACTATAGTTTTATTTTGCTTTATTTTTTCTAAGATTTTATTTATTTGAGAGAGACAGCATGAGAGTGAGCACGAGTTGGGGGGGAAAGGCAAAGGTAGAAGTAGGCTAAGCAGGGATCCTGCTGCAGGGCTCTATCCCAGGACTCGGAGATCATGACCTGGGCCAAAGACAGATGCTTCATGGACTGAGCTACCCAGGAGCCCCTTTATTTTGCTTTAAAATAAACCATAAAAATAAAGGCAAACATAATACAAAGTTATTAAATTCTGGTTAGAGATTGTTGCCTACTAAAACACTTGGGGTCCTATATTCCTGCTGTTAAAAAGGGAAAATAGCATGATATTGAGAAGATACTAAAGTCTCACAAACATCGAACTGGGGCATTTTCTCAGAGTCCTGAAAACAAACTGAACAAGGACAAGCTTTAACAATATGCTATGTAAAATCATTTTAGTGCCCATGCTGGGAGGTACCAAGTAGCAGTATGGTAGATCTGAAAAAGTAACAGAAGAAAAGAAATTTAGAGACAAGGGCCAAGTTCACAATAAAAGTAATTGGTGAGAATGTCACCCCAACTCATCTAAAGAGGAATTACACTTGACCAGGAGGAAGGAAGTGGAGGTAAATAAAACTTAGGCCCCATGTCAAAGGATTTTCTGTATAAGAGAGAACAATGTACATCAAAGATTCCAGTTTGGAAAGAAGATAAGATGGACCCATTTCTTTTAACCTTTCTCATATCAGAGCTCTATACTACTGGGATAAACAGAAGGAAGCTGCTGTAGTTTCCCAGGCCCTACATGGCTGTTGAGCAGGTGTAGGGGGTCAAGATCCGTGGACACTTGAAAACCCTTGTGGTCACCAGGGCACAGCAGCCCTTTGGGTTGGAAGCTCCACCATAGGAAACTGATGAGAGGACCACAGAAGAAGGAGATATAAGACATGGTCCCTAACAGCAAAGAAGTCACAGTTTCTTCCAGAAACATCTATGGAGCATCTTCCATGAACAAGGCACTGTAACAGATACTATGAGCATGGGACAGATTCATATTGGACAAAATATCAGTGGTACCATGGAGAAAACCATGTTGAGTATCTATGACTTGTAACAGATAGCAACAACTTTAAACTTACGAGTATACAAGAAATGACTACTATATATTTCCCTGCCAAATTAATTTATTTATTTTTGTTCTATATACTTTACAGTCCTTCCTTTTGCTGTACGCATTTCAGTTCTTCCAATAGCCTCATTAAAAAATGAGTAAAAATGTTAATCTAAGCTCCTTTATCTATTCAGAAAGACAAAGTTTACTGGGTACTAACAATATAATAGGCATCTTACTGGTGCCTAATATAAATTATTTTAACCTCATCAATCGCCCAGAATCAGAATACTAACCTCACTTTACAAATGAGGAAATTTTGACCAAAGGAAAGAAGTGAAAATAGATAAAAACCCAGCATTCAGATGGAGGCATTTCTGACTTCAAAGCTGATCTCCATTCACTACACCATACTGCAGTTTTGAAATCTGTCTTTATCAATCTTAATCTTGACTTAATGAAATACAAACAGCAAATTATCCAATGGTAACAAATTATGTTCCTTCTTCACATACTTCACAGACCGGTATCTAGACAGTAGACAGAATTACACACATACACACAAACACACCCATACACATGCATTAAGAATATAAATTGTAATAATATTTTTAAAATATAAAATCATCTATTCATGTAAAAATTGATGTTTTAGGTAGTAGGAGAAGACCTATAAAAACTGTTCAATTATTAATCAACAAATAGTTACAGGATCCCAGTGAAATGAAAATCCCCTGACAGATGCACTAAAAGTCACATATTGGGTCTCTTTGGGGTGTCTCTACTCTCAAACAGTTTAAACAGATTTGTGATTGAACACTGGAACTCAGTAACAGAAGGGATTCAAAATGAGCCAGCACAGTGTTTCTCAAACCTCAGTGTGCCAGTTTTGATTCGATAGGTCTGAGAGAATTCCTGATATTCTGCATTTCTACCACTCTCATAGGGGAGACTGCAACTGCTGGTGCCGGGGCCACATTCTGGGGAGTAAGGGTCTAGGACATGCCAATCAAAGTGCAGTCCATTGACCAGTGAAATGTTGGTGACTGGTCTACAATGGATTAAATATGGAAATTCAAAGTAAGCATTTAGAAATTGTTATAGCATTTTGACAGTAATTTTATGTTTGTTGAATACAATAAAATAAAATTGGGGCTTATAATTTATATGTCTTTGTTTTTTTTAATTTCATCTTTCTAGAACTTATTTTTACTAGATTTTACAAAAATATTGGTCTGTGACAGAGTGGATATATATAAGTAGTCCTTTATCACAAATGATTTGAGAAGCACTGGTCTAGAACAATGTCCCTGGCTCATGAAGCATACATTAAAATTGAAGAAATATGACAAGCAAACATACAAACACAAGACAGAATGTGATGGAGACCATGCAAAAAATGAAAGAGTTTGGAGGGTTTGGAGGAGTGAGAGGAAATAGAATGACCTGGCATTTATGTATCACCTGTTTATATACAATACACCATGCTCAGACCTTAACATTTAGCCCACACAAAGCCTTATTTTAAAAATGGGGAAATTGAAGATCAGAGAGATTAAATAACTCATGTCAAGAGTTAAACCCTAGCTTTAACTATGGATCCTCATATTTTTTGAACACCTTCCCTATATTCTACACAATAGGATCACACAGTATGAGTCTCAGCTTCCCAAGTTAAATTCCAGACACTTCTTTTCTAACCTTCATTATAGCCAGAGGGCAGGCAGGCATGTGATCTAGGTTTTGTATGAAGCGGATGGGAGAGGTCAGAGACTGGACACATGGACACCAGACTAAAAATAGTGCAGAAGACACTGTTGGTTTCTGTTATGGGTTGAATTTGGGCTGAACTGTGGACTCCACCCTGCCATCAACCTCACATATTGAAGTCTTAACCCCTCTTACCTCAGAATGTTACATTATTTGGAAATAGGATCATTGCAGATATAATTAGTTGGGTTCATACTAGGATGGGCCCCTAATCCAATATGACTGTGTGCTTACAGGAAGGGGAAACTTGCACATAGACACACACAAGGGGAATCCCATGTGAACATGAAGGTGATGCAAGAGAAACCAAGGAAGATCATCAGGAAAACCACCAGAAGCTAAGAGAGAGGCATGGGAAGGATTTTCCCTCACTGCCCTCAAAAGCAACTGACCCCAACACACCTTGGTCTCAGACTTCTAGGCTTCAGAGCCATGAGACAATAAATTTCTGTTGTTTCAGCAAATGTTGTTTAACATTTTCTAGAAGTAATATTTGAGCCATCAGATTGAAAAATCTTAGTGTGGAACAGTATTAAAAAAAATTCACCCAGGAATATCATAGAGAGATGGCAGAACATCAAAGATACTAAGAAATAGCTTAAAAATGATCAGAACAGAAAGAGAGATTATGAGTTCAATCCTGGGGTATTTCTATAGGGCCTGAAGAAGGGGTTGGAAACAGGAGCAAAAAGGCTACTTTCAGAATGAGGGGGCAATACCTCTACCTCAACTTCACTTTGCCTAGAGTCAGGCTACACAGTGGCTTGGGAACATCTCACCTAGCCATAGAAAGCAAATGTAGGACTAGAAAACCAAAACAGGGTTGCGTGTGTGCCCACACACACACAAGATTGGGAAGAGGGAATCTTCTCTTCATATTTAGTTGTTTCTGCTCTCCTGGGTATGTTGGAAAGAATAGAGCTCAATATATCGTATATATTCAATTCAGTATAATGTATATTAAATATCTAAACCAGGTACTACTCTAGCTATAAATGCAAAAATAAATGGCGTAATTTCTTCCCCCACTCATGGATAATTTCAGTCTGTTGCACTATTTATTATAACTGTATATATAAAATACAATTTTTGAAGGCAATCTGTTCAGCACATGTAGTTTCTCTAGGATTTAAGGATATTTGTTGGAACCTTTCTGGAACTTTGCTAAATGGCTTTTCATCCCATTTTGGTAAGTTGGTTTAAAAAAGGGCACAGATAAGTGGATCCATATGATTCTTGTTTAGGAATCCATACTATTGCTTTAATTTTTTTGTACACATTTTAAGGAGGCAGATGAAATAGGATCTATAAACTGAGTACTCTTGGGCATCAGTGCAAAATTTCGATACTGAGGCATTACCGAGTCTACTTTTAGTGTCCAAAGTAAATGTGCTTCCAAATTAAACTGAACCATAGAGGAAATCAAATATTTTCTCTTCAATAAGGCATTGGTACCAAAAGGAGGAGGGGTGATGATAACCCTATGAGGGTTTTCTCTAAGATTTCTACATGCATTACTGTTCATACTTTTATTTTTCATCCTTGCCACAATTAGTTTTTATGGACTACTTTATATACATATTTCAGTGGGAAGTTTGCTTAAAGTTTCAGAAATTGGTTAAATAATCACTGCCTCATATAAAAAAAAAAAGTTTCCTAAGGAGGAAAACAGTTTTTTTTTTTCTTTTTGAATGACTTTTTTGTTGCTGTTGGTAATATATTTCAAAGTGCTCAGAGAGATATGTGTGGGTATTTTATCCAGCAATGCCAAATTTATCTCCTTGTTATGGCCTTAACAAATAATGCTAGCACATGATAATAATAAAAAGCAAAAAAACAAGACCTAGTTTATTTTGAGATCTGCAGTCACCAGTCAACCAGTTCTTTTTAGTGCCAGTAGGACTAACAATGGAGTTTATAATTCATGATAAGGGTAATAACTAATACTGTTATCTTCATAAAAAATGGTGATGGAAGAATGTTAAGCATTTGATTCCCATAAAGAAGACAAGGGGCACCTGGCTGCCTCAGTCGGTGAAGCATGCGACTCTTCATCTCAGGGTTGTAAGTTCGAGCCTCATGTTGGGTGCAGAGATTACTTAAAAATAAAATCTTAAAAAAAAAGAAGGCAGTGAAAATACGAAATAAGCTACGTAAGAGGTTAGTTAAGAATGGCTACTTAACTTTTATATTCCTTCAGCCTTAAAAATATCTAAATCATAAAGAGAAGAGAGGGAGAGAAAGGGAGAGGAAGAAGGAGGGAGTGGGGAGGGAGAGAGACCAGTCATGGAGGAATATGAGCATTGGAATAGTGGAAACAATAGGGGGTTTGGAATTAGAAAGCATGGCACTTAGTTCTTGGGCACAAAGTTGTTTGGGGAGGATGTTTATTATTTTTAAATGTCAATTTTCCTAGCTGTAAGGTATAAAAATATAAGATAGTGTGAGAAAAGCCTTTGTAAACCATCAAACACTATACAAATGACGGTTACCATTATTCAGGCTCGCAGAGAGAAGGGTAAACACTCTGCCCTAAGAGAAGGACCTCTGCCACATCACTGAGCCATGTCACCCAGCCACAGATAAACAACCAGACCACTCTGGAGGAAAGTCACTCATCTAAGAGAGAGGACTGTGTCACACAGGAAATGGCCCAAGGAGAGCAAGTTATGTCTGTTTGGGAGGCTTTCTTAGGGGATGATTGAGCAGCTATTGACAGCACACTTTCTAGCGTTGTTCATACTGAGAAAGAAAAGCTACATGAGGGACTTGGACAATGGGATCCGCAGGCAGGGGAATTAGGAGCAAGAGTGCCTATTCCTTCTGAGAAGAGCTTCGAAAGAGAATGCTGTGGTGAGCAATGGAGAAATATTACAAAGTGCTTGTGCGGTACAGAGAACACTCCTTTGTCTCCTCCCATCAGAGCCATGATGACCCACCTACCGTGGTGTATGGCTTTGAAAGAAGGCATGACGATGTGCCCTTCTGTTCGGTTGCAGCTTTCGCAGGTTTGCCCATTTTTTGCCCTCCAAAATACTAATTTCAAATGTCACCTGTCCTCATAGTCCAGGTATTTATTTATAATTATACTTAGGGAAAACTCTTTATTGTAAACAATGAAATCATCTTTTCTCCTTTCTTGTCTTCCTCTCCTTCCCATTAGAATGTAAGCACCAAGAAGCTACAGACTTGTCCTGTTAGAGTATCTTCATTGCCTAGGACAGTGTCTAATGCACTGTAGGCATTTTTAAAAAATTGATGAGTGAATAAATGAAGAAAGTGACAGATTTAGTTACAGTGCAGGTACAAGCAATTACCCAAGAGGAAATGATATGATCTTATGATTGTCAAGATCCATGGATGGATTCAGATGATATAAAACATTTGTTTCCCCCCAAATTCCACAGTGATGCCTCTTTGAAGTCTGGTCTCCATCCTTATTGTACCCTTTTTTCCTCCTCCTTCCACCTTGCTGTGGTCTTTCCACTCTTTTGCCCTTCCCCTCGCCACCTAATCCACAGTCTCTTTTCTGGCCTGGAGATGAGTTCTAGGTTCCATCATGGACAGACAATGGTAGATCCTTACTTCCCAAGTAGGAGTAGGCTCAAATTTTTCAATCTTAAGGGAGAAATATCTACAAGAAAGACAATATTTCTCTTGCTGTACTGATTGCACTTCCATAGAAATTTCCATAGGATATTGTGCTAATAGTTTTGGTTGCTTTTTCTTGTATCACAGATGAGGAGGATAAGGGGTAAAGGGACAGGACTGGAAGCTGGAGGGGGATAGAAAACCCCACTATGCAACACGAACTAATCTCATGGGGATGGCAACTCAAAAACTCTTTAGAGTTCTCTCAAATAGTGCTTCTTAAATTTTAATGTGTGTAGCAATCACCTGAGATATTGTTAGTAGATTTTGATTCAATAGTTCTGGGATGGGGCTGAAGAGTCTGCATTTCTAATAAGCAACCAGGTGGTCCGTGGGTCCACACTTACTCAATCTCTACAGAGAAATCTTTTCAATTTGTACCCTTGCCTTAAAACAGCATTATGTAAGAGAAAAAGCAAGATGATTTTGGACTCAGATAGAACTAGATTTGAAATCTGGCTCCACTAATTCTGTAAAAGACAATGGGCAAGGATTATCTATAAGTATGACTTCTCTAAACCTTGGTATCATCTGGAATAAGAGGATGATATCCGTCTTACAGGATTGCTATAAAAATTAAGTGAATTTTGGTGGGTTTAATTGGAAAGCACTTTAGCAAGGGGTCTAGACTGTTCTCTCTCCTGTCTTTGCCCATTTCAAATTCTTCAGGCAGATGAGGACTGTCATAATTCAGCCCCAAGTTCTATTTCAAACTTCATCTGCTTCCTGACAAGTGAAACCATTTATACCCATACAGCTTGCTCTCCACATTAACATAATTTTACTTTTCAACTTCTACATTAACCTAACTTTGTATTCCAGGAAATGTTTCTCAGAAAGATGAAGTTGAAAATAACTATTGTCTATTTCAGAGCCTCTTGAATTTATTTATCTAAATAATTAATTTGTTCTTATTAGATAAATGTCCTCTTGTCAGAAGAATAGATCACTCATTTGGGCTTATCAAATGATTGTTTAATCTTCAAAGATTCTCTTTGAAGTTCCCACCTTACTTTACCCATTAATCTTATGCTATTACATTATGAATATTTTTCAGTACCGATCAGACTTCCTCACTGAAAGATATGCCTTAAATTAGACCCCACAACTCTACAAATACTCCTTTGCTCCCCCCTCCCAAGATGTTACTAAGACTCTGTCAAAGTCGTAAGTAACTCCCTTTACTGCAATAAGCAATAAACCTGTTTTTGCTTGATCAAACGGGTTATTTTACTGTTCTCTTCAGAGAGTTGGAAGTCAATAATCTCTTCTATGAAAATGATTAACCAGACAAGTAATTAATTACTTGTTATTTCCTGAAGATGTTACGCTTTCTCATAGTCTGTGCTTTTGCACTATTGATTCTTTTTTCCTAGAATATCATCACCTTGTCTTTTATTTAACCTTCAAGACTCAAGCTAAATGTTGCTTCCTCTTTGTTGAAACACTAACTAGCAACATAGTGCATCCATAGCCTTTAGAAAGTTTTTCTATAGTAACCTATTGTTCCTGATTGCTTGGTTACACACTTTTCTTTCCTAAAGACATTGCGCTCCCTGAATGTAGGGATTGTGTCCTACCCATCTCTATCTGTGCCTTAAATAATGAAAGAAGCTTACTAATTGATCAATATATATTTGTTGAATGTCAAATGAAAAACATTTAGCTTAGCTATTTAGAGAAAGAAATAGGATAAAGAAATTTTTGTCAGAAGGAGCTTGGGCTTATTTTCATAAGGGTATCTTTTGCATCCTCAACTGCACTTTCCTTTTTGTTCTAGGCAACCTTGAGAAATGTGAACCTCTGGAATAGCAGCTCTCTCAGTCAACAAAACAGGATTCTGTGGATGTTTCATGCCTCTGTGGAAAAGGTAATTTCTCATTTCCCTTTCATCTGGTAATTACAGACGACAATTAAGAGCACGAAGTTGGCCCAGCCCTTCTATCAGGGCAACAGATGGTTTATGTCCCTCCTTCAAGAAAATTTTATCTCCTCTGGCACCAGTCGGGATATAAATGCTGTCAGTTTCATGATATGAAATAAAGGGTAATCATTTTGTTTAGCGCTATCAGAGCTAGAAGAAGGACTAAGTTTTATAGTGTTGTGAAATTCAGGACACCATAATGGCTGATAACAGTGTAGCCTAGACATAGTTATGTGTCTGTTTAAGTGTTATTTACTCCCTCTGCACAACACGTGCTTTATTGCAGAACCACGATTAATCCAGCACGTGGACTATTAAAGGTAGCAATAGAATTTTTAAAATTTCCATTTACACTATAATGTAGAAGTTCCAAAAAAAAGTGTCAGAGTTCATGACTAACAGGTTTTGACAAGAGCTAAATTAATTTTTGCAGCAGTGAGACATCAGAGAAGTTGCTGAGGAAAAAAATAAAGTCTAAAGAGTATTGTAACAAACACTAAGCCTGGATTGATATTCTACATAAGCAGAGTAAGCTGCTTTGGAAAGAATGCAAAACTATTTGTATCATATCTGAGTTTCTGATCACCTTGGATCATTTGGAGGTATAATTATTTAATAAATAGATTTAGTGTTCAGTAGTGAGTCTCAGCTATTTTCATACCTTTGTGCTCTAAAAATGAAAGAAAGAACGCTTCTCCTAACATAAGCTAGTTAGCCTCTGTGCACTCTGTGCCACATCTGTCTCATATCATAATGATAATAAGTGTTGTAACTTATTTGTGCTGAGGCGCAGTGATTCTGATTTCTGTGTGGCTGATGTTAGTTATATTTTTCAGGAATGTGCGTAGAAATCGTAATGGTTTATTGTAAGTATATTACAGTTTTTGCCTGTAACATGCATGACCTTTGTGATCCTGAAACAATTCTGTGGGGTAGGAATGTACCCATTTTACAGAGGATATGGAGAGTCAACCAGAAGAAATGACTTTCCGTGGGTCCCATGGTTGGTGAATGGTGGAGCTAGTCCTGGAGCTCAGAACTCCTGTCTTGCAGAAACAGTGTCCTCTGTCCTACAATACACAGATCCCTGTTAATATTTTTTAACATAATTACAGAAGAGATGTTACAGACCCTTCACGTAGAATCTGATCAATGTTTATTTTGAGGAAAGTGCACTAATATAACATTAGTTTTAATTGTATTCCCCATTGGAGAACAGTAATCATGAGAAGAAATTAAAAGATTGAGTTCAGGATTGATTTTCTTGTCTTTGCAGCAACCATTGCAGCTTCAAGAAGCCCGTAGAAAGGCTTTTTTTGGAGATTGTTTTGACTTTTCATGTTAGGGTATTAAAGACAATCTCAGTATTCAGTGCAATATTAATCATATTGGGTTTGAACCCAGACCTTTCTCTATAGATGTTCCTACACTTTGCAAACAGTGTCAGGGCAAACAAATACATGCTTATGGAGAGCATAATAAAATCATTAATGACACGGATTGACAGTGTCTAAGCATTAGATTGTGCCAGGGCCTATGTTGGATTCTTGTTCGACATGTAGTTTCTTCAGTTAGTATTTACAATCCTCCATACATATTATGGGTGTGGAAACAGGCTCAGTGGAATTAAGGAACTTGTCCAAATTCACACAGGTGTTAGGTGACTGAGTTAAGATTTGAACCCAGGTCTGTCTGCTTTCAAAGTCCTTTGTGCTTGAAGACAGTGCTTTTCTTTTATCACATAGTGGAGCCTCAGAAATAGGGAGGGATTGGGTGGCTCAGACGATTAAACATCTGCCTTCTGCTCAGGTCTTGATCCCAGGGTGCTGGGCATAGGCTCCCTGCTCAGCGGGGAGTCTGCCTCTCCCTCTGCCCCTCCCCCTACTCATGCTCTTTCTCCTGCTCTTGCTCTCTCTCTCAGATAAATAAATAAAATCTTAAGAGAAATAGGGAGAGACATATGGGGGACTTCTGATGGAGGGAAGGGAGATGAATGAGTGGAGAGAATAGGGCTTTGTAGGAAAAGAGGCTATAGCATGTGGGAATGACATGAGAACAGAAATCAAGAAGATATGGCTTCTAATCCAGACTCTGGTATAAACTAGTACGACTTTGGAGATGTCACATAACTATTCTGTCATTTAATTTCCTTGTCCATTAAATGTGGAAATTGGACTTCATTAACAGTTCTCTAGACAACTTCTGTGAGTTCCAGAGGTTCAAAGAGTGACATGGTTTCCAGGAGGAAACTAAAACAAAACAAAACAAAATGCATCTGACTCATATATAAAAAAAGTATATGTAACTATACAAAACATATTTTTTTGTACTAATTTAACAAACTTTTCCTGAGTATTTACTATGTGCCATGAATTTACTAGTAAATTGAGCATATAGTTGTAGGGGAAAACAGTACATATCCCTCATAGAGATTATTGTCTCAAGGCACCAAGGGACTTAAAAAAATTATCACATTAATAAATAAATCTATAACTACAAATTGTAATTTGTGCTAGTATTAAAAATTCAGAACTGTCTGAGAAACTGTACCCCATGATCTAATTTCAATTAATGTGGACATGGAAGATTTCTCTGAGGAAGTAACATTTAAAGCAAGACTTGAAGGATGAGCAGGAAGTAGCCAAGAGAAGAGTGGGACAAGGTCCCAGGCAGGCAAATGTCTGTGCAAGAGGTGGAGAAGAATTTGGCCTGTCAGAGAAACATGTACCAGACCCATTGGGTGTACCTACCACATTCACTGAGTCCCGTCTGCTCTCAGCCCCACCGGGTCTCAGCGACTGTCCTATCGGAGTCCTGGAGCACCTCCTAACACCACTGGCTGGCTCATTCTCTCTCTGAGTGAGGCCAGGCCTTAGCAAGGCCTCCATCATGATCAGCACAGCAGGTTGTATGAGGAAGTATTTAAAACATCCAGGAAAAGCTGACTTGCATTTCATAAACTCTTCCAGAACATGCAGAGGATGGGACCAATTCAAATAATCTTAGAGAATTAGCAGAACCCTGATATCTAAACCTAACAATAAAACAAAACACAACAGATAAGATCTATTGACTGATCTCACTTAGAAGCAGAAATACAAAGCAACAAAATAAGATACTAACAAACAGACTTTTGAAGTAAAAGAACAATTACCCGAAGAACAGGTAGAACTTATCCTTTATTTATATATATACACACACACAAAATGTGTATATATATATATATATATATATATATATATATATATATATGTATATATATATATATATATGTGTGTGTGTGTATATATATATATGCAAAAAATTAGTATTACAAATTCAATTAAGGTAACAATCAACAAATCAAAGAGGAAAAGCCACAAAACCATTTCAGTGACAGCTGAGGTCTTCTTACGCCTGAGGTGAGAATGAGAGGAGAGGCTTGGCTGCTGTGTCTGCTGATGGCGGGGTTGGGGTTGCACTGACAAACCTGCCTTCTCACTGGGCAAGCCAACTGTGAGTGAAGCTGTGTTTCTTGGGGACCAAGTGACAACTCCCAAGAAATTTCTGAGAGGACTGGCTGGAGATTCGAAGAAGCTGCATTAACCCATTGACCACTGAAAGCCCCAGTGGCCATCAGGAGGGGAGGCATTGCTTGAATGAGAGGGTCACAGAAGCAACCCCCAGCAGACAGATCTCCAGGAAGCTTCCAAAGAATCCTATGGGAGAACTGGTCAAGTTTGGGCACCGCACTGGTCACATCCAGGGGTCTGTAATGCTGGATTGCCGTTGTTTCAGGCACTTAGGACTGTGCTCTTTTTCAGTCTCCGAACGGCGTGAGAAATAGCAGCCAGCAAGTGGAGAAGAGATGCAGAAGGAAGAGAGAACAATGACAGTGCACCCCCCAGCCCCACACTTTTCCAGATGTGGGCTGTCAAGGTTAAATGCAGGCTCCACCGGATTAGGTAGAGATTTTTATTTTAGAAAAAAAAAAGTTTACCATGTTAGAGTAGAATTACGTAATTCTCAGGCAGACCTGGGGTCTTTAAGGCTTTGAAGTTATGAGGAAATTTTATTAACTAAAAATGACTCCAAAAGTGATGGAACCTGCCTGAGAGTTCACTTCATACAGGGGTAAGGAAGAAGTCCACAAGCCTGTCTAACAGGGCATGGTGAGGAAGAACAAAATTGTTTTCATGTAGCCCAACCAAATCCAGCTTGTTCGTAAATCTTTATAGACAATTTCCTGGGTTATAGTCACTACAATTTTCATTTCACTCCCTAAATTTCAAAGCTAACCACACCTACCTATCAGATGTACTAAATTGACCCATTTTTTTTTAAAAGCATAGAAAAACTTGTACAAACATATTAGTATTATCTCCAAAATGGTCACCTTGAGAAAGTATACCCTCTCATAAAACAACTTTGCTAAAAGCATTTTAAAAATTTGTCTTCAGTATTTAAGTTTTAGAAATTGCTTTTAGGCTAATACTACATTATTATCTCTCTCTCTCTCTTTTTTTTTTTTTTTGCCTTTTAACTATATGTTCCTGATCTAAATAATGAAGTAATTTAATATATTGTTTTTTAGGTAATATTTAAAAGACTTATTCACAGCAACACTCAATACCAATATATTTTTTTAAGGATTTACTTGTTTATTTGTTTAGAGAGCAGATATGAGTGGCGGGAGATGCAGTGGGAGAGAATCCTCAAGCTGACTCCCCACAGAGCCCCAAGCAGGGCTCAATCTCACAACCCATGAGGTCATGATCTGAGCCTAAACCAAGAGTTGGATGCTCAAATGACTGAGCCACCCAGGTGCCCCAATCCCAATATTTTTAAGTTAATTTTGAAAATTTATATATTCTTTATGGGTACTATATTTACATGGTTTAAAAACCAAAATGGCATAAAAATTTGTATATTTGAAGTCTTGTTCCCACCATATCCCCCATTTCCACCCCAAAATGGTACTCATTTTTATAAGTTTCTTGGTCGGATTGGATCCAAGTTTTTAGATCTTTCATTTTATGCAGTTCATGGCTGCTTTTAAAGAAAAGAAAACAAAATTATAAACTCAAACTTGGTGCTAACTTCTTGCAATTAAAATATCTAATACATGCAAAATTTTCTGACACATATGACCATTTTAATCCTTCTGAGGCCTTGAAAGGGGGCTATGTGAAGGAAGGGCCTGAGTCTGAGGCCTTATTAGTTCCATGGTAATTATCCCTATTTTTTCTCTTCCGTAGAGTTTTGTAAATTTTTAAAAAAGCAAATAATATCATGTATTTTCATTTCCCCTTCTTTCTTAACCCTAAACCTTTTCTATATGCTCTTTTTTTCATTGCTCTTTGCTTTTATTATAGATCTTATATTTAGAAAGGTTTGTAATTTGCTCTAGTGGTTATCTTTATTCTTATACTTTTATGTAGTCTTGAGTCCCCAATTATCATAGGTAGTGCCTATGAGTTTTGTATGTGAGCAAGAATAAAATTGGCTTATATTGTCTTCTTCCTCAACTTCTTCTGCCTTCATTATTCAAATTTAGTCACTAATATTATTGTTCCCAGTGTTTATATTATTAAGTATGCTTAATTTCTACTGCTTGATCATTAAACTTTAAAAGATAACTTTGATTCCCAGTTGTTACAATAGATGAGGCAATGATCACAGTAATAGAACCTAATCTATTGTTATGTGTTCTGATAATGCAATAATGATCTAACTAACAGATAAATGGAAGCAGAAGGGGAAACAATGGAGAAAGTAGAGCTAATGGGAATGAGCCAAAAACCAACCAAGCGAATCATAAAACATGTTCATCCTCTTTGGTAATTTGAAAAATACAATGCAAACTCACAAGATAGAATTTTATATCCACCAAATTAGGAAATATGAGAACATTGGATGATATTCAGTGTTGGCATGAGTATAGAAAAACTAGACATTTGTGCCTTTTTGGTGGAAGTATAAATTAGTTACAACAACTTTGTACCAGTATAAAATAATAGCACCAACAGCTTATTTTCTAAATTGCAAATGTACTTAGTCTATGACACCAAGATTCAGCTCCTATAACTATTCCATAAAGGAACCCCTCCACATGTCTATAGGAAGGGTATTCAAAATGTTCAAAGCAACATAGTTTGTAAAAGCAAGATACTAAAAACAGCTCAACTCTTAATTAACAATAAGAAAGATAAATAATTTGTATAGTCATGCATTGTACTTCAGTGGTGAAAATGAATGAAATACAACTAAATGGAAAAACAAGGTTGAATCTCTTTATTTTGAGTAAAAAACAGATTTTTGGCCCCAAGTTTGTATACAGTATGAACCCAATAGACATAAAAAAACTTGCAAATATAAATAGCCTATTATTTGGAATATAAATGTATGTGGTAAAATGCTAAAGAAAATGATAAACCCAAAGTTGAGAAGAGTGTTTACTTCAGGAGGGGAAGGCTATACTAAAGTACTCAAGGGCTTGTAAGGGAATGGAAATAGTCGTATTCTTAAGCTGGGTCCTGAGTATATAGATGTCCATTTTACCTTTAGTTTTATAAAGATTATAGATATTCTTTTAATACATGTAACATTTAATGTAAACAATATACTGACTCATTAAAAACATGAATAAAAATGCTCAACCTTATAAGAAAAGAAACGCAAATTAAATATGATATGCATTTTAACTTCTATTAGCAAAGATTTTTAAAAAACATAATGTTTGTAAGAGTGGTTGAAAATAATCTTTTTTTCAATATTGCTAATGGGAAAGTAAATCAGTCAGGTTTGGTGGGGGGAGAAGCAATTTAGGAATATCCTTTGATTCAGAAAGTCTATTTTAAGAAAATTATCCAAACAAATTAATCAGACCTGCACATAAAAATTTTAAATGAAAATATTCAGTATAGTAGCAAGATAGGTAACTCAACCTAAATGTCCAACAGTAGAGAATTGCATATAGTAAATTTATCCATGCAATAGACTATGTATACATTAAAAACAGCATTTGCGAAACATTTAATTGCATGAGAGAGGTTCCTTATTTATGCTTAAATAAAAATGTAGGTTACAAAGCTATGTAAGTCTTATTTTGTGTGTATTTAGAAACCTCTTCTCCCACATATCTTTATGGCTTGGTTCCTTCCTTGAGATTTTTGCTCAAATAGCACCATAATCACATAACATATCTTGCCTTCCCTCATGTCATCATGCATTATCTCTTTCCTCAGTTCTGTTTTTTCCTTATTGCACTTCTGACTAACTGACATATTGCATACTTTATCATTTATCTCTCCGGTCCTTTGAATGTAGGTTTCCCTAAGAGCTGGGACATTTTTTTGTTCACTTCTGTGTTCCACTGCTTAAAAGAGTATCTGACACATAACAGGGACTCAGTAAATGGTTGCTGAAATGAATATATAAATACAGAAAGTATTAACAATGATTATCTCTGGGTGAAGGGCTTATGAATGATTTTTTCTAACATTTGCTTTTTTTGTACTTTTCAAAATGTTTATAGTGAATACATATTACTTTAGGAATCAGAAATAGAAGAAAAATAGTTTTTTTCCTTTTTTTTAAAATTATGTTCAGTTAGCCAACATATAGTACATCATTAGTTTTTGACGTAGTGTTCAACGATTCATTAGTTGCATGTAACATCCAGTGCTCATCACAATAGTTTTAAGTCTTCACTTATTTCGAGCAAAAATTTCCTCTATGTTTTCTATCTTCTGGAACTGTGCCAAATCAAACACCCACCCAATTACATATGAAATTCATTATAATAAATCAAAGAGCTATTCTCCTCCTCTCTGGCATTCCCCTCCCCACCATATTGCTACCACCACTCCATGGATGGCTCAATTCAAGTCTCTTTCCTATCATGGCTACTTTCATTAATCTCTTTCCTTTCTATGGTGAGGCAAAAGTCACTAGTCAATGGTTATCTAATCTTAATAGCAAGCTGAAAACACGCAATAACTTCGTTCTTTTCACTTCAAAGAGGAACACATCACTTTGTGGTATTGTGCACTCAATTTGTCTTATCTGCTTTGTACACACATGTACCGATATGTTTCTGATTGGTCCACCCTGACCTGCTTCATAATTTGGAGTTAGCTCTTCATGAAAGATAAACAATGGAGTCAAAAATTTAGGTGTCCTTAGGAAAGTATTTACCTAAGTCATATGATTTTAAATGTTCCCCATTTTCTGTGTTCTCAAACCCTGGCTTAAAAAACAACAAAAACAAAACAAAACAAAAAAAACCCTGGCTTTAAAATCACCTTTAAAAATATCCAGAAATGAATCAATTAAGGAATGGAGTTCATTAGTTTCAATTTGTATTTGGTATCACTGCTGGGCATAAATGGATTCATCTGGGGCTGAGACAGAACTATAGTGAAGTTTTAAGAAAGGTAAATGGTAGCACCATCTTGTTTCTCTCTATGTATGTATAAATGAAAATATTTTATATGTTTTCAAAATAATGTGGCTTATGTTTATAATTTTCTTCTAAGTACTTAGCACCAGTTAAATAAGATCATCATAAGTTAAATCCTTCCTGAATTCAAAATATCTTTTCTAATATGGGACATGTAGTTTGGCTGGGGGATTGTATTTATATATCCTTTCTATATATCAAGTTATATCTCTGTAGATCTTTCCTCTGAGTTCTATATCCACATGTCCATTTATCTTCTTAACATCTTTTTTTGGATGTCTCCAGTATTGCATATTCATTTATGCAAAACTGACTCCGTGATTTTCATCTCAAACCATTTGTTGTCTCCCCTTGAGTTCAGGATAAATTGAAAAATAAAATAAGGAAATGGAAGATAGAAACCAAATATCACTGCTGCACATACTCAGGAATCCAGGCTGACAGAATCTCTGGTATCTTGTAACTGTGCCGCCTGGGTCCCAGTTGCCTAGCAGCAGAGGAAGGCATGGAGAACCTTGTCTTCAGTGCTTCTACCCAGAAGGGAAACTTCTGTTCACTTTTTATTGTTCAAAGTAGGTCACATGGCCATGCCTGATTCCAGGGAGTCCCATGCCCGGAAGCAAGAATAAATGGGAAATCTTGATGATAGCTAGAAGGTCTTCCACAAGCAGGAACATAACCAATTTCATTCTTTTTATTGGGTTTGATCCAGTGGGCTTTCATATTCCCCATGCCTGTGGTCTTGCTTCCCATCCCCACTCTGGGCTGAGGCCTAGAAGATGATGCCCACTGGGTCTAGAGAAGGCGCAGGCCGTATCGAACCTAGATTCCCCCTCTCTCAACCTTCCTATTATTCCTCCTACAGCCCTGGAAAGGCTTTTTTTTTTTTTTTTTTTCCTTCTTCATGGGAGCTGGGGCCTTCCCTGAAGCCATAGACTATATTCTTGTCTGCGTACACTCTTCCCTATTCTATGATTAATGCCAATCAGTCTTTCAAACTTTAGTCTCTGAAATTTAAGGGAAAGAAACCTCTTTCTCTCTCAAGAAAACCAAGCTTTCGGGACTCCTGCTCTAAATATACTTAGAAAGAAGTCTAATTTGGAACCCAAACCTGAGTAGTGATCCTTTTGTTCGAGGCAAGAACTGCATTTTCCCTTTAGGAAATAAATGCTATTCTTTTGAAGTTTGAGAAATTACAAGACAATAAGATTTAGAGAGAATTGAGAAGATATCAGATAGTAGTAAAAAAATAAGGTTATTTCTGCTGTACCTATGTCTCCTCAAAGCTACAAGATTCATGAGGGCAGGAACCAAATGGTTTGACTCAGCAATGATGAGACAAAATATTATTTGAGTAAATGGAGGAATAAGTGAACGAACAAAAGTACATTAGTATTTTGGATAAAATAGGGAATATATTTAAATTTACAAGGTGACCTAAGTTTCTAAAGGTAGTGTCCAAAAATAAGAGGGTGGAAAGTGCCCTGGGTGAACAGGGAGCTCACTGCGGTGAAGGAAAGGCATCGAGATGCACGGAAGTCTGACTGGGATGCTGGTGGCAAGGTCAGAAGAGAGAGTGAGGCCCAGCAGGAGTCACTGAAATATCTTCTGACCCAGCACTGGGAATTTGTCCTAAGTTCTTTGAGAAGGGAGGCTGTGAAAAACAGAAAAAGCAGCTTGCCAGGGGATCCCTATGAGAAGATGCACTCGCCCTGCGATGAACAATGCAGGGCAGGCTGGGGGGTCGTTTCCCAGTTGAAGGGCCACAAGGCAGCAGGAGAAGAGCACAGCAGCTGTGGATGGGGAAGCGGTAATGGCTGAGACAGCAGCTCTGTTGACCCCCCCCACCACTTTTGAGGTCTAGGTTTGGGTCTTACTCATTTTGGATCAAAATACACCAGGGACTGGAGAGGAAATGCAAAATGGACTTGGAATCCTCTTGTGACGAGTTCAGGGACCAGAAGTCATCAAGATTACTACCCACACTGAGGCTTGAGGGATCCCAGCAAACAAAGGCCACACACTGAGGCTGTCATTGCTACATCCTTGCGAAACTTCTCTCACACACTGAACAGTTCGATGAACAGGGTCTCCTTATGAGAGGAAAATTCCACAAAACTCTGTAGGGATGTGTTGAGAAACTGCACTACGACTGTTCACTGGGATTTGGAATGACTTTCCCAGACTGCATCTGCTGTCAGCCTCCAGAAGGGAGTCCTACAGCATTAAAACCTTGATGGTATGAATCTGGCAATGTCCAAAATCAGCATGGGTGAAATTTGAACTTTCAACCTATGACTACATGATACTGATTACATATCAAGTCCAAAATATCCAGTTCTCGGCTATGACATCATTAGTGAAAACTGTCCAGAATTTGGTGATTTTTTTGTTTTTTATTAAAGAACAACTTTATTGAGGTCTCCTATTTCATGTTTTAAAAACAAATACACATTTTTTTTCCTTTTTCATCTATCATAGATCTGTTTGCTTTAATACAAAAATACTTTACACAATTTGACATTAACCATGCTTATCTTTTGATTTCTGCTATGAAGAACAAGTAGTGTAGTTTGAGAAACTTAGGAAAATGCTTTGTAAGCAGTAAGGCATAACATACAGTTTTCATATTAGTAGGTGTTGGGGTTTTTTTGGCACACATGTAGGACATTCATTAGCATATCCACTGACTTGGATGTCTCATTTACAGATTTCTTAAGCTGAAGTTTGGGTTTTAAATAATCAGACATATGGTAAGATTTGAAAACTGTCCAGAATTTGACATTGGAAGTTTCTTTGTGTCCAAATGGTCATAGGTCTTAATATAAAAAACTGTCCAGCTGGTTCCAATCATAAGAGTAAAACTCTCTCCAGTTCCCAGAAGCCTACACTGGCCTATTTCACGATTGGCTATGGAGAGTGAAGTACTATTTGTATGCAGTTAATTTTCTTCTTACCAAGTTATCATTAATATAAATGGCAATTATGTAAAATTAAATTATAAAAAGTGACCACATTCAATAAATTTCTAAACTATAATTTTTTATTATCCCTTTAAAATAAACAAGTACTGGAAAATGTCTAAAGGGGCCTCAGAAAATGATTTTTTGAAAGGTGAGCAAATAATTGCATGACAAATAACTGTAGAGTTTGGTTTGATTCCATTCATTTGCAAGAGGGTTGCCAGACTTAGCAAGTAAAAATATAGGACACACAGTTAAATGTTTATGTCCCAAATGTGCATCTGACATGGAGCCTGGTCATGAGGGGTGACCCTGATGATTTTTCTAAGTCTACCTCTAAAAACCAGGACCAACCTAGAACATGCTTATGTTAAAAAAAAAATTAGTTGTTGCTCATCATGAATTCAAATTTAATGAGCATCCTGTATTTTATCCGGCAACCCTAATTTGGAGGAACTGGCTGCTTGCCATGACACTAAATGTACTATTGTAATTTTTCATTCTGCATTATACTTATGTCATTAGTCTTATTTATAAGAGAGTAGAGCAAATTAAATTGGATAGCAGAATATCACTGACTGAGATTACTCTGGATTTTTACTCTATCGGCCTTTTCCTTCACTAATGCTGAAATCTGTGTGAGTTGAAGAAGAGGATTTGTTGTGAAGTACTTTAGGGTGGTGTAGCTCAGGATTTTGTAAATGGAAGTATTTCCAAAGAAATTTCCTGCTCCCTGCAAAGCCTTACTTTTCACTCTAGTGAATGAATATGCCCAGTGGAAGGGAGCAGACATAGGTTAGACTTACCTCCACTTATCTCCTGGAAGTTCAGAGCTTTACATCTCTGCAGGGATAAATGTTCTCATTTCATCAATCGGCTCAGGGAGTTTAGGTCAATTTAGTGATCTATTGCATATTTATGGTGAAAGTTAGTGTACATTGCAAAGCCCCTTGAATTCTTAAAGAACAAGGAGCACTATTTAGGGAATAATTGCCTTTTTTGGTTTTATTATTTGTAATAATAAAAGCCCCAATTTGTTCAGCACTTAATATGTTATGGACACCAGACAAATGATCTAGAGTCATTATTTCTCCTATCCTCACAACATTGCTCTCAGGTATTTTATGTCCATTTTAAAAATAAGTTTTAATTTTAGCCCTGGTTCATACACTTGCCAAGTGCAGAGCTTCGTTTTAAACCGAGTTCTTATGTGAAAGCATACATTTTGACCATCACACTGTATTTCTCACCACGTTGTGTGTTGCTTTTGCTTTAAAGCATGAGTTGGCTGCTAGCAAGGCCCTCACTATAAGTCTCTGTACCTTCGCTCAAAGTTACAATTCCTTTCCCCAAATGCCAGGCATATTGAAGATCTGCTCTCTTGGAACTCAAGCAAATAGGCCAGATGCATTCCTCCAAGGTACTAGGGAAAATGGAATCAAATGAATATTTTTCTGCCTAAAATGAATCGCATTTCATGTCAACTGATGGGTCCAGCAATGTAACTCTCAAGTTTCTGCCATTGGGCATTTTCTTTCTCTCTCTTTCTCTCTTTTTTTTTTATTTGAGAAAAAGAGCACACAAGCAGGGTAGGAGCAGAGGGAGAGGGACAAGCAGACTCTACTGCTGAGTCCAGAGCCCAATGCAGGGCTTGATTTCATGACCTTGAGATCATGACCTGAGCCAAACCCAGGATTTGGACACTTAACCAACTGAGCCATCCAGGCACCCCTCATTTGGCATTTGCTACCTTAGGATAAAATTCTTTAAGAAAAGCTTATGCGGGGGGTGCCGGCGTGTCTCAGTCAGTTAAGCATCTGCCTTTGGCTCAGGTCATGATCGAACCCCACGTCGGGCTCCCTGTTCAGCGGGGAGTCTGCTTCTCCTTCCCTCCCCTCTTCTCCCACCACTTGTGTGCTGTCTCTCGTTCTCTCTCAAATAAATAAAGTCTATAAAAAAAAAAAAAGGAAGAAGAAAAGCTTATGCAGGCCCAGCTTGGCTCATGACCTGCCAGAGGTGTCGTAGATGATCTGATCATAATCATATTCCATGAAAAAGAGCAGCATGTTTATAAAAGTCACAAGTCCAAAACCAGGAGTTAGGAGGAAGTAATGAGAATATCACTGGAAGAAGATATTGGGAAGTGATTGAAATAGTTCTAGGTTTCAACAGCTACCAAGATTAGCCTACAGATTAGTCCCTCTTCCTCAAGGAAACTAAGGCAGAGCGTAAATAATCTGCCTTCAGCATCATCAGAATTGTTTAGGTTGGAAAATTGACACACAGCCTCGTGATTGTCTGATACAAAGCACTTGTTTTCCTTAGGGGAAATACTATTGTCCTTTAATAATCAGGAAAAGAAAGATGAGAGAAGACACAAAATGAAGGCACAATTTGTGCTAGTTTACTTCTGGGGTGTTGTTGATGCTTTATTATATATTATTATTATGCCAAGAAGGGGCTTTTGCAGGATAGCTTTCATGCACAATTTTGTTTTGTGTTAAATGCTACCCTAGTGGCCAGAAGATTTAATGTACCTCTGCTGCTTGTCCATAAACTTTGGCCACATTTGCTATCATTGGAATAATTCATGAAATGTGGGAAGTACTTTACTGACATCATTATTTTATAGTCCTTTGGGCAAGCCTGGTAGGTAAGTTAGTGTTATTTTCCATCTTTTGCAAGGCTATTTCTAGTAACAAACTCTTAAAATAGAGTCCAGTATTTGATAATTGATCAATCAAAATTTGATTTGATAATTGATCAATCAAAAATTGATTTGATGGTGAAACAGCATAGAGCTGGGAGTCAGAAGATTTATTTGGAGTCTAAACTCTGCTATGGACCACCTGTATGATCTTGGGACTCAACCTTCGTGAGCTTCTACTACCTCCTCTGCAAAATGAGGCAGCTAGATTGGAAACTTCAGCCATTCCATCCAGCCATCACATCTGATTATTCCTGTACAAGCCATAGCCATTATATAATTCTGTCCAACCAAGATTAAGCACTTGTTGAATGCTGGGCACCAACCATTCCTGCCCTGAGAAGAGAGCCAAGGCTTCAACAGCAGCAGGCACTCCCAGAGTTTGACTCCAGACACGACTAAGGCCTTTAGCCCACTGTTTGCACTGTTGCTTTGGCAACCTTCCTCTGTCATTTAAAACGTGCTAGTTATGAATAAATTAAAATATTGGTTATCACTGAGATAAGACTTTCACATTTGATTGAGTTTCCAAAGATGGAAGCATCTTCTCCATGTTTGCCAATATCATCCATACTCCGTAGCAATCTGAGAAATAGTAATATTTCTATATTTGTATGATGCTTTTTGGCTTATATTTAACTTTTGTTTACATTGATCCTCATTAAAAGCATGTTGGCTGCCAAGGGAATTACTATTATATCCTTCAATTTTTTCAGGAGAAAACTGAAGTTCCAAGAGTCTGAGTTAGCTGCCAAGACTTTGCAGTAACAAGTGGTAGTGTTAGGAGTTGGTTGGCAATGAGGTAGTCAGGGCCAGGGTCCCCAACAAGAAAACAGGGAGCCAGGACAGCTAAGACAAAACTGCACGAGCATCCTGTTTTATAGCTTAGACAAGACCACAATAGCATTCTGTCTAGGAGCCTCTGTAGAAGTGACTCATGCAAAGTGACTTTTGCATAATTAACCATAAAACATTGGTCACTATCACAAGTTGAGGCAGTTAGTCTCCAGAAGTCAGCCCAAAAGACTATCAGCATGTGAACAATAACTGGATAGGTAGACGGGTGCATGATCAAGCCCTGATTAGCACACCTTAGCAACCAATCCACAGGGGCCCAAACTCAGGATGCTCAAGATAGTTCCACAAAAGAGCTTATAAAACCCCCTAGATCTGAATGCCAAAATGGCAACCCTCTCGGGTCCCCTCCTTCTCTGGGAGCTTTGTGCTCTTGCTCAACAAACTTTGCTTTGCTGCCCACCTCTCTTCGTCTGGTCTGCCTCTTCATTCTTCCAAGCAGCGTGACCAAGAACTGTGGTCACCAAGGGAATAAAAATCCTGTAACAGCAGGAGGGTATGAAAGTGCAAGTCTTCACTTTTTCCACCACACAGTTGTGCTTCCATCAAAGTTTTCAACTGTCACTAAGTGAGATAACATACACGAAGTGCAAGGCAACGCAGGCAGTGCACTATAACATTTAGTTCTCTCCTTCGTTCTCTGCTTATCATGCAAAGAGGCGGGAAAAGCACTTCTTTGAGTGGCCTGATTCATTTTTCAGTAAACCTTGAAAGCCTAGCAACAGCCAAGAACTATGCCGGGCTTGGAAATACACATGTGAGCAAGACATAGTCAAGTTGCTTACTTTCCACTGCAGAAGACAGAAAAACAATTACGGTTTACTTCCAAAAACGTAATCCCTATTAGGAGAGTTATCTCCTGAGAGCTAAAGAGAGATACCAAGCCAGTCTTGGGGCAGTCACAAAGGATAACCAAGAAAGTAAATATCCAGGCTGAAATTTGGCTTTAGTAAGGCTGTGGTGATTTAAAATGTGTCCACAAATTCTTTTGACATTCCCTTCAAGAGATGGAGTTTAATGTTCCTCCTTTGAGTGTAGGCTGGACTTACTGACTTGTTTCTAATTAAAAAATATGGCCAAACTGTTGATGTTTCACTTCCAAGACTAAGTCATAAAAGACAAGTGGCTTCTGCCTTGCTCCCTCTTGGACCACTTGTTTTGGGAGAAGTCAGCTGACATCTTGGGATATTCAGGCAACCATGTGGAGAGGCTCACATGGCAAGGAACTGACACCTTCACCAATAAAAGGCAAGGAACTGAAACCTGCTGCCGATAGCCATATGAGTGAGCCATCTTGGAAGTGAATTCTCCATCCCAAGGAAGCCTTCGGTGGACAATAGCTTGAGAGACTCTGAGCCAGAATCTCCTAGCTGAGCTCTCTCTAGGTTCCTGATCCACAGAAACTATGAGATAATACATATTTGTTATTTAAAGCTGCTAAGTTTGGTTAATTTGTTACTTAACAATAGATAAATAATATGCAACAAATGGGAGGGATTTTGTGAAAATGTTTTAGGTCGAGGGAAGAGCATGTGCTGAATCAGGAAGGGAGAACATGACACGTTTGAGGAAATGAAAGCACATAATACTACTGGAGACTCAGTTTGGGGCAGAAGGGACTGGAGAGGGGCTAGTGAGGGTAAGCAGATCCTGAAAGGTCTTAGAAAACATGGAAAGGAGTTAAGAATTCTTCTTGTGGCCTGGAACCTTTACAAAAAAGCAAACTCAAAGGTATGGTATAATTGGCAGAAAGCATAAGTTCTTTTTACTTTATTCTACTACTTTTTCTAATAACATAATTTTTTTTTGGCTAAAAGTCTTAATGAAATGTATAACCATTGTATAAGAACTCAGAAATGTAGAAGCCACAAATTACATGGGCCTTGAAAAAGAGAAGGTTAATAACCAGTATAGCACATTGTTCTTTTGTCAGAGTTAGGAAGGGTAGTGTCCCATGGCTTCATTTGGGAAACTCCTTTTGAAACCCTACATGTTCCATATTTCAATGAAGCGCTTGGTCCAAGGAAGAAGAAGGTGATGCTCTGGTGTAGATCCTGCTCTAGTTATCTTGGAGTTGTTATGAATTATAATTGAAATGATATTTCCTTCTGGTAAGTTACTGCTTGTAATCCCAGGGACAGGGTGATCATCCAGTTGCTCTACATTTGGCTCATTTTATCATCATAGCTAAAGTGTACAGTGCTGTCACGAGATGCAAATACTGTTTGAAGTGATCATATGAATGGGCATTAGCCCTGCCCTTACCTAAAGCTTGTCTTCACATTTGTCTGGTCCACACTTTTTTTTTTTTTTAAGATTTTATTTATTTATTTGACAGAGAGAGAAAGAGAGCACAAGCAGGGGAAGCAGCAGGCAGAAGGAGAGGGAGAAGCAGGCTCCTCACTGAACAGAGAGCCCGATGCAGGGCTCGATCCCAGGACCCTGGGATCGTGACCTGAGCCGAAGGTAGCCGTTTAACTGACTAAGCCACCCAGGTGCCCCTGGTCCACACTTTTGTGCCATTAGGTTGGGACATCTGATGAGAACTCAGTTACTATTTTAGGTATGTGTTTTCTTCTGGCCATTTTTATCAAGAATATTTAATAGGTAGTGTATACTGGAAGTTCCCAACTCTAGTGCCACAAGCCCAGGCATTTAGTGTGTGTTAGTGAAAGCAGGTCAGGCAGTCAATTTGGAAGGTGCATCCTGCATGCTAAAAGGCAAATGCTACTCAACTTTTGCCAATTGTTGTCGCCCAGAAAAGCAGGTCTTCAAACCCCAGAGCTTCCAATTTTTCTTCTCTCCTTTTCTTTTTTTTTTTTTTAAGATATTATTTATTTATTTATTTGACAGAGAGATAGAGAGCACAAGTAGGCAGAGGGAAAGGGAGAATCAGGCTCTCCGCTGAGCAGGGAGCCCGATGCGGGGCTCGATCCCAGGACCCCGGGATCATGACCTGAGCCGAAGGCAGCTGCTTAACCAACTGAGCCACCCAGGCGCCCCTCTCCTCTCCTCTCCTCTCCTCTCCTCTCCTCTCCTCTCCTCTCCTCTTCTCTTCTCTTCTCTCCTCTTCTCTTCTCTTCTCTTCTCTTCTCTTCTCTTCTCTTCTTCTCCTCTTCTCTTTTCCTCAGTAGGCTCCACACTGGGCTTGAACTCATGACCCTGAGATCAAGACCTGAACTGAGATCAAGAGTCAAGAGTCAGATGCTTAACCAACTAAGCCACCCAGGCGCCCCCCAGTTTTTCAATTCAAGCCAGCAGCCCAAATTTTTATGTGAAATTTCCTGCTTTTTTAATTGCTTAAGCTGAAAATTCAGTTCATCAGTTTATTGCATGTTAGCAATAAACAAGCAGAGAATAAATTAAAAATATACACATACACACATGGGTTGGATGTAGCTCAGGAGCTCCTGGTTTGCAATCTCTAGTATAATTAATATAATAGCTCTGCCTCCTCAAAATTCATATTCAAAAAGCAGCCACAGTGTTCTGACTGAAACACAGTTCTGTCTGCAGTTCTTCATTCACTGATTTCCCCTTACTTAATTCTAAGCTTCCTTAAAAAGGATCTGGCCTTCGCTTCCTTCCCTAGCTTTTTATTCTACCATCATCTTAATTGTCAGCTGATCACACATCTTCTCTGTGTAAAACAATTCAGATTTATGAATTATTGTCTGAGAGCCCTACCTGGGTTAGTATTTGCCCAGGATTTTTCATTTGATTAAATAAGGTGTTATTACTAATAGTTGCATTCAAATAAGCAGGGATGGATTTATTCTATTTTATGCTTCCAGCTTTTGTCATGTCTTAACCAGCTATGATGAGTTGCTTGTATATTAAAGACAGTTCTCTCTATAACACAACTATATCTGAAAGATTATCAATGATAACCATCTTCTTTTTTTTTTTTTTTTTCTGGCTTCAGATATGGTTTAATGTAGTTGTTCAAACAGAAGCTTTGAGGGTGATTGCTCTTTAACTCTGATTTCTTTTTTGCTGTGTTGACTTTCTCCTCAGCCTCTGCAAGAATCTAAGAGTTCCTCTCAGCTTTAAGACTAAGGGGAAAAAGAAGAGTATTTCTTCCTATTAACTCTTGCCAAGTCCTGGGACTGTAATTGGACCCTGTTGGGTAAACTACTGACATCTGAACCAACAGCTATGGCTTAGGGGGACGAACGTGCAGCTGAGCCAGGCCTGTGTCACACATCCTGCTCCTGGGTGGGAGATGAAATCCAAAGGGAAATGTCGTGTACTCTTACCAGTAAAAGGGGGTGAAAAATTCTGGGAGGCCAAAATGACAGATGTCCAGGACGACAGGTTTCTCTCCAGGGTGGACATGCTCATGATGACCTAGCTTGGAAGAAGTCCTAAAAGTTTTTTCATACTTGACACACTCATAGGGTTTCTCTGCAGTATGGTTTCTTTGATGCTGAAGAAAATTTCTTTTGCTAGTGAAGACTTTTCCACAGGCATCACATAAACAGGAAGACTCCTGAATATGGATCCTTAGATGCCTTTTAATTTGTTCCTGAGCACTAAAGCCTTTTCCACAATCTACACAGTCAAAGGGTTTCTCCTCACTGTGGACTCTCTGGTGCCGAGTTAGTTTTGTATGAAAATTGAAGGCCTGCCCACATATTTTACAAGAATAAGGCTTTTCCCCTGTGTGAATACGTTGATGTTGGCTAAGATGAGAAGTCCTTCCAAAGCTTTTGCCACACTCATTACATTCATAGGGTTTCTCTCCAGTGTGGATTTTCTGATGTCGAAGTAGTGGTGAATTACCAACAAAAGCTTTTCCACACTCATTACACTCGTAAGGTTTCTCCCCAGTGTGGATTCTCTGATGTATAACAAACCCGGAACTACTGGTAAAACTATTTCCACACTCTCCACAGAGATAAGGCCTGTCCCCACTGTGGATTCTCTGATGCCTGATCAGATTTGCATTATCATTAAAGGCTCTCCCACACTCTTCCATTGATAGGGCTTCTCTCCAGTGTGGATTCTCTGGTGCCTAATTAATGAAGAATTATCATTAAAGGCTTTTCCACACTCATTACACTCAAAGGGTTTCTCCCCGGTGTGGATTCTCTGCTGTCTAACATAGTAAGAAAAATAACTGAAGCATTTCCCACACTCCTCACATCTGAAGGGTTTTCTTGCACAGTGGATTCTTGGAACCTTTCCTTTAATATTTTTCACTGTGGGGATTTCCTGGTGCTTTTCTAGTTCACAGGTTTCTAGAAAGTTGGCTCTCTGAACAACACCCTTCTGCAAACCATGTGGCAATATCACATCTCTTTCTTCAGAAATTCCCTGTGTTGATGTGGACTCATTGCCAACGTTGGTCTCAGTATCTTTACAGATGTCTTTGGATAACCATCTTCTTTTGCCCAGGCCTTTCCAGACATGATATAACTATCATCTCCCTTTCAAAGACACAATGCAGAGTATTTGTTAATAAACAAAAAAAGATGGCTAGGAATAGCTCAACATTTTGGGTCTTGGGGATAAAGGGAGAAGTACTTAATGTTGCCAACACGTGTACTGTCTTGGAAACTGGTTAAACTCAAATATCTATATCAAGAATAATTATTCTGCTTATGTTATATTTGTAAGTTTCAGATAATCAAGGGTGGGTTTTTTGTTTGTTTTAATATACATAGATATATTTTAACTTCTCAAAGAATTTTATTTTTTGAATATAATTATGGAAGACTTATGTTGCAACCCTAATATAATAATAATAATAATAATAATAATAATAATGTAGTAGTAGTAGTAGTTTTAAGTCAATATATAAATGTTTTAAATTATATAATTTTAATTATTCAAACATTCCTTTTTGCTTTCAAAACTATCCCACTTTGGACAATAAACTACATGGTCATCTCATTTAATTTTTTCTGCACTCCAGCCATTCGAAACGGCTGATAATCTGCTCAGTACACTGAACTGTTTCTCTAAGCTTTTCTCACACAAGTTCCTCTATTTGGCATGACACCATTCCCACTTCCGCACCATTTTTACCTCCTTCCTTTAAAGTTTAATTTACACTCAGCATTTAATAACTGATATGGATAAGTGTATATGTGTGAATGTGGTAAAGAACAAATTTTCAGGTGTGAAGTGCTATTAATTAGTTAAATTTATGCTTAGTGTTTACTAAAGCAAAATTTAATTCAGGATCATGATCTTTAGAAAGCTTTGTATTATAAGAATCTGAGTAGGTGACTATTTTCCAACTTGATTTTAGCTTATTGATGGCTAACAACTTATATTTGTGTTCTCAGAGGCTAGCACAGTGCTGATATACAGTTGTTTAATAACCATCTATGATACAAAAGGAGAAAGAATAAATAAATGAATATGGATAAAAAGAAGAATGTGGTCCAACTTCCTTGGTTCTTCATCAACCTCTTGGCTATTTTTCCCCAAAGTAGAAACAGAGGGCAATGGGTTTTATCCTGGTTTCACATGAGGATTTTTCACCACCCACATATGCTTATTTCTAGTATAATATGAACTCTCTGAGAGGAAGGGACACCAGTGATATCTACATTCCATAATAGTGCTGCTCTCAATAATATCCTGCCATGTTTATTCTTCCTGTCCCCTCAGGATACAGTTCAGTTTCTTGGCTGTTATTCACTAGGGCTATGTTCCTTTCATTTGGTACTAGAGAGTAGAATGCAAGGTTTAATTTGCATTTTTCATTACTGGCTCAACTATATGGAACAAAAAAAAGATTTCTTTCTGACATCTCTCTTCAAGATAAGAAAATCAAAAGCTTGGGCTTCAGATGTAAAGTAGAAGGGAACAGAACAAAATTGTTTTGTCTTTGTCTGCAACATATAGAGGAATTGGTTCTGGTTTAATTCTGAAGAAAATAAGAACATTAGTCAGATACAATGCAATCGCAGCAGCTTTTTATGCCTCGGTTAAAAATACCACCATAATATGAGTTGCCAGTATTTTGCCGTCACTTGCTCTTGGAGCTCAAAAAAATGTGAGCACCAGCTCTTTGTATGAGAAATTTATAGTGGTGGTGAGGGAAGTTTCCAATATATATCTCTCCATGAGTTGTATGAAAGGTGCCCATATGTGCAGATTTGGTGGCACCTATCCAAAAGCTTGATGGGGAGAAAGAAATCATGTTGAATACATGTGTCAGTTAAATGGAAACTAAAACCTTCTCAAATCAAAGGAAAAGAGGCAAGTGCCTGACAAGAGGATATTAAAATCATCAGGCAGATTGTATGTCATTCTCTATAGGTCAGTAATTTTAGCTCTGTCAGGATCCACTGTATGCACAGATCCTGACCTTGCTGGGAAGGGTGGGTGAGATCAATATTTATAATCATAGTGGGATCTCCATGGAAATTCAAAGTGTCATCCCATCTCCTGAAATTATGAATGAGAAAAAAAAGTTAAGACATATCCAGATCTGATAGAGAAAATTTTAAATCATGCTATTAGAATATTAGAAATAGAGCAACAATATCAGTGTACTTAATACCATTGAATTGTACACTTTTAAAAAAGAGAGAATGTTAAAACTAGAATGGAAGACTTGGTATGTAGTACCAGCCCTTTATTTTATAGATGATGAAAAGGAGCTTTTTGAAGGTTAAATGTTCTTGGTAATAAGTTGTGGAGCTTGCCAGGGGTTTCATCCAGTGGTAGGGGAAATACTTCTCCACTGAAAAGTGTTTTGATTAGATTCCACAAGCCATGTTTGTTCAAATCCTCATTTCAGATATATTGAGTGCATAGTATGTGCTGGGCACTGGACAGTGGTTGGATATGAATGAAATGCTGCCAGTTGTAATGGTTAGAAGCAATCACCTCTTCTGAAATTGATGGGAGCTCCTCAGATCTCAAACACTAAAACATGTGCAGTGAAAACAGATAATTAAGATGGCATTTCACATCTAACTACTACTTTACTTTTTAGTAAGGGATGAGATATTAGAAAACTTTAGTCATTATCTTTTGAATCTTTATAAGAAAACCTTGCAAAAAGGATAATGAGGTCCAAGTGAGATGGGAAGTAATTATAAAATTTTTAAAAAATAATTTATTTATTTATTTGAGAGAGAAAGAGAGAGCACAAGTGGGGTGGAAGGGCAAAGGGAGAGGGACAAGCAGACTCTCCCTGCTAAGCAGGGAGCTCGATGCAGAGCTTGATCGCAAGACCCTGGGACCATGACTTGAGCCAAAGGTAGACGCTTAACAGACTGAGCCACTCAGGCACCCCTAAATGTTTTTGACATAAGTTGGATCTTATAAATATTAGAGCTATACGTATTTACTTATTCATTTTTTATTTGATGGGCATTTATTGAGGGTCTACTTTGTGCCAGACACTGCTTGAGATCTTAGACTCATAGATGCATATATGTGAAAAAGATAAAGGTCCTGTTCTTAAAGAACTCATAGCCAAGTCCAATGCATACAGGTGAAAGAACATAAAAAATTCTATATTACTCTATAAAGAATTTGTTTTGTTTGGGGTGCCTGGGTGGCTCAGTTTGGGGTGCCTGGTGGCTCAGTTAAGCGTCTGCCTTTGGCTCAGGTCATGATCCCGGGATCCTGGGATCAAGCCCCACATCGGGCTTACTGCTAAGCAGGAAGCCTGCTTCTCCCTCTCCCACTCCCCCTGCTTGTGTTCCTTCTCTCGCTGTGTCTCTGTCAAATAAATAAATAAAATCTTTAAAAAAAAAATTTGTTTTGTTCAGTTTAAATGAACTTTGAAAAATTAAATTTTGTAGCCAATAACAACTCACCTTTTTAAAATTAGAACCACTGATTAGGATAGAAATTGAATGCTAGTTTCTAAATTCCTGTTGGGAAGAAATCCCAAAGTTAGTAATGCAGCTCTCAAGTCATTTTTAAATTGAAAGTGTCTGTCTTGAGGTTTTCACACGGCTCACAGGTTAGAGTGAGGATCTTCTACGTGATTATTTTTTTCTTTTTTAGATATACCATTGTTCTCAGATATTTTCATTCAGATTTAATTGTCTGGGTGAGATCTAGACATTGGAATTTTTAAAAAAGTTTTCTCAGGTGATTCTGATATGCCAGTATTGAGAACTGCTGGTATAAATCATTGTTTCTCAAAGAGATTATACTCATTGTTAAGAACATTTTAGGTGGTGCTAAATCATTTTAAATTGTAATGGTTATGGTATTTAAATGTATATCAGAAAAATATATAAGTAGTCCATGGATATTGTTATTTAGGACAAACAAAAGATTATAAAAAGTGAGTTAGTTCAAAATAGATTATCTATGTATCTATCAATATCTGTATCTATCTATGTCAATCTGTCTGTCTATCACCTGTAAGAAGAGTATAGTTGGCAAAGGTTGTGAAATTGCCAGTATTTTAATGATAGACTTTTAGGTAACCCTGAGCTGGATTATGAGATAAGAGAGGAAATATGGAGGACCGAGGAATTTGGAAGATAAAATAGTTTTTTCCCGATAAGATTGACGATGAGCTGGAAAGCAAATAGTTTAAGGACAAAGATCATATTTTCAAGTATTCTTTGCCAGTTGTGCTTGGATCAAGATATTTAAAAATGAAAGGAGTATGTGGTAGAATTGATATTCTTTTGTGTAAACAAAGAAGCCTTTCTGATACTCTTGCCTTGTGTAGATGACCTACCCACGTCTCTAGATATGGACTGGATTGGGTTGACCATGAGATGACACTTCAGGCATTATTGTCACCTATGAGCATTGAAAGCATCCATAATGTTATAGAAAAGGAAACAAAGAGTAATCCCCAAGAAGTAAATGCTGCTTAAAATCAGTGTGGGTAAGCAGCTATTTTCATTGGCTCCACAAGGTGTCCTGCTAGCTGCCCTAAGAGCTTGTCATATGGTGAGTACTTCTGTGAATATTGACAGGGAAATCAATAATGGCAAGGAAATGAGTACTTGAGATCCCAAAAGGTAACTGTCTTTGGTTCAACAGAAAAGAGTGACACAATAGTTTTATCTTCTGTGGCAAGTTAATTGGCCAACAGTGACTGCTGGAAGAATGCATTGAGGAGCACTTTGAGGGTGAGTCCGTCTCATGGAAAAGGATGTCATGATGTGTTAGCGAGACTGTCAAGGCAGCTGCATAGGGGAGTGGCAGTACCATGGTCATATCCTCTATTTCTGAAAATGGTTATTCTATTGTTTGACGACATAACATCCTGCATAATAATCTTAGTCAGGGTAAACTTGACAATTTAAAACTAATAAACTCTTCTGAAAGATGGCCAAGTTTCTCACTGCACCAGATAAGACAGCATACATAGATGAGTGCTTTCTATTTCTGCTTTCATAGTGCATGAACTTCTGACTTTCAGTCTTGCACTTCGTTCTGTAAGTCAGTGTCTTCTTATTCCTTAATCTTTCTAGTTACTACATGAGACAAGTTTGGAAATCAAGTTGTTTTAAATAGCAGTCTTTATAGATAGCTGCCCCTCACCATTAATCTATAAATTAATATAACAATAAAGAGGTTAAGTGATCCACTTAAGTCTCTTAGCAGTGGGTATACAAATCTCAGCTGTCTTTCTTCTAAGGGAACTTGGGTACCTTGTTCTGGGAGGGAAGCCAGATACCATGGCTAAGTGACTCTGGATCCTGTTGTTTAATCACAGGAGTTGTCTTGTTGCTGAGTATGTATTTTATGGTTATTAACTTTAGCTATCATAAAGAGTTGACACCCAGGGAGAAATATGCTGGGATGAAAATATATACACATCTTCTTTCCATCAAGATATTTCTGTTAAGGAGACATCTCCTGATTGGAATTAATGTCCCAGTTATACTGGTATTCAAAAAGACATCATTTCTCCTCTCTCAATATCTCTTTCTCTCTCTTTTCTTTTTCACTCGTTCATTCAAAAATATTCAAAATATGAATGTATTATGAGTCAGGTACTGTTTTAGACTCCAGCAATATAGCACTGAACAAACAGACATTATTTTACCTCAAGGCTCATATATTCTTATTTCAAACAAACAAATTTAATTACACTAGAGAGTGATAAGTGAAATTATAGGAGAGTAAAGGGAACAATGGCAGCACATAGAAGATGTGGAAGGCGGGACACCAAAGAGGGCTTCCTAGAAGAAGTAATATTTTGGCTAAGTCCTGAAACCTAAAAAGAAGTAACCTGAGTGAAGTGAGAAGCTGAGGTATGAGCATGTGGAGGAAGAGGAGGGACAAAGATCCAAGGTTAAGAAAGAGCATGTCACTCAAGGAAGTAAAAGTCTTCACTGTGATGGGAATATGGAAGTGGAATGGGGAGAATGTGATTGGAGATTACACCCAACACCACAAAATATAGTATTTTGAGACCATTTTAAGAAGTATGAACCTTATCTTGAGAACAAAGAGGAGGTACTGAAGGCTTTAATTGGTCTGACATGATTAGATTTGCATTATAGAAAGATTTTGCTTCTTTTTCTTTCTTAACATATACATATATATGTATGTATGTATGTATGTATTTTAGAACATATCAAGATAGACTGAACTTTTTCAGGTGCTTGTACTGTGGGAAAGATTGGAAACAGTTCCATAAACCCTAGCAGAAGATATATAAATTATAAGTTGGGTACATGACACCCAAAGCACAATGAATGTGACAAAGGTCTTGTGACAACTTTGTTCAGAAAATACTGCTAATTTATTCCCCTCTGTGGTGATATCATGGACATCTCTCCCTTATTTGTAAGATCTGTTGCTGAATGGACAAAGAAAAGGAGTCACTCTGCCTCCCCTTGATTAATTGTGTCTCTTAATTGTAAGTAACAGAAATCAAACTTAACCTAGCTTAGGCAGGAATGGGAACTTACTAGTTTATCTGTTGGAGGGGCTGGAGTGACTGAAAGCAGAGATTCAACCCATCTTCCTATTTGTTGACTTTATATCTCAAGCCGTGTTATCCATGAGGAAGGAGACAGATGGCTGGCTTTTCTGATGTCTTGGATTAGATTCTCTAGAAGCAGACTTCCTGAGAGGATTTATTAGAATGTGTCTCTGGAAAAAATCTCATAAGAGCATGGAGACAAATAGACTCAAGAAAATTATAAGAAAAAAGCTGTCCTGAAGTAAGTTGGAGAACATATATTTTTGTGGCAAAATTTCCTGAAATTGTGGTATTTTTTTCTTCCAAATTTCCTGGCATCCCAGGTCTAGGAATGAGAGAGCAGGTACAGGGACTGACCCAGAGTTTGTGTTTGCTAAGTAGGTGTGATGGAAGAAAAGAGGTGTTTGGGAAATGAGGATGTTGATGGATATCATGCAAATAGAGGGAAAGAAAGACAGCTGGATGCTGTTGGGGGAAAATACAAGAACAAGGGGAACTCTCTGAGGAATTAAAGGTGTGGGGAGCTGAAAAGAAAGGGTGTTTATATTAGGTTCCTATTGACTGCCTCAAAATTAGTGGATTAAAACAATAGAAATTTATTCTCTTATAGTTCTTAAGGTCAGAAGTCAGAAATGAATTTTATGTGGCTAAAATCAAGGTGTCTCCAGGACTGATTTCTTCTGGAGGACCCATGGGTGAATCCATTCTTGCCTCTTCCAACTTCTGGTGGATGTTGGCATTCCTTGGCTTGTGGCTACATCATTCCAGTTTTTGCTTCTATCATCACATTGTTGTCTCCACCTCTGTGGTAGCATCTCCCTCTGTCTCCATCTTTAAAGGACACTTGTGATTACCTCATTGGTTCCGCCTGGATTACATTACATCGGCAACATTCTTTTTACCGTATAAGTTAACATATTTACAGGGTCCAGCGTTGGCATGGACATGTTGGAGAGGGGTTTTTTCAACCTAACCACAACATTGAATTCAGATTGTAGATTGTTTATGTTCCAGTTTTCATCAGTGGAACAGTTCCCAGTGAAAAAATATTAGAATCGAAGTATAGACATGAGTGGGTATGAATGAAGATCATTAAGTCAGTCTAGAAAGTAAAAAACTAGGGCATTGGATGAGCCATTCTCTTGAACACTGGAACCATCAGGATATAGACTGGACTTGGGATGCCTTGGGACAGTGGTTGAGTAACTTGCTGTAAGTCACACAGTTTGTAGGGGCTAGAAGTATGCTTCTTTATTACTTTTACCAAATATTGAACATTTACTTCTGGGACACTTATTAAAGAAGAGAAGACAAGGAGAAAGAGGAAGTCTGGGGCACCTGGGTGGCTCAGTCAGTTAAGTGTCTGCCTTTGGCTTAGGTCAGAATCCCAGGGTCCTGGGATCGAGTCCCACGTTGGGCTCCCTGTTCAGTGGGGAGTCTGCTTCTCCCTCTCCCTCTGCCTCTCTACCCCCCATCATGTGCTCTCTCTCTGCTCTCTCTTCTCTCTTTCAAATAAATACAATCTTTAAAACAAAAGGAAGAAAGAGGAAGTCCATTTTCTCTCTGTTCCAGGGCAAGTTTGATTATATTCTCCATTTGCACCTCTTTTTTTCATTCCAGCTCTCCCTCTGACCCTCACAGCACAATGCTACCAGATCTATTCTGAGCCCTTCTCTGCTTTCTCAGCACCCAAGAATATTTACTTCTATGAACAGGATCTTCCAGGGTCTCCTGCCCTCTCATTTCCAGTTGGGTTTACTACCAGGGAGCCTCCAGCAGGGGATCAGAAAGGAGTATTGGTGTAATTATGTACCCACCCCCCACTCCAGCCCTGACTACTATGGCCCTGGCAGTGACCGAATATCTCTATGGGCAAAGCTTCTGTGTGGTGGACTCTTTCCCAGCTCCAGGTCTTTCTGACCTCTGGTGACTCTGTTCCCTCTCTTTGCCCCACCAGACTCAGTTTCCTGCTGTTGCTAGATTCTGGGTGCTTCATTATCCTGTTCATTCCTTGACTCTGTGGAACTCTCTGTAAATACTCTCCCTTGGATGATTTTCAGTTAAGCCCTTTTGACTGTTTGGTCTTTTTCTTCCTGAGACTTTGGTATTATAGGGCATAATTCCAGCTCTTCAAAGTATTTTCCTAAGTTATCATTATAATTTGGCATTTTTTCAGAAATCCGTTGGGCTTCCACTATTTTTTGTCGTGTGGTAAAACAAGCAAACAAACAAGTCAACAAACCTACTTCAATTTTTTTACCCACTCTTGGTAATGTTTTCTGTGACTTGTATCATTTTAGCTTGTTTTCAGTTATGAGTAATAGAAAGCATTACCAAGAGTGAGTAAACAAATTGGAGTTTGTTTTTATACAAAATAAACTTGTTACATAACAAGGAGAATGAATATGATCAGGTGCTGACATTGTTTCAGTGCCACAATATTGTCAAAGCTTTGGCTCTCACCTTCATAATTCTTTGGTATTTCCCTCTTGCGTACTAGATGGCTGCTAGAGCTTACTACCTGCACTCCAGGCAGGAACCAGAGGGAAAGATGGCCAGAACCCACATTTATACCATTACATGTTCAGACAAATAATCCTTCTGAGAAGGATCCTCTTTCTCCAGAATATATCTGCTTATGCCTTATTTATCAGAATTGGCTTGCAGAGCCACTGCTAGATGCCAAGAAGACAGGAAAAGCAATAAAATTCAACTTTTCCTACAAAGGAGATGGGCAAAGGAAAAGAAGATTGGAAATAGATGTTAATTAAGTGTGGATGTCTTCTATACTCTCTATATAACCGTAGCAAAGCCTTTAAGAGCATGCGTTATGAAGTCAGAGTGCTGAGTTCCAACACTAGGTCCACCACATTCTATCTGTGTGAATTTGGGAAACAACTTAATCTCCCATTGCTTCAGGTTCTTCACCTGCAAGTGAGGATGATAAAAATATTTCTCTCATAGGGTTACTATGATGACCAAATGAGTTAGTGCAGCATTTAGAACAGTACCTGACACATGACAGGCGCTATTTGAGTTTTATCTGATTTTTTGTGGTTTCTACAAAACCCTCAAAAAGGTGACTACAGGAAATAGAAAAAGTAAGGGCAAATAAAAAGTAACAAGGGCGAAGCTTGGCCAAATTGTGAAATTAAAAAGATTATCTCCTCCCTCCTTAATTTTCCCTTTCATCCCTATCCATTTCCTTCCCAGGCTTATATTGCCACCCAGATATCCCTCACCCTCATGTCATGGAGAACTTGCTGCTCTAACACTCCACATGCATTCACAATGTACCAAACAGTCAATCAGTCACACGTATTTTTTATGCCCTTACGATGTGCTAGGGGTTGAGAAAGAATGGTAAATAAGGCAGCCATGGCCCTGCTTTGATGATGCTTATAGTAGAGTTGGGAAGTTGATATTAAAAAATAATTACACAAATAATTAACTGGTATTTGCTATATTCAAAAATGGAAAATTTCAGTATTCTATGATAACATGCTAATTGTAGGAGCCAGAGAGAGCTTACCTAAGGAAATAGCATTTATGTTAAGACCCAAAGGTTGAGTAGGAACTAGTCAGGTAGAGAGGGGGGGTTGGGGTTGGAACAGAAGAGTGGAAAATTTCAAGGGAATAGCAAGTGCAAATACCTAGAAGAAGGAGGAGGGCTGGTGTTAGAGGAGCTATGGGCTTGTGTCTCTCTTTTCTATGCCATCAAAGTGTATTTGTCCCTTGTGTCCCACTCCCTCTGCACTGCTCCCAGCAATCTAAGTTGACAGGTAGTGATTTGGTGAAACCCTAACTGCCCAGGCAATACACAAGCCACAGAATCCTCCTTTTCTGGTTTCTCTGAAGCAAAAAGACCTCAATAAGCTAATCTACACTGAAGTGTTAAAGATATTGAAGCCTTGATCCTCTGTTTTCAGGGCAATTTGTACTTGAGCAAGAAGCTTCTAGGTACACAAATGCTTACTTAATAGTAACTTCTCTATTAGTGGAGATTTCAGTCCCTTTGCCTGGGGATTTCTTTTGCTATAGGGTGTTGGAGGGATGAGGCAGATTATTTATGCCCAGTAAAAAGTCACCTCTGAAGGTAGTGTTATAATTATCTCAAGCATGTTGGCACCTATAATGACCTGGACAACTTACTCTATGATTTACTATTAGCTGGAACATAATCATTCCTTATTTATTAACACAATTGTGTTACATATATATTGTTTCCCTTTTATGAAAATCGAAACTTTGAAATCCTGCTTGAAAAGTGAGAACAGAAATGGGATTTTAATCCTCTGGATTTGCCTACGCTGAATAGTCTTTTCCTCATTGCTGAACTGTGCTTAACCTATAGTCAGATCTTCTAGGCAAAGCAATGGCTTCCTCAGCTGTGGTGTCCATCCATCCTTTCCCCTCTGCTCCAGAGGTCCCCTGTAGCTGCTGAGTGCAGGAAGTGCTGATGCTTGCCGTGACTTCCATTTGCTTCTGAGGGGGAAAGACAAGTTTCAAATCTTGTAATATCATATCTAACCATAAATACATGATTCAAAAGCCACATTTCTGAGGAGCAAGAAGTTAAAGGGGCTTGGAGTGCTATAAGTGGTCAACATGTATTCTTCAAGATGATCTCATTAAATAAACATGGAATGCAGGGGCGCCTGGGTGGCTCAGTCAGTTAAGCTTCTGCCTTCGGCTCAAGTAATGATCCCAGCATCCTGGGATCAAGCCCCGCATTGGGCTCCGTGCTCAGGAGGGAGCTTGCTTCTCCCCTCTCCCTCTGCCTGCCTGTCTGCCTACTTGTGATCTCTCTCTCTCTGTCAAATAAATAGATAAAATCTTTAAAAAAAAATAAACATGGAATGCAGAAGCATTTGTCAACATTACACATGCTGTTTTAGACTGGATTAATAAAAGATTCATTGGTGCTCTACTTCACATCGGTGTTAGCTCCTTAAGTGACTGTCTTCTCTGTGTAGTTTACAGCTAACCTTTTATATTTATTCTAGCTCTCTCCAGGTTGTCAGCTCTACTTCTCATTCATGCCCATATATCCAGTTATTTCTGTTCTATCAAAGTTATCTGCTTTTCTTACAGTGTATGTTTTTATATGTTTATTTTTAGCTTATTCCAAAATGATTTTGACACAGTTCAATAGACTGGATGCTAGATTTTATGGTCATTTTGGTTGCTCAGAAGCTATTAAAAAACTTCCAATATTTTCATTTGAAAAACATAAATATTCTCTTTAGACTTTTTTGTTTTATTTAATTCTTGCAAAAGGTATGACCTATTTAATAAGTTGGTTACATCTGATGTTGAGATGTAAGTCTGATTCAAAATATAAAAGTCTACAGCTGTTACCAAGGAAACCAATGACCTCTTTTGTTAACTAGCTGTTGGGGTACAAGTTAGCTTCCTGAGAAATCTCTAATTGGAAACTCATTGTCCTAGAAAGTCTGTTGGGGGTGTGAATGTGTATCTAAAGTTTACAATCTGTCTAGTAGCAGCTGAGGTCAGGTGTGTGCAACAAGAAGTCATTTTTCCAAGCGCAAATAACAAGTGTTGAGACTTTCACATCCTCCTGGGATTAGCAGATATTTGGTAGATACTTGGTTTAATTGGCTTGATTTAAAAAGCAATTAGAGTTGACAATAGAAAAAACTGCATGGGCCATTCTAACTACTAATGGCTGGGAACTGCATACAAACCAAAGCTTTTGAATATCCAGTGATGATAGTCAAACTTTTTATTGAAGCAGAATAATAAAATTCAATATCAAGATATACTGAATCATACCTAGATGTTTGTATTTAAAATTACTATAGTATATCTCTTTGTAATAAGTTCTAGATTAATGACAACAATACCTGAATTGTACACTAAATTTCCTTCTCCCCATTATTTATTATCAGGAGAAAGTTCAGCTGATACCATTTATTCATTTATTTAAGGAAAATTTCTTCAGCTCCTAATATGGCCAGAAACTATTCAAGGCATCCTAGATACAAAACATAGTGTCTTGTGCTCAAAGAGTTTATCATAGTCCAGTGGTATAGTCAAAAACTCAGCCCTCCTAATGCCGTGAGATATATACCATAACAGAATATGCATGCAACATTATGAGAATATAAAGAAGCAGCATAGAGGAAAGGTACTTAACCCAACCTAAGAGGCAGAAAAGGATTTAGGAAAGTCTTCTTAGAGGAGGCAATGCTTCTGTAAGAATTTAATAACTACAGGAATAAAAACAGAAAGGCCATACTCCAAAGGCTACTTTTTAACTAGTGTTAGCTCTTTACATTACATCTTAATTCAGAATAATCAAATGTTAAAATATAATATAAAACAACATATTAAGATAATGTAGAGTTGGCTCAAGAGTAAGAATATGATCAGAGTTCAGAAGAAAGAGCCCCCAAACTGTTCTTATTTTATATAAGAATTTTATTTTGGGATTTTTAATATATAATAAAGTATCATAAACCAGTAGGGAATGAGATAGATTATTTGATAAATTCTGCTAGGAAAATTGATGTTTGTGGACAAAAATCAAGTTGACTTTCCTATTATATGTCAAAATTCCAGATGAATGAAAAATTTGATATAAAAAAATGAAATCAGGGACGCCTGGGTGGCTCAGTCGTTAAGCGTCTGCCTTCAGCTCAGGTCATGATCCCAGGCTCCTGGAATCAAGCCCCGCATCGGGCTCCCTGCTCTGCGGGGAGCCTGCTTCTCCCTCTCCCATTCTCCCTGCTTGTGTTCCCTCTCTCGCTGTGTCTCTCTCTGTCAAATAAATAAATAAAATCTTTAAAAAAAATAATAAATAAATAAATAAATAAATGAAATCATTTAAAAAACCAGAAAATATGAGTGAATTTTTAACTTTTTCTAAGATGATGAAAAATATAATGGTAGATATTGAAATATTCAACACTAATTCATAATTATTTTTTCTTATCCAACTGGAAGGAGAAGGAAACTCCTAAAAAGAGAAAGGATTTCTACCAAAAAGCATGCATCATACCCTAATTTATGGATAACAAATATTTATTTTATGCTTGCATGTATCAAATACTCATTCTAGGCACTGGTCATATAGCAGTGAAGAGAATAGAGACTCTGTCCTTGTGGAGCTTACAATCTCCTGGTTAAACACATCTTTCACATTGGTTGATATTTAGAAGTACTGCTATTAAAGTCAGAAATAAGAAAAGGATTCCTACTCCTTTTCTTCAACTAATTAGAAAACATAATAGAGAAAAAGATTCTACTGAAAATAGTGCCAAAATTATAAATTTCATTGGAATTGATCCAATACCACAAATGAAGAATTTTATGGACACAATTTTCAAACATTATTAAAGGACATGTAAGAAAATCTGAATAAATGGAGTTCTATGTCATGTATATGCAAGACCTAATATCATAGAGATGTCACTTATTTTCAAAGAACATGAGAACCTAATTCTAAAATTAATACAAAAGACAGAAGTAAAAGTTATGTTTGAAGAAAGGCTGGGGTATCAGATACCAAGATTTATTATACAGCTATAGAAATTACAGTAGTGATGTATTAATGTAAGAATAGATTTATATAATGGAGAAGAGAATTTTAAAATATATTTGATGAATATATAAGGACTTGATATAAATGATAAATATGTTATCTATAAATATAAATTTGTAATATAATAAATAATTATAATATACAAAATATCTAACTATATATTTAAATATAAATGATATATAAATATATAGATATTTATTTATTTTTATTTTATTTATTTATTTTTATTATGTTCAGTTAGCCACAGTATAGTACATCAAATATATAGATATTTAAGTGACATATAAATGATAGAAACAGTGTTACAAAATAGTGAGAAAAGGAGTCTTTTTAAAAAAAAATGACATTGGGGGGGCTCTCCTCTACTTCCTAGATGGGATGCTACCTGATTCATGCACCATTTATTTATTTATTTATTTTTAAATTTTATTACATTATGTTAGTCATCATACATTACATCATTAGTTTTTGATGTAGTGTTCCGTGATTCGTTGTTTGCGTACAACACCTAGTGCTCCATGCAGTACGTGCCCTCCTTGATACCCATCACCGGGCTAACCCATCCCCCCACCCCCCTCCCCTCTAAAACCCTCAGTTTGTTTCTCAGAGTCCATAGTCTCTCATGGTTCGTCTCCCCCTCCACTTACCCCCCTTTATTTTTCCCTTCCTACTATCTTTTTTTTTTTTTACATATAATGTATTATTTGTTTCAGAGGTACAGGTCTGTGATTCGTCAGTCTTACACAATTCACAGCATTCACCATAGCACATACTCTCCCCAATGTCCATCACCCAGCCACCCCATCCCTCCCACCCCCACCTCTCCAGCAACCCTCAGTTTGTTTCCTAAGATTAAGAATTCCTCATATCAGTGAGATCATATGATACTTATCTTTCTCTGATTGACTTACTTCGCTTAGCATAATACCCTCCAGTTCCATCCACGTCATTGCAAATGGCAAGATTTCGTTTTGTTTTGTTTTGTTTTGTTTTGTTTTGTTTTGTTTATGGCTGCATAATATTCCATATACCACACCTTCTTTATCCATTCATCTGTTGATGGACATCTTGGCTCTTTCCATAGTTTGGCTATTGTGGACATTGCTGCTATAAACATCAGGGTGCAAGTACCCCTTTGGATCCCTACATTTGTATCTTTGGGGTAAATACCCAGTAGTGCAATTGCTGGATCATATGGTAGCTCTATTTTCAACTTTTTGAGGAACCTCCATACTGTTTTCCAGAGTGGCTGCACCAGCTTGCATTCCCACCAACTGTAGGAGGGTTCCCCTTTCTCCGCATCCTTGCCAACATCTGTCATTTCCTGACTTGTTAATTTTAGCCATTCTGACTGGTGTGAGGTGGTATCTCACTGAAGTTTTGATTTGGATTTCCCTGATGCCGAGTGATGTTGAGCACATTTTCATGTGTCTGTTGGCCATTTGGATGTCTTCTTTGGAAAAATGTCTGTTCATGTCTTCTGCCCATTTCTTTTTTTTTTTATTTTTTTTTATTTTTTTAAAGATTTTATTTATTTATTCATGAGAGATAGAGAGAGAGAGAGGCAGAAGCAGAGGGAGAAGCAGGCTCCCCACGGAGCAGGGAGCCCAATGCGGGACTCGATCCCAGGACCCTGGGATCATGACCTGAGCTGAAGGCAGACGCTTAACCGACTGAGCCACCCAGGCGTCCCTTCTGCCCATTTCTTGATTGGATTATTTGTTCTTTGGTGTTGAATTTGGTAAATTCTTTATAGATTTTAGATACTAACCCTTTATCTGATATGTCATTTGCAAATATCTTCTCCCATTCTGTCAGTTGTCTTTTGGTTTTGTTGACTGTTTCCTTTGCTGTGCAAAAGCTTTTTATCTTGATGAAGTCCCAATAGTTTATTTTTGCCCTTGCTTCCCTTGCCTTTGGTGATGTTTCTAGGAAGAAGTTGCTGTGGCTGAGGTCAAAGAGGTTGCTGCCTGTGTTCTCCTCTAGGATTTTGATGGATTCCTGTCTCACATTTAGGTCTTTCAACCATTTTGAGTCTATTTTTGTGTGTGGTGTAAGGAAATGGTCCAGTTTCATTCTTCTGCATGTGGCTGTCCAATTTTCCTAACACCATTTGTTGAAGAGACTGTCTTTTTCCATTGGACATTCTTTCCTTCTTTGTCGAAGTTTAGTTGACCATAGAGTTGAGGTTCCATTTCTGGGCTCTCTATTCTGTTCCATTGATCTATGTGTCTGTTTTTGTGCCAGTACCATACTGTCTTGATGATTATAGCTTTGTAATAGAGCTTGAAGTCCGGAATTGTAATGCCGCCAGCTTTGCTTTTCTTTTTCGATATTCCTCTGGCTATTCAGGTCTTTTCTGGTTCCATACAAATTTTAGGATTATTTGTTCCATTTCTTTGAAAAAAGTTGATGGTATTTTGATAAGGATTGCATTAAATGTGTCGATTGCTCTAGGTAGCATTGACATTTTCACAATATTTGTTCTTCCAATCCATGAGCATGGAAGGTTTTTCCATTTCTTTGTGTCTTCCTCAGTTTCTTTCATGAGTATTCTATAGTTTTCTGAGTACAGACTCTTTGCCTCTTTGGTTAGATTTATTCCTAGGTATCTTATGGTTTTGGGTGCAATTGTAAATGGGATTGACTCCTTAATTTCTCTTTCTTCTGTCTTGTTCTTGGTGTATAGAAATGCAACTGATTTTTGTGCGTTGGTTTTATATCCTGCCACTTTACTGAATTCCTGTATGAGTTCTAGCAGTTTTGGGGTGGAGTCTTTTGGGTTTTCCACATAAAGTATCATCTCATCTGCAAAGAGTGAGAGTTTGACTTCTTCTTTGCTGATTCGGATGCATTTTAATTCTTTCTGTCGTCCAGTTGCTGTGGCTAGGACTTCTAGTGCTATGTTGAATAGCAGTGGTGATAGTGGACATCCCTGCCATGTTCCTGACTTTAGGGGAAAATCTCTCAGTTTTTCCTCATTGAGAATGATATTTGCTGTGGGTTTTTCATAGACAGCTTTTATGATATTGAGGTATGTACCCTCTATCCCTACACTGTGAAGAGTTTTAATCAAGAAAGAATGCTGTACTTTGTCAAATGCTTTTTCTGCATCTGTTGAGAGGATCATATGGTTCTTGTTTTTTCTTTTATTAATGTATTGTATCACATTGATTGATCTGCAGATGTTGAACCAACCTTGCAGCCCAGCGATAAATCCCACTTGGTCTTGGTGAATAATCCTTTTAATGTACTGTTGGATCCTATTGGCTAGTATTTTGGTGAGAATTTTTGCATCCATGTTCATCAGGGATATTCTCCTTTTTGATGGGGTCTTTGTCTGGTTTTGGGATCAAGGTAATGATGGCCTCATAAAATGAGTTTGGAAGTTTTCCTTCCATTTCTATTTTTTGGAACAGTTTCAGAAGAATAGGTATTAATTCTTCTTTAAATGTTTGGTAGAAGCCATCTGGCCCTGAGCTCTTGTTTGTTGGGAGATTTTTGATTACTGCTTCAATTTCCTTAGTGGTTATGGGTCTGTTCAGGTTTTTTATTTCTTCCTGGTTCAGTTTTGGTAGTTTATACGTCTCTAGATTATCTATTTTGCCTGCATATAGTTGCTTATCATATGTTCTTATAATTGTATTTCTTTGGTGTTGGTTGTGATCTCTCCTCTTTCATTCATGATTTTGTTTATTTGGGTCCTTTCTCTTTTCTTTTTGATAAGTCTGGCCAGAGGTTTATCAATCTTGTTAATTCTTTCAGAGAACCAGCTCCTAGTTTCGTTGATCTGTTCTACTGTTCTTTTGGTTTCTATTTCATTGATTTCTGCTCTGATCTTTAGTATTTCTCTTCTCCTGCTGGGTTTAGGCTTTATTTGCTGTTCTTTCTCCAGCTCCTTTAGGTGTAGGGTTAGGTTGTGTACTTGAGACCTTTCTTGTTTCTTGAGAAATGCTTGTATTGCTGTATACCTCCCTCTTAGGACCACCTTTGCTGCATCCCAAAGATTTTGAACAGTTGTGTTTTCATTTTCATTGGTTTCCATGAATTTTTTAAATTCTTCTTTAATTCCCTGGTTGACCCATTCATTCTTTAGTAGGAGGCTCTTTAGCCTCCATGTATTTGAGTTCCTTCCAACTTTCCTCTTGTGATTGAGTTCTAGTTTCAAGGCATTATGGTCCAGAAATATGCAGGGAATGATCCCAATCTTTTGGAACTGGTTGAGACCTGGTTTGTGACCCAGGATGTGATCTATTCTGGAGAATGTTCCATGGGCACTAAAGAAGAATGTGTATTCTGTTGCTTTGGGATGGAATGTTCTGACTATATCTGTGAAGTCCATCTGGTCCAATGTGTCATTTAAAGCCTTTATTTCCTTGTTGATCTTTTGCTTAGATGATCTGTCCATTACAGTGAGGGGGGTGTTAAAGTCCCCTACTATTATTGTATTGTTGTCAATGTGTTTCTTTGATTTTGTTATTAATTGGCTTATATAATTGGCTGCTCCCATGTTAGGGGCATAGATATTTACAATTGTTAGATCTTCTTGTTGGATAGACCCTTTAAGTAGGATATAGTGTCCTTCCTCATCTCTTATTATAGTCTTTGGTTTAAAATCTAATTTGTCTGATATAAGGATTGCCACCCTAGCTTTCTTTTGATATCCATTAGCATGGTAAATGGTTTTCCACCCCCTCACTTTCAATCTGGAGGTGTCTTTGGATCTAAAATGAGTCTCTTGCAGACAGCATATTGATGGGTCTTGTTTTTTTATCCAATCTGATACCTTGTGTTTTTTGATTGGGGCATTTAGCCCATTTACATTCAGGATAACTATTGAAAGATATTAATTTAGTGCCATTTTATTGCCTGTAAGGTGACTGTTATTGTATATTGTCTCTATTCCTTTCTGGTCTGTGTTACTTTTAGGCTCTTTCTTTGTTTAGAGGACCCCTTTCAATATTTCTTGTAGGGCTGGTTTCGTGTTTGTAAATTCTTTTAGTTTTTGTTTTTCCTGGAAGCTTTTATCTCTCCTTCTATTTTCATTGACAGCCTGGTTGGATATAGTATTCTTGGCTGCATAATTTTCTCGTTTAGTGCTCTGAATATATCATGCCAGTCCTTTCTGGCCTGCCAGGTCTCTGTGGGATAGGTCTGTTGCCAATCTAATGTTTCTACCATTGTAGTTTACTGATCTCTTGTCCCGAGCTGCTTTCAGGATTTTCTCTTTGTCTCTGAGACTTGTAAGTTTTACTATTAGATGTCAGTGTGTTGACCTATTTTTATTAGTTTTGAGGGGGGTTCTCTGTGCCTCCTGGATTTTGATGCCTGTTTCCTTCCCCAAATTAGGGAAGTTCTTTGCTATAACTTGCTACAATATACCTTCTGCCCCTCTCTCTCTTTCTTCTTCTCTGGGATCCCAATTATTCTAATATTGTTTCGTCTTATGGTATCACTTATCTCTCAAATTCTGCCCTTGTGATCCAGTAGTTGTTTATCTCTCTTTTTCTCAGCTTCTTTATTCTCCATCATTTGGTCTTTTATATCACTAATTCTTTCCTCTGCCTCATTTATCCTAGAAGTTAGAGCCTCCATTTTTGATTGCACTTCATTAATAGCCTTTTTTATTTTGACTTGGTTAGATTTTAGTTCTTTTATTTCTCCAGAAAGGGATTCTCTAGTATCTTCCATGCTTTTTTCAAGCCCAGCTAGTATCTTTTTGATTATTATTCTGAACTCTAGTTCCAACATCTTACTAATGTCCATATTGATTAGGTCCCTGGCAGTCGGTACTGCCTCTTGTTCTTTTTTTTGAGGTGAGGTTTTCCATCTTGTCAGTTTGTCCAGAGGAGAATGGATGAATGAGAGAACAAAATGCTAACAGGGTAACAATGACCCCAGAAAAATATACACTAAACAAATCAGAAGAGACCTTCCAGAACGTGGTCACTTTTCTGTTCAGAGAGTTGCTGCTATTCTTTTCTTCAATTTCCTGTTGAGTTTGTAGGTGTTCAGATGGTTTGTTACCTATCTAGCTGAATTCCTGGGACCAGACGAAATTTAGGTCTCCTACTCTTCCGCCATCTTGCTCCTCCCTCTCATGCACCATTTAATAAAGCCAATTAGATATTTTTAAAAAATGGTGTTAGTTCAGTGGATTTCCTTGGAAAAGGTAAAATTAAGTCCCAATTTCACCCCAAACACAACAATGAACTCCTGCGATATTAAAGATTTAAATATGAAAAAAAACTTTATTAGAAGACAATATGGGAAAATATATGTTGCCACAAGGTAGGTAAGGTATTCTTAAATATGATGCAAAAATAGAAGCCATATAAGAGAAGACCAAGAAATGTGTGGAAATTAAAATTTTAAAAATTTGTAGTCTAAAAATAGAATAAAGTTTAAAGAAACACTGCAGAGTTGGGAGCAGATATAGTTGCAATATATACCCAGTAGATGATTATTACCCAGAATATGTAATGAACTATAAATCATTTTTTAAAATAAATAATTATGTTTACTCTTAATATATTTTTTCCATCTTAGTAAATTGTTAATGTCATCTTTAAATTTTTACATTGTTATTTATTTTTATTTTTTATTTCTAAACTTTTTTTACTTGAGTATAGTTGACACACAATGTTACATTAGTTTCAGGTGTGCAACATAGTGATTCAAGCTCTTTATACTACTCTTCGGGATTCTTAATTTTTTCTCACCCAGGGCTCTCTAAGCATCTGAACTACAAGAAATAATTCTTAGGCTCTTAAATCCAATTCTTTAAAGATCAGTTAATGTTAGTATCCAGTTTTTCAAAACACTGCCATTGGAGCAGTTTATCCAACTGCTTAGAATTTGAAAACTAGGTATCTTTTTATCATGTGCAAATGCAAGAAAATGCTTATTTTCATTAAGGTAGATTTAGATCTTTTTTTGTCAGAAGATTTATAGGGTGCATAAATATATCTTACATGTGCTGTGATTAACTTAATTGTCTGTATCTTGGCACTGTTATCCTTGTGCCACTGGATTTGATTACATTGCATTATGGCTGGTAATTAAACAGAACAAAATATTATTATATCATTAGTTGGTTTTAGAAGGCCTTGAAACCTTTTTCTAAGAGCTCTTATATGTATTAAAAGCTCTCACCACTATGATCAATGCTCCTAGAATTGTTTCTGGTCACTGAATTGTCAGGTATACATTTGCCATTTACTTGGGATTTGAGCTCAAAGGCACTGATGTGCGTTGATTTAGGTGAAGGCTTCCAATTCAATCAGGAAGATGACTATCATTTTGTTTCAGCGTTACTCTTAAATTTGTTCTCTTCCAAATGGAGTACTGAAAGCTCTAAAGCAAATACATTTTGACTGAATTGTCTATGACTATGCAATTAACAGAAAAAAAAAGTTGTCGTTTACAATCAGCTGAGTTGTATCTTCTAATGAATTTTTTTTTTTTTAAAGATTTTATTTATTTGACAGAGAGAGACACAGTGAAAGAGGGAACACAAGCAGGGGGAGTGGGAGAGGGAGAAGCAGGCCTCCTTCAGAGCAGGGAGCCTGATGTGGGGCTCGATCCCAGGACCCTGGGATCATGACCTGCTCCAAAGGCAGACGCTTAGTGACTGAGCCACCCAGGCGCCCCCTTCCAATGAATCTTGACACTGTCAAGATAGTGCATCTTGTAAATCTTTCTATGATGCCATGAGCAGTGACATGAGGGGTGGAAATATGTTGATTGAAAGACATGCTGGAACTATAGTTGTGACCACGATCCAGAATGTGTACAATTATGAAAAAGATAATGCCTTTCAACAAGGCCATATCCCAGTTGTATGCTTTTTCTTCTCCCACCAACACTTGTTTCTGTCTCCATCTTGAAAGTCATAATTTCAAGCTATTCTACTTTTTATCAAACCCTGCTTTCTTCAGAGAATGTAGAACTAATATGTAGAGATGCCCTATTGTATCCCAAGAACTATGTTATGTCTGATGTGTCATTTAACTCTCACAACCACCTTGTAAATAGGCTCTATTATCATAGTTTTACAGATAAGCAAACTGGGACTTAGATAAAATATATTGCTTAAGAAAAGCTGGGTAGAGAAAGTGGTTCCAAAGCTATTAACCATTTCTTTTCTACTGTGTTGCCTCACAAGAGGTTGTTTGCTTGTTTGTCTGTTGAAATTAAATGGCCCTCCTACCTTTTTTATTCCACAACCACTGAGGTTATTTGTAATGTAGAGACATGGATGTTGCATCCAGCAAGGAGGTCTATGGAACCCCCTCAAGGAACCATGAGGATGAAAGTTTAATATCTCTCTTGATCTAGAATTTGAGAAGGGTAGGCATTATTCTTGGATAGTGGATATTTAAAAAGAACTTCCCCAGGTTGAAGGAAGAAGAGTAAAATAAAAGGATACCTTTTAGGATTCACAGAATTATGAGAATTCAACTACATATTATAGTCTGTTTTTAAAGTGTTTATGTCTCTCGTTTTATTCACTAGCATACCAAATATGCCAATCTTGCCTATGCTTTGTTACAGAATATTATAAGAAGAGTATTACTGTTATTCTTAAGTCAGAATATTTAAAGGAACCCCAAAGTATCTCCTCAGGCTCACCCTATTTAATTCATTTTTCCTTTAAGGAGACTTTGCCATGAATTTACTCATAGAATTAACATTCCTAGTGATTGTGCCCCTTAGCTTTCAGAAAAAGACAGATATTTTTTCTTTTGAAATGATTTTGAAATGATTTTGATTTTGAAAATGATTTTAGATTTACAGAAGAGTTGCAAGGGTAGTATAGAGAGTTCTTGTATACCTTTCTTTTTAGCATCCCCTAACATTAACATTTTATATAACCATGCACATTTATCAAAACCAAGAAATTAAGATTGGTACATTACTATCAGTTGAATTACAGACTTTGTTCAGATTTCACCAGTTTTCCCACTAATTTCCTTTTTCTTTTCCAGGATCCACTTAATCATCATGTCTCCTTAGTAAGAGGAGACAGTTTTTAATGTTCAGTAGTAATGACAGCAAAGATGCAAAAGACTCAGAAAAAGTTGTAGTAGGTGGAAGAGAAAGTTTATTAATCAACTCCTCAAAATCCATAGACAAAGGAACCTCTGTGTCCTTCTATGAGGAAACAATATTGGAAGGTCACCATGAGTCTCTTTTCCCATTGCCCCATTATTTTACTTCTCTAAAGGATAAGATTGAGGTGAACATCATTGTTGTAGGAGACAATAGTCTCTTTTCCCCCTCTTCATCTCTTCAAGTAGTACCTACTCTTCTGTTTGCTAACTGTTCCATTCACTAAACTCTCTGGTGCAGGGCCTTTAGCCTCTGCAAGGGGAAGCCCACAGTTGTCTAGCTGCTTTCCTGACAAGTAGATGGATATGTCAGTTCACATTACCTGGGACAGAGTAGAAAAATCCATTTTGACCATTTTTTAGAGTGAAAAAGCTAATATTTTGAGATACACAATTATACCTATTTCCTGTGGGGTTTTTTTATGCTGTTTAAAATGCAAAGAGGACAAAAGGTGTGATTGGCTCCTTGCAGAACTTACAGCACAGGTCATTTGGTGTATGGTATTTTTTGGCATGGTGTTATAAAAAATAGTCTGAATTCCTAAATATCATTTTTAAAGGCATAATTAAAAACACTTTCTGTAAAACAAAGCACTGTTATACCATCAAAATTCCTCATGCAACAATTTATTAATCATGTGTATATATGTGTGTATGTGTACATATATACATACGTATTCTGACTAATACACCTCTTATATGTCTTTATGTGTGTATATACATATATATTAGTTCATACATATGTATGTACATACATGGATATATACACATAAATTTATACATATATGTATACATACATGGGTATGTATATGGGTGTATATATATATGTGTACATATATAGATATACACACATATATATCCTATACACATATATATTTTAGCCTATGTGTCATATATTAGGGTAAGCCATGCTGTGCCGACAACTTCAAAGTTGCAGTGGCTTAACCCAGTAAAAACTTATTTCCTGTTCACATTATATATGAATTGCTGGTTGACATGGGACTCAAGTCCCCAGTCATTGAGGAACCCAGGTCAACAAGGGCTCTACCATGTGGTGGTTGCACCAACTAAGAACACAAGCCCTTTCCATCACTCAGCATGCAAACAGAGAGCTTGAGTAATTAAATGAGATCTCTACAACCTCAGTTACACACAATTTTCACTCCCAATTTATTGGTCAGAACTAATCACAATGCTTTATTCAACTTTAAGGAAGCCAATAATCACATCTTCTAGGTGTACAGAAGGCAGGGGAGAATAAAGTATTGGAGAAAAATTATATATAATGTCTACCACATGAAAAAAATTACTTATGTGAAAAAAATAAATGCTCCTCTGGGCATAGGTCAGGATAGTAACACTAGCAGCTATAACGAGCAACTCCAAATTCCAATGACTTTATATAATGAAAATTTATTTTTTGCTTTTTTGACAACATAATGTAATTGGCAGGAGGTCCCTACTCCACGCAGTCAGATAGGGACTTTAAGATCTAATGTTTGGTGATGTAGAGTAAACACTGAAAAATGACAACAATAAAGAGGCAGTTCTATTTTACTTCTGGGTTGAATGTAAGATGGATGACATGGTCAGTTCAATTACCTTGTACCACAAAGTGTGATCCCCCTTTTTTTTTTTAAAGATTTTATTTATTTATTTGTCAGAGAGACAGAGCACAAGCAGGAGAGCGGCAGGCAGAGGGAGAAGCAGGCTCCCCGCTGAGCAGGGAGCCCCATGTGGGACTCGATCCCAGGACCCTGGGATCATGACCTGAGCCAAAGGCAGCCGCTTAACCAACTGACCCACCCAGGCATCCCACACAATGTGTGATCCCTTAACAAGTTAAGTGAACAGCACCCTGAAGGGGATTGCTCAACCACTAATTCCCTTAGTGCTCTGAAGTTCTACAAACTACTTTGTTTGAGGGTAGAAAATAGCATCCTGATACGTGAGCAGTGTTCTGAAAGAATAACTTAGTCATTGTGGCTTATTTAAATTGGGCAAGATCTGCCATAAAAAAAAAAGGGTAATTTAGAGGAGTTTAAGAAAAATTTATTTTCTCAGCTTTCCTTCTTCTTTGTTCTCTTTCTTGCCTTATATTACTTTTAAACTGTTCAACCACTCCAGCATATAAAATTTGCTACTGACTGAAGTCGTGTATATTTGTTATTTCCTGTGTCCTTGATTTATATGGTCCAGTTCTTCAGCATAAATAGCTTACGGTTTGGGGCTACTTGTCTTCCCTTTGCTTAAGTAAACAAACAAAAGAAAGTTATTTTAGTTCAGAACTTTTAAGATTTGTAAATAATTTGCCATTTCAAAATGAACTAAGAGCCCAAAAACTTTAACCAGGATTCATTTTAAATTATGTGGGGTTATTTAAATATGTCCTAGAACTCAGAAAAATATGTACAAATTTCTTTCAGAGCTACATTATCCTCATGGTTAAAAACTGGTTAGAGAGAACCCTGTACTTATGTGAGGAATTCTTGGTTCTTGACTACTAGATGACACTTTGTTATAACTGTCTGTGAGTTGTTAACTAAATAGCACCAACAATCTCTACTGTGGCCTTATGGCTTCTGGATTTTCACTGTGTAACCAGAGCCATGCCGCTGAATAGTTGACCAGTAATCTGGATCCATATTTTTTATTGCCTCTCCAGTTGATTGAATTTAATTGCTGTGCCAATGTTCAATGTGTAAAATCCCCTGATGGTAGGCCCTTGGTTGGCTCTCTTCTAGGTGCTGTATATTCACCTCCCTGTGGTTAATTGCAAGGTGGAAATTATGGTGGCTGAACAGGAACAGACCCAGGAGACTCCATTTTATAGCCTATATAAACAAATAGCCTGTGTCTAGGCAGAAGAAAAATTGCCTAGAAACAATAGTTCTCCAATTGAAGTAAAAAGGGCATCATCATTAATGTAATACCAAACAAAGGCAATGGCAAAATAGGTTAAATATTCATCTATAAATTCTGGGCATTAAGTGAAATGCCTCACTAGTTCAATTATGGTATCATGCCACCTGATACTCAAATCATTAGGTGAACTTAATAAGATAGATATAACTGAATGGTAAAGATAGTATATTCTTTTTTTTTCTGGTATATTCTGTATATCATCTTGTCCTCAAAAGTTACATTTAACACTAACCATTTAATACATTTCTCATTCTGTGATACTTATGTCATCAGAGTCTTGAGAGCAGATAGTTTTTCATCTCTTCTGACTGATATAGAACCTCTACATAGGACCCCCCATCTTTACTCATTCATGCTTTAACAATACTCTACTGGGCTTATGGTCTTATATTTTGATTTATCCTTTTTGACTTGTGGACTCTTTTATGTAATATTTTCAGCTGAATAATATTTAATGATAGATTCTCGGTCAGCTTTCTTATTCCTTTTTTGTGTTCCCAGTTGCAGTCTTCTGTAAAGAGGTTAGAATGAATCATGAATATGTTGGTGATTTTATTTGCCACCTGGGAGCCCTAACTTAAAAGTGAGATATTTGAGTTTTGAGCACTTAAGATTGTTGCACACATTAAAACATATTTTTGATGGCATAAATGCTTGATTTAATTCTCTGTCACATTGTCTCAGAGAGTTATTGCGTATTTTCTTTACCCTATGTGTTCAAATAAGTTAGTCATGAGGTAGAATATAAATGGTTTCAGTACTTCTCTAGGGCATCTTTCTTCAGGGAAGCCTGTGAAATCCTCAACTGTGTTAATATCCGGAGAAAAGACAAAGCACAGTTAATTGATAAATGCATAGTTATGAGGCAAGACTAGATGCTAGCATCACATAAAGCCTATGTATGATGCCTGCTTGTTCAGGCATATAGGACACTGTAAGCATAGTTGACTGAGCACAGAGGATGTGTAAAATCAGATTAATATGTTCTAAACTATCCATTAGCGAGAGCTCTCAGGGGACAGACTATCATTTTAACTGCTAAAGGTAGAGGGAGAAAAAGGTCAGTTGATAATTCCAGCTCTCTTGACAGAAACTTACTATGATTTCTATAAACTTTCTTTGCTTGTATTTATAACATGCTCCTCTTTATCATCTGTCTTATGGTTTGCATTACTCCAAATAACTCAACTATAAATTATTCTTCATTTTAAATTTGACTATAGAAGTCCTCTGAGCATGATGTCATCTCTTGAGTGTTAAGATGGTGATGTACTTTCTTAAGATTGAATTAGGTAATGCCTTCTTCGGATTATGTAGAGCAGAAAATTCCAATAACAAAAAATAGATTCTCAGACGGGACTTAATCAGTTGTGTCTCTTCACTTGAGTGAGGGGGATAAGATTACTCCATTAGAACAGATGCCAACATCCTGCTCAGTCAAGCTCAAAATGACATGGGTAGCAACGTAGGACTATCCACTGATGAGGTGTGTCTGAATTTCATCATATTGCTTTTTTATCACAAAAATGATGAATATTATTTGAGTGTTAAGTTAAATATCAGCAGTCAAATTTTAAATAACTCAGCATGAGCACAAATAGTCATCATGATTACACAAAGTTCTTGGGCTATTGTTAATATTCTCCACATTTTCTTGACCTTCTGGATGCATAATATCATTCAAACAAACAAACAAAAAAAGAATCCTAAACCAGTATGTTAGGTTGTCAGGTTCAGAAAGAAGAGAATAATGATAATGGGTTTTGCCTGAGCTTGGGTAATTCCTAGCCCTCTTGGGAACTTGCATTGTGCATGAACCAATTATTTTCATCCATTCCATTATACATTTCATACCTTCTACACTTTAGGCTCTGGGGATATGGAAGTGAGTAAGTTCTGTACTCTGATTTAGTCTGAAATGCCTGTGTGCATTCATTCAAAAATATTTATTGTGCCCTAACTGTAGATACTAGGAAACAGGTACTTGGGATACATTAGTTAAATAAAGATTTTAGCCTTTATGGAGTGTACATTTTAGTAGGGAAAGGCAGAGTATGAACAGTAAACATAATGAAAAGTAAAATTTATAGAGTGCTAGAAGATAATTGTATTTAAAAAAGGAAAGAAACATGGTAAAGAGAATCAATAATATGCTAATGAGGAAGCAGGGAGGAAAGACTTGTAGAGGTTGCAATTTTAAATGAAGTTGTTGAGATAAGCCACAATGAGAAGGAGACATTTGATCAAAGAATTGAAGGAGGTGTAAGAGTCAGCTCTGTGCATAACTGGGAGAACGTTCATGGAGAGGGAACAGCCAGATCCATTGCCTTAGGGCAGGAGAATGTCTGTGTGTTTGAGCAACAATGAGAAGGGTTAGTGTGGATGGAGTGACTCCATCCCCCATGTGAATATGTGAGTGTCTTCTAACGCTCAGCCCAGTTTCTGTGGGTGGATGAGTTGGATACAGTTAGCCTACAACATGTTGAAAAAGGAACCAATAAATACTGAGCACCTAGTATTCGTACCTTATGCTTTCTTACCTCGTCTTCACATTAATCCATTGAGAGTGTTATTGTAATCCCCATTTCACAAATTGGGGTAAAATGCATAGATAGGTTCTAGTACCAAGGCAACAAAGTGATCAAGTAATGGGGCTGAGATATGATCCCTCAAATCCTGAATTCTTTTGACTACACCATCCAACCTCACTAGTAGTCATTACTTTGAGGTTCAATTTCTAAACAAAGCAGCCACAAATACCTAAGGTTGACTAAAACTCAACTCCAAGCCTAGCAAGTAGCGTCCTACTGGTTAATAGGGCCAGAAGTGACTGTGACTCCCACTTGTTTTCTGTCACTCACCTATTTCCCAGCACTCCTTTCCCTGTTTACAAGAAGAGAAGTTGTTGAAGGTGACCTAGGTAGACATCACAGACATCAAGAGATGCAGACAACTATTTCAAACAACCCACCAAAGAGAGTCGTATGACCAGTCTGTGTTCCAATTAGTGTCCCCTTTAGGTCACATTCCTGAGCAGTCATCTGATAACATCTGCTTCTTCCGCCCAGCATGTAACCGTTGGAGTGTTCTGGAGCAGTCAGCTGGCACCCCCAATAACAAAACCCCTGTCAGCAGCCAGCCCCCTCCATTCCAAAGATTGGAATCTACCTAAAATATAATGTATTTTAACTACAAATGGAGTTCTTAGCATGAAATGTGAATGTTTATGCTGCAAAATTTCATTTCTGACCAAGCCTGAGATTTGTAATCCTTCCTTCCCTGAGGACATAAGTTGTCTGTTCTCTGATAGACGTTTTTATTACTTGCACTTGACCTTCTCTCTTATTACACTGAAGAATACTAAAAATTTTAAGATTACAGTTTACCACACACACACCTACACACATTTACTCAGTCATGCTCTATCTTACTTCAGATAAAATATGCAAAATGTCTGTGTAAAACGTAATGCAACAAGGTGAAAGTTGAATCCACTGACTGCTATGTTGAGGTTTGGAAAGGAAAGCAGTAGCAAATAGATCGATGGGAAAGAATAGAGAGAATTAAAACCAGTTTTTCAGAGGGCATGTTATAGGTAGGATCCTGGGCCCACACACTTAATTTCCCCCATGAATTTGTGCTACTGTGGGAAGAAAGTGGAAAAGCCTATAACCTGGAGGCCTCCTTGAGGTCAGTTTTAGCACAGTGTTACAAACAAAAGAAACACAAATCCAAGTCTGACTGGGCTTTCAAAAAAAGTGAAATCTTGACTTGCACATTTTCCTGTATGGGAGACCAGAAACACTGAGTACCCCTCCCCCCTGCAGTGCGACGAGCTTGCAGCTGAAGTATTGCAAACATACCTTCTAAATGTATTCCTAAGATGACAGTAAGAAAAATCCCCAATGGCAAAAGAAAAGGAAGAAAGAGGAAAAAAAGGAGAAAAAAGAGAAAGGGGAAGAGGAAGAATGAGCTGAAACTCGAATAATGAACCCTGAATGGTAAGCAAATGGGTTACCTGGGATTACCTGGCAGCTGAAGGTGGGATGCAGAGACCCAGCCGCAGAAATAGAACTTGAGACTTTCATATTAAGTCCAGGCTGAAGTGGTCACAGGTCATTACCAACCCTGCCCCCAGGTAGAGGATAAAAATCATCTTGGGAGTAAAGCATTCCCATTTTGGCACCTGAAGACTACCGCACAGCAAGTCCCCGCCCCCCCCACCCCCGAAACTGGTTGACATCTGGAAAGGACTATTTAAAAACCTCTGGCTCCTAATGAGTCATGATTAGGATTAATAGGAGGATCCATCCTGCAGGGGAAGAACTGAAACCCATCTGTTGTTGTTCCAGAGACATACCTGAGCTCTTTGGACCTTGCACATAATAGTGATCAAGATTTGATGTCCAAAAGGATGAGGAAACCTAAGTCAACAGATTCTTTGCTAAAATTCTGTCACAACAGAATTACATTATTAACCACAACAACAGTAATACAGCAATAATAGCAAATATTTAAGAAATGCTTATTTTGTTCCAGGCACTGTCCTAAGGAAAAATGTACTGAATTATTTTAACAAACTCTGAAAAACCACATATTGTCTTTATTTTATAGATAAGGAAACTGCAGTGCAGGGAGGTTACATTCTTGTCCCAGTTCACATGGTTGGTAAGCACCAGAGCCTGGCAATATGGATCCGTGCTAACCCTAGCATATAGGGGGAACTAAGTAAATAGTATTTATTTCAATTTCTTTTTTGTTTGCTGATCTATTGAACAGTCTTGGCTGAGCTGGAAAGAAACAGAGATCACCTTATTTTCTTCTCAAAATCTTCTAGCTCCTAGGCCCTTCTAGAGCCTGGGCCTACCCCAGTCTGCTGCCTCTTACCTATTCGTGGGCACTAGCCTTTGTTCTTGACATTGCTGTATGTCCTAGTGTACTACAATGTCGCGGATCATTCTCATTCAGGGACTTTGGAGGAGGAACTATTCTTTTTCATTAAGAGTCCATAGGATTTTCACAGGATAAGTGATAATGTGTGAAGCACCACAAATATAAAAACTGCCACCTTTCATAGTTCTAAGTAGTATGGTAACGTGAGAGACAAAAATGACATTTGTTATGAATTGTAATCACCTCTTTAATCCAAGCTTCTTTAAGAGATAAATTATTGGAATTGTTATTGGGGAATATTCTAGGATAAAAACAGATATTCTAATTTTTTTTTTAATTTAAGAAAGAAAGAATTAAAAACTTGAGTCATAGGTAAATCATTGCCTAGCATATACAAAGACTTAATACAAAGATTTATGAACTAGCTCGATAAATAAATCACGTTAAGCTTGTGGCTGCTAAATTGATAGCAAATAAGAATAGATTAAATTTACTTGGAAATAAGCCTTTTGGAAGAAGTTATGAAACAAGAAGCTTACCTGTCCTTTCTTATATTGAACATTTTTGAGAATGGTTTCAATTATTTAGTAAATCAGAGTGAGATTTTGTAGAAGGTACAACCTGAAGTTAATATAAATATTACATTTATCATTAAAACAAACAAAAAACTTTGAGGCAGATGAGGTAAAAAACCACCAAGATAATTAATTTCTTTTGAGTGTGATATAGGCTTAAAATGCAAAATAATAATAATGATTTTTTAAAAATAAAATTATTAACCTTTTGTATTGTGCATTGCACAAAACCCTAATATAAGAGCACTGACTTTTTTGAGCTAAATTAAGAATCAGCTTCCTAAGCAAACTCCCCCAAAGTGCAGGTGTAAACTAATGAACAGTGGAGAGTTTATGAGCCTTCATCCAAGATAATTTGTTCTATTAAAATAACTGGGAGGCCTGGAACTCTGAAGAATGTTATTTTTTAAATGAAATCACTCCTATTTTTGAACAATTTCAACATTCCATGCTACTGTTTTTGTCTCCAAATCTGACTCATCAGTCAGAACCTAAATATTATTTTTAGGTTATAATTCTGTTTTAGATTAAAAAATTATATTGGATACAAACTTGGACTAGATATATTATCCCATGCCAGCTATTTCTTCCAGTTTTACTTATTATAATTAAAACCCTTACTATTCTTTTTCTAATGCATTTTCCCATTAAAAATCGTTATTCTAGGTGATGAAATACCTACTTATACTTGGATGTTATCATCCTCTTCGGTCTATTATTATCAAATGTTAAAATATTACTTCCATTTCAAGAACTTCAGTAAGAAGACAACAAAACTGGGGGCTTTTTTTCATGAAACCAAACAGATGCCTATGTTTAAAAATGAAATTAAAAATAATGGAAAGTTTAAATTGGAATCCAAATAAATAACTCTAAATTTTTGCCTGTGCCTTTATTTCTCTAGTCTGTGCTAAGAGAAAACCCATAGAGAAAGATAGAAGAGCAAAACATAATAAAGAAACCTTTAGTCCATATATTTCACTTTAAGAAGTTACATTAACTAGCTGTCAGTATTCAAAATAACATTGTTTTAGATTCACAAACTTCTATAATCTTCCAGAGGAATTTATTCATTAATACCAGTTTTGTGTGTGGTGACAATGTGATAACATAATCTGGTATGTTCTAGAAACTTTCCTTTTTTTCCAAACTCATTTTGACATCTACCCATTTAGATATATTGACATTATCATCTCAACTTTTATTTTGCCATAACGTCAAATTCTCATATCAATGTATGGCTTATGTTTATAAAAGAATTTGAATTTATTTTTCTTTTTCCTATCATCCATATCCACACCCACTGCACACCTAACATTTGAATGATGACTTGCAAAATCCTGATAAAGACAGGGAATAGGAGAGGTCCTAAATAAGGAAAAGGGTAAGAGACATGTTGGAAAAAGGAAAACACCAGTTGAACTTAAACTAATATGCAGATTATGATTATAACTGACAAATAAGTTGTCCATAAAGGCAGAACTCTTCTACTCTTATTATCTGTTTACATGAGTGTCAAAGCTTCAGAAAGAAAGGATGTGCCAGGAAGAAATATAAGTGGTGGTCATGAGTTTGAGAAAAATTTGGGAAAATGAAAAGATTGGTATGTGGCCTGTTCCCCAAGATGTTTTCATGGACAAAGTCTGGGTTGTAGGAAGAGAAGGTTATTGAGCTAGAGACAGTGGTAGAGGCAGAGGTAGAAATAGAACGAGAGAGATTTACAGAAGGCATTCAAAGAACCCATTGTATTTATTAAACACCAGAAAGGGATTTTTATCCAGAGCATATTTTTAAGACCTTCACAATCATTAAAATAAATCGACAGGGGAAATACCCAGGGGAAATTGTCAATTTTATAAACAGGCCAGACACAGAAGAAAACCAAATCATCAATAAGAAAAATTCTCAACTCCACATTTCAATCAGGAAAATGTAAAATAAATTAACAATGAGATACCATTTCACACCCATAAGGACATAAAAAGCTAAAACATCACAAATGTTGGTATAGATACACATGGAGGAAACTCTTACACATGTGAATATAAGATGCGTATGCCAGGGGCACCTGGGTGGCTCAGATGGTTAAGCGTCTGCCTTCGGCTCAGGTCATGGTCCCAGGGTCCTGGGATCGAGTTCCGCATTGGGCTCCCTGCTAGGCGGGGAGCCTGCTTCTCCCTCTGCCTCCCTCTCTCTCTCTCTCTGACTTTCATGAATAAAAAAAAAAAAAAAAAAAAAAGGTGCATATGCCATCTGACCCAGCACTTCCACTCCCAGGTATTTATCTTAGAGAAACTCATGCTGATGTGCACAAGCTAACATGTACACTGGTGATTTTTTTTCTTTTCTTTTTTTTTTTCTTTTTTTGCAGTGCTGCTTATTATAGTGAAATAAAATAACTTTCTTTTGTCAGGGGACTGACAAATTATGTTTTCTTCAAACTATGGAATACTCTACAGCAGTTAAAATTAATGATGTAGAGTTTCATGCTTCAATATGGATAAATCTAAGAGATACAATTTTGAGTGAAGAAAACCAAGTAGCAAATCATACATATAATATGAAAACATCTATGTAAATATTTTAACTCATAAAACAAGAGGATACAAATTTAATGGATGCATATATATGTAGTAAAAGTATAAAAACATGCATGGGAACAGGACATACCAACTTCTGGATGGGATTACCTTTGGGGGTGAGCATAGGGGAGAAAATGAAAGGGAATGGGTTAGGAGGTGCGATTTTTCTGTGATATTTCTTTCCTTAACAAAAAGGAAGTTGAGGAACTTCCAGTGATGTGATCTTGGCAGCAAGGTCGATTTTTAATCTCCAAAAAATTCCTCCTGAAAAATAAACAAAAAAATTAGGATAGCAAATGAAAAATCTATTGATAACATCTAAATAAAACTAGAAAGAAAAATATTTCCGTAAACTTCAGATTATGAACACGAATGATAAATCACCTACAGCAGCAGAATAAGAACACGATCAAAGCTGGGTGGTAGGAATAGTGAGAAATGAATGGGCACAACCTGTGTACTCCACAAACCAGGGTTTTAAAATTTGCCAACAAATACCCACCTCTAAGAGAAGAAGACCCTACATATTCTGGATGGAAACATAGGAAGACAAATCTGAGAATGACCCGTGAAACTTGGAAAAGTCCCCGGGGTCTGTGAATTAAGAAAACTTCACACAGGTATGAAAAAAAATTAAAGGTCTGAGCTAATTTTAATTTATAGTTAAATGACCACACAGTGGAGCCACCGGTTAACTTCCATTTACAAGTTAAATGACAGAACAAGGAAGTAAACAGAGAAATCCAGAATGTAAAGCATTCTATAGGACAACTAATCCAGTTTCTACAAATCAGTGTCTGAGGGGAAAAGGAGGAAGAGAAAGACTTCTCTGAATTAAGAGATATTTGTAAGATGTAATCAACTGAAAGTGGGGATCTTGTTTGGATTCTGATTCAAACAAATCAATGGACACATTTTCCAGACCATTCATAATTTGATTTTGAACTAGGTATGAGATGATAGCAAAGAAATATTGCCAATTTTATTATGTGATAATAATACTTTTTTAAAGGAAAATGTCCACAATTTTTAGAGATTTATATTGAATCATATAGGGGTAAAATTTTGCTGCCTGATATTTGCTGTGAAATGCATAAAGAAGGAAAAATGGAAAGAGCAATTTTTTAAAATAGGTTAAGTTATACAAAGCTACATTAATTAAAACAATGTGGTACTGGCATAAAAACAGACATATAGACCAATGGCATAGAATAGAGAGCCCAGAAATAAATCCTTTTGCATATGGTCAAATTATCAGCAGCAAAAGTGCCAATGGAGGCAAAAGCAGTCTCTTCAACAAATGGAATTGGGAAAATTGGATATTCACATGCAAAAGAATGAACTTGAATCCTTACCTTAGATCATATGCCAAAAATTAAGTCAAAATGGATTAAAGACCTAAGTGTAAGACATAAAGCCATGAAACTACTAGAAGAAAACATAGGGGGAAAAGCTTCATGACACTGAATTTGGCAAGGTTTTTTGTTATGACACCAAAGTACAGAAGCAAAAATAGACAAGTGAGACTATTTCAGATTTCAAAACCTCTGTACGTCAAAGAAAATAGTCAACAGAGTGAAAGGCAACCTTCAGATGGGAGAAAATATTTGTAAATCATGTATCTGGAGTTATATTCAGAATACATAAAGGACTCCTACATCTCAACAGCAACAGCAATAACAACAACAACAACAAAAAAAACAGCCCAATTTAAAAATGGGCAAAAAACTTGAATGGACATTTCTCCAAAATAAATATACAAATGGCCAACAAGTTTATGAAGAAATGCTCATCGAAAGAAATCACTAAAGAAATGAAAATTGAAATCCCAAAGCAAGATCACCTCACACACATTAAGATGGCCACCAACACAAAAACGGAAAATAACTAGTGTTGGTGAGAATGTGAAGATATTAGAATTGATGGGAATGTAAAATGGTGCAGCCATTGTGGAAAAACAGTATAGAGGATCCTCAAAACATTAAGAATACAATTGCCATATGATCCAGTGGTCCCACTTCTGCATATGTATTCAAAAGAATTGAAAACAGAATCTCAAAGAGATATTTGCACACCCATGTTCACTGAAGCAGTATTCACAATAACCAAGAAGTGGAAGTAACTCAAATGTCTATCAACAAATGATTGTATAAAGAAATTGTGGAAAATACATACATTGTAATATTATGTAGTGTGAAGAAAGAAGGAAATCCTGTCACGTACTACAACGTGGATGAAACTTGAAGACATTATGCTAAGTGAAATAAATCAGTCATAAAAAGACAATTACTATATGGTTCCACTTTTCTGAGGTATCTATAATAGTTAAATTCATAGCAGAAAGTTGAATTGTGGTTACTGGGGACTGGGGAAATGGAGGAATGAGAAGTTGTTCAAAGGGCATAGAGTTTCAGTTTTGCAAGATGAAAAAATTCTAGCTATCCATTCCATAACAATATGAATATAGTTAGCACTACTGAATTGCACACTTAAAAATGGTTAGGATGGGGGGCGCCTGGCTGGCTTGGTTGGTGGAGTTTTTGACTCTTGATCTTGGGGTTGTGAGTTCAAGCCCCACGTTGGGTGTAGAGATTACTTAAAAATAAAATCTTTTAAAAAATGGTTAAGATGGTAAATATTAAGTTATGTGTCTTTACTACAATTAAAAAATAAAAAATAGATTGAATATGACAAAAATTTGACAATTGTTTTATCTTGGTGGTTGGTATATCTTATACTAGCCTCTAACTTTGAATTTATATTAAAATGTTCATGACTTTTTTTCAGAAAAAAAGAAATTTGAAATATGTATTGCAGTGCATTAACATCTGTTTATTTAGGGCAGGAAGTAATTGGATGTTTTTGTATGCTTGGAACATTTCATGATTCAGAAGAAGTAATGACTATAGAAACTTGACAACATTAAACCTTAAGTTTATTCAGTTTGAGTCCCTGGGTCCCAATTCCAAATTATTATAAGAAAGGAAATCCTGTACTAATCAACAGTGACCAGTGGAGAAGTTCACATAGTTCAAACAGGACTGTATGAAGATGATCCAGAAAAAGTGATCTGGGCTTTGAAGAAACTGAAAATGTTTACTATAGGCTGGAAGGGCAGGAAGGATTTTCACTGTAGATTAAAAAACCAAACACAAATGGGTAATAAGGCCTGGATGCATTTGGCTATCACAGTTTGATGCCATTATCCACTCGTGCCACTAATAAATCCTGAAACTCCTATGCTATTTTTTTCACTTTCTTGAAAGACGAAACAAACAAACAAATAGGGGTGCCTGGGTGGCTCAGATGGTTAAGTGTCTGGCTTCGGCTCAGGTCATGATCCTGGGGTCCTGGGATCAAACCCCGCGTCGGGTTCCCTGCTAGAGGGGAGCCTGCTTCTCCGTCTCCCTCTACTGCTCTCCCTGCTTGTGCTCTTTTGCTCTCTCTGTCAAAATAAATAAATAAAATCTTTAAAAAAAATGCTCGCAGTCTTCCAAGGTATCTATTGCTATGTTCTGGTAGCTAAAGATGATAAATGATCTTTTCTTTAGGAAATGCTAAAAACTTGTCAGTTATATTAATGACCCAGGCAAGATGAGCTTTTACACAGTGTTATTACTGACTAGATAAAAAGAAGAAATTGAATGATATTATATTAGTGATGTAACAGGACAGATGGTATCTACACTTGTGGTTAACATGGAATAATGTATAGGGCGCCTGGGTGGCTCAGGCGTTAAGCATCTGCCTTCGGCTCAGGTCCTGATCCCAGGGTCCTGGGATCGAGCCCCGCATCAGGCTTCCTGCTCAGCGAGAAGCCTGCTTCTCCCTCTCCCACTCCTAGTGCTTGTGTTCCCTCTCTCACTATGTCTCTCTCTGTCAAATAAATGAATAAAATCTTAAAAAAAAACATAGAATAATGTATAAATGTGTCAAATCACTAAATTGCACATCCGAAACTAACACAACATTGTGTGTCAACTATACTCATATTTAAAAAAAAAAGCAAAAATTGATAACATCAACATCAAAACAAAATTGCATTCCCTGAATCAAATAGGTCATAAATGACTCTCAAAGCCCCCCCCAACCAATTACTGGGGAAATCTGCCCTATAATTTTATACCAACTCTTTATTGCTGCTCTTTATATTTTTGCATGGTTAAGAGAAGTTTCTGAATATGACCTATAAAGATCTTTTAAAAAGTTTATTATTTACTGTGTATTTTGAAATAATTATAGATTTACAAAAAATTTCTATAATGTAAAGTCCTTGGGTACCCTCATCTACTTTGTCCCAATGGTTACATCGTGCATTAACTATAGTACAATGTCAAAGGCAGGAAATTTATCTTGGTACAATGTTGCATATAGTTCTGTGTCATTTTATCATTTGTATAGATTCCTGTAACCAGCACTGCAATGAAGATACAGAATTCTGCCATTACCACAAAGGTCTACTAGTGTCAGAATCAAATGGAGAAGGCTTTTTCTTTTCTTTTTTTCCTTTTATTTGCCAGTTTCAAAATGCCAAGTTATACTCTTCCATCTTCCGATGTCAAATGTAGAAATCTTACCTCCCTTTAAGTTTCTTTACTTTTTTGACTTATAATTGTCTTGAATACTTCCTCTACATACATTGAGGTCCACATCAGAAAAATATTGTACTTTGCACTGATGCTGCATGAAAGAAACTGTTTTCCTGCTGGCTGGTAGTGACAGTCCCCCCCACTGACCTCTGGTATCACTTCTGTGGAGATGGGAGGGTGCCTTCTTACTGCCAGGCGGAGACGGGAGTCCAGGTTCCCAGGGGACTTCCACTGACACTGTCAGAAGAGGCTTGCTACTGCTGGATGAGGATGAGAGTCCCATCTCCCAATCTGGCTTCTCTCTCACCACACCTGGGAAAGGTAGAAGTCAAGGATCCCCACCCAACTTTTGCTGACAGTGATGGGACTAGAGCTGCAGTTTGTTCCACGGTGCACTTCTGCAGTTATTATCTAAAAAATTCATCTTGCTAAGCTGCCCCTTTCCTTGTCCTTTGCTAGAAAGAACGGGATTTTATGAGGGCTCTAATTTGTCAGTTTCCATTGTTTTTTCCAGGTATGGCTTCTCCAGCACCCAGTCCAGGATATAGGAGTCCAAAAGGTAACCCAGGGAACTGGCCATCATGATCTTTCTTGGGTTCTCAGGTCCACAGTTGGTCAGCCTTCTTCTCCTTACCTGTCAGCCTTCTTATGTTTATGCATCACATCCAGGACTTTTGCGTGCACTTAGGGGAAGGAATAGGGAGAAGTGCATCTACTCCATTGTGGTCCAGAACCAGACACCTAGTGAGATTTTAGAACTTCATGAAGTTTAACTTTGTCCAGGCATTTTTTAATTTGATTAAGCATTAAGCAGCTGTGAGTAAACATTTCTTTGTCATGTAATTGAAGACAATAAGAGACATGACTTATGGTGGAGTTACCACCTCACACCAACTCTAAAAGCTAAACTAATAAATTCAGCATGTAGTGGCTAAGATCAGCCACCTGACAGGTCATCTTCAAAGAACAATGTGATTTCCTTTGGAAACCGGTAGCAACAGGGCTTGACTGTGGCCTAGATATGTACTAAAATAACTAAAGAAAGAAATGTATGAACTGATTATTAATGTGAAACCTCAGAAGAGGGAGTGCTTCAAACCCAATTTTAATACTTTCCATTTCAACATCATGAAGTGAGAAAATGCCCTGAACAGAGGAGTGGATTTCCCAATACTGTATTCTTAGACACTCTATCCTTAGGCAGAAAAATGTATGTACTGGGCTAACATAATTTGACCAACTCATCCCTTTTGTTCTGATTCCACAAAAGGAAATAATTTTACACTTATCTATTGGACTCCTTGTCAAGTTCTTAGAGAAAATAAGATGAGAAGAAGATTCAAACATCTGATACCTGCGGCAACTCTATTTCCCAGTATAATTCTTTAAATTGGCATTCTCACCAGTATCTCATGAGTTTTGATTAGTGTGAGCCAGTCCCTCATTTCCAGACCTTCAAAGCTGAGAAGTAGATAATGAAAAAAATAAAAACAAAGGCATTCTCTCACATAACTACAGTACTATTAACAAAATCAGGAAAATTGATATTGATAAACACTTATCAAATTTATAGCCTATATTCAAATTTTATCAATTTTCTCAGTAATATTCTTCATAGCTATATTTTTCTCTCTGACATAACCCTGGAATAATTTTTTTCTTTAAGAAGTCTAGGTTCCTTGATAAATAGAAATCAAAATCTAGGTATTAGGTGTGTTCAATGCTGTCATAACTTTTAGATAATCTCTGTGAACATATCTAGTATATGTACATGTACATGTACACACATGTATGGCTATATCTATAATCACTTCTAAATTTATTTATCTAGATAAGTAAATATTACAAATCATGAGTTTATAGTGGTATTTTCCATTTCAATTCAATACCAATGTTTCTTCTCTTCATATTTATAACTTTCCCTTAAAATACTACTCCCATTGCTTTTAACATGTTTACACATTTGTTTAAACAATTTTAATATTGCTAACCCATATCATTGCAAAAAGCCAACTTATTAACTGAAGTTCAGTATTTGTTTAAAGTTTCTGGTAAAATTACATGCAATGAAATGCATAACTCTTAAGTGTACAATTTGATAATTTTTGGCAAATGTTTACACCTGTGTAACCTGCAACTGCTCTACTTCTGCTAAGCACGGAACAAAACCACCCAGGGAAGAGTCAAGAACATATGCAAGGGGGTGATTATAATGATTGGTCAGAGAGTTTTATTTATTTATTTTTTTAAGATTTTATTTTTAAGTCATCTCTACACCTAACGTGGGGTTCAAACTCACAACCCCAAGATCAAGAGTCACATGCTCTACCAACTGAGCCAGCCAGGCAACCCCCCAGAGAATTTTAGTGAATCAAGGAGAGGAGTGAGGACATGGGAGATGGACAATGAAAAGGAGATAGAATTAGTGGATTTGAGATTCATGCAGGGTTGAGGGATAACATGGGACATTTTCTTATGATGTGTCATATCTCTGTGACAACATAGTGACTGAGACAATAGAGGTTTATTGTCAAAATATGAAAATATATTGAGAATTCATTTGCTTTTGAATAATCCTAATGGCTACTTTTCCCTGGGAACAGCTTTCTCTCTTGAGGCCACTTACAGATTAGTGCATGCATTTATAAATTGCTTTCTACATTTGCTAATCTTAATATGAACATGTGAAATAAAAGAACACAAAACTTGTCTTATGGTTGTTATTATTTATTTTAGATGGCAATTCAGCACTTCCTAGAAAGATGCCATTCAGCTTTACAATTTTAATGAACAAATGCATCACCTTCTAATGAGAGACTTTTGGTCCTGAAACTTGACTGAGAAATTATAGAGTCCTTTTAGAATTTTGTATTCTAAAATAATTATAGTAAGTTATAAAGATCCCTCTAAGAATGTAGTGTGAAATATAACTAGGTTTTCTTCTATCTTGCTTAATAGTGGACAGTATTAATTTTTCCAATTTAAAAAGAAAAAAGATGCCAAAATCACTTTATGAAGCCAACAGAGTTCATTCCAAAATTTCCATATAGGTTATTTATTTTTAGGCTTCAGTTAATAGAATATTTTTGTTTTGCTTCAACTTTAATATAACCTAAAATATGTACATATTCATAGCCTTGTTTCATTTATGTAATTTATATCACCTATATGAAAAACCCGTCACTAATAATCCATGACTGGAGCTGTTATAAGTAGAAGTAAATGGTCACTTACAACACATAAATTCAATCTAGAGTTTACGGACAATAATTTCTGTTGATGTATTCTCTTTATTGCTTCATTAAACAAAATTTTATATTTGTACTACCATATGCTTGGATTAAAGATAGCCTTCAAAAAAATGAATGGTGCAAGGACAGCTGGTATATTTTCTCAGAAGAGTTTGCATTCTATGACCTAAGAAAGTTCATTGAATCTCTTTATAGTTCACATCTCAATTGGTAAAGTGGGATTGGTGGAGGCAGTGACCTGAACTATTGAGTTTAGAGATTTATACAAATTGCAGATTCTTTTTTTTTTTTTTTTTTTTTTTGGTGCAACATGGTTTTTGGTCATTTCATTGCTCTATATGTATATAGAAAAGTATATAGAAAGGAAAAGTATATAGAGAAGGGGAACAAAGGGGAAATATATGTATCACTTTTAAATTTTATGTCTCAAATGTACCAGTAATTATAACTGAGATGTAAACTGGAAGGTTTAAAATAATCGCTTTTTTCTCAAACACACTTTCCAAATTTCTGTTAAACTCTAAAGGTTCTTCTCTGTGTGTATAGTTCCTCTATTATTAACAAATACATTCAACACTGAACTTCAGCAAAGAAAGGGGTGAGACAGAGAAAGGGATGGAGGTAGGAAAATATGTTTACCAGTAACTTTGAGCAAGTTTATTTAATCTTTTTGAATCTCAGATTTCTTACCTATAAATTGAAGACAACAAAATCTATCTTGAAAAGATTGTAATGAGAATTAGAACTAAAAGGTAAAGAATTTAATATTACTGGGGAAAAAGAAGGGACATAATAAAACATCCTTACCATTACATCCTGGAGTCAGGGAGCCTGTGTCCTATCTCTGACTATGTGAGTGGACCTGTTCAACTTTTGCTTTTTCAACAGTAAAAAAGAAATAATACCTGTTTTAGCTATTTCACAGAGTTATTAATAGAATGAAGAAAAAAGTAATGAAATTACCTATATTTGTTGTAAAGTGCTATAGAAATAAATGAAATTAGTGTTTACTAAAGTTCTATTGGAGTTTTGAAATCACTAGTTTATTTGTTTTTTGTATTTGAATAGAGTTGCTTAGGTTGAAATTTTAAGAAATTACTAGATATCAAACATACACAGTCAGAGAAGCAGTCTTTGTATCATTCTCCATTGCTTTTCTTAAAATTTTTAATTAGTTTCAGAGGTGGAATTAAGTGATTCATCAGTTGCATATAACACCAGTGCTCATCACAATAAGTGCCCTCCTTAATGCCCTTCACACAATTACTGCATCCCCCCTACCCACCTCCCCTCCAGCAACCCTGTTTGTTTCCTAAAGTTCAGTATCTCTTATGGTTTGCCTCCCTCTCAATTTTCATCTCTTTATTTTTCCTTCCCTTCCCCTATGTTCATTTGTTTTGTTTCTTAAATTCCATGTATGAGTGAAATCATATGGTATTTGTCTTTCTCTGACTTATTTCCTGTAACATAATACACTCTAGTTCTATCCATGTCATTGCAAATGGCAAGATTTCATTCTTTTGATGGGTGGGTAATATTCCACTGTATGTATATACCACATCTTCTTCGCTTTCTCACATGGCTGATAAGCAGCACCACCAGAGTTGACCTGATGTAGAGCTGAGACCAGGAATTCTTGGCTGCCTCTCATTGTCCCTGGCCTGCCCTCTGACACCTGCTGTGTGAGATTCCCTATTCTCATGTTGAATTTCATCCTCTTGCTCATTGCCTCCATAAGTTACTTCTTAGAAAAAGCAAAGAAGAAACATTAACTTTGAGCATTAAGGAAAATGAGTCATGATGTTAAAAAAATAACATCCTTTTAAGACTTTCTGCAGCATGGTCATAAATATGGTCACTTTTTGTGATAAATATTAGAGGGATTTATCTATTTATTCCCATATTCCATTCTGTATCTTTAAGAAGCCCAGTCTGCTATATTTTTATTAACTTTCTCTTCTTCAATTTATTTGTCAATGACTTTACATATGTGTTTAGAAATTGTGATTTTATTTTCATCTATTTCATGAAACTTTGCCTCTGTTGCAAGATTTGCAATTGTACTTGGTGCTGTAATTACTTGGCATTATATTACCATTATATTATCGGATGTTCTCAGTATCTGGCAATCAGCAAGAAACAGATAAAACAGTACATAATGGGAGAAAATAGAAGCTAGTGATTAAGTCATCAGTGAACATGTATGTGTTATTAAGACTTCTGCATCCCTATACAGACTACAACTGTGGAGAGTCAAGATATACAGAAGATTACCTATAACCTATGAAAGAAGCACTACTATTATTATGCTCATTTCACACAGGAAGAAACTGAGGCTTAGCCATGTTCAAGTTGCAATATTATAAAGTTTTGTAAGTGACAGAGTCAAGGATTGAACCTACATCTGACTCTGACCTCTAAAGACATCCTAGTAAACCATAAAGAACTTCAATTTGATTATATGTTTTTAAGGAAAAGCAGAGAAACAAGGCCAAGGTGAAGGTCAATAAAAACTGTTAATAAAATACACAATTGTGTGATTAAGACCATTAATTTTGCATGAATTCAGAAAAGGATATTGGTTTATAGAATGAAAGAAGATGGGGATTGTAGAGATAATTTAGTAATATGAAAGGCAGGTAAACTGATTGTCCCAAACCACATAATCTTACTGATACAGATGGGTTTTAAAACTACAACTCCTTGCTTTTTCTAAGATAAACTTGTGACAAAATAAAAAAATTATATCTTATTTGTGAGATTCAAACTTTTTAATAATGTACATCATGAAGTTAGCCCAAACTGGATAACATTAACTTGATACCATAGTGATGCAGAAGAGGTGGAGAAAAAATTAGAATGATTCAGCCATTAAACCTGTCTATATGGAAGCTTCAATGTATATCAGACACTATTGGGTCCTGTGGATGCAGAATTAATGAGTAGCTCACAGTGTTAGGGAACAGAGAAACATTTACCAGCAAGGATAATGTAATAAGTGCAATTTGAAAGGCAAATCACGAAATGTGGGCACTCAGAGTGGGGAGGGATTAATTCAGCCTAAAAGATTTCTATTGATCCTGTTGTGGTGTCTCACAGAAGAGATGAGATTTGAGTTTAACAGGCATCTAAGGGGCTGAAGGCTATGCCAATCAGAAAGAACAGCAAAGGTATAAGATCTCATACAGCAAAGTGTGTTAAGGGAATAGCAGGAAATTCAACAAAACTCCAAATATTTATGCAAGAGCCTCAGAAATATATTTTGAAGAATTCTTAGCTTGTAAGAATCGAAAACCATTCTGTTCAGAAAAGCCTTGCTAATTTCAAATTTTGCTTAAGTAAAAAATATCCTTTAGAATACATTTTCACTCTTCCGGTATCAGCATTAGCAGCGTCTCCATTGACACTTACATTTTAATAATTGTCACAAGCTGTAAGTGTTGACCACCTGTGACTAACCACAAACTCTCATCATATTGGATATAATTTTGCCTATATGTCTTTGAAGAAATGTCTAGACTTTGTCAGACTATTTACATTTCAGTTATGAAATTCAATAAAATAAGAGGGTAACTCAAATAGCACTGACTAATGTGAACTGATGCAATGAGAATCTTTCCAGTTCCATGAGCAAAAAAATCTTCCCCGTATGGTATCTGCTGTTTGCAGTCTGTTCTTCTCTCAGAATAGTTACCACTCATAAAGCTTTTTTTTTTTTTCATACAGAAAGCAAAACTTTCTCATTCCTTAACATTTGTTTATACCCCAGTGGAATTCTTTTCCTAGGTTCAAGTTTGTGTGAGCCTGGAGGACATCTATATTATAATACCTTACATGTCTTACATGTCTTCCTCCCAGCCCTGAATAGATTGGATCTTGAGGGAAGGGATGAAATCTCACCCATGTAGTATTTCCAGTATCTGGCACTTAGTAGGTATTTTATCAATGAGAAATAGATGAATAAGTGAATGAAACTAGAGAAAGCCCCACTGATCTGAGTATTGTGAATCTAGAAGAAGTATAACTTAGATGTTTAAGAAAAGAGATTACCTGAAATGTTGGGATTTTATGGAGTCAAAAATAACCCTCTCCTTTTTACCCACTCCTGAGTTTGTAAAGTAAGACACATAAAACAGATGGACATTTCTTTTTTTTTTTTTTAAAGTAAGTTATATTACTGATAAACTGTTTAAAGATAATGATTTAAATTTACAGTAAAAATAATTTTCCAATACTTTATCTCAGGATTGCATAGACTTATCTCCCAAGTTATCAGCATAGCTGGACACTACAGAGCCCTCCCATAGGAGTCTCCTTACTAGTTGGCAAAGAGAAAATTAGATGTATTTGTTCATTCTAGAAATACTAATCATACACCTATTGTGTTCTAGGCAATAGAGTTATGATGTTGAATAGTTTCTGGGCTCACAACGTTGGATGGAAGTGAATAGGTGATTTCAATATAGCATAATGTAGGGCACTAAGGGAGAACAGGAAGAGCTCAAAGCCTGGACTTAGAAAACTTCAGGAATGTTTCCTATGGGATATCCAAGATGTGGCTTGAGAAGAGTAATAGCTCTCTAGTAAAAACGAATGTTCCAGACCAAAAAAATAAATAAATAAAGTAATGAAGCATAAAGAACCCTTTTTTTAAGTGATTGGAGGGTAGAATATGAATGGACAGAGAGATGGAGGGAAGGAAGAAAGAAGAGAAAAAAGAGTATGAAAACAAGGCATAAAAGGTTGGTAGAGGACAGTTCAGGAAGGCTTTGCAAGCAATTTTAGGTACTTTCCACTGGACTCTCTCCTAAATGCAGTAATAGTTAACTGAATGGTTTCCAGCTGGAGAATGACATGTTATTTTGTCCACTTTGTGAAATATGTTAGGGAAGATGGCAGGAGGATCATTTGGGAGACATGAACATCAGTAGAGGCAGGAAGATTGGAGAGAAGTAGACAGATTTGAGAAGCATATAGGATGCACTGTCAAGAGGAATTGGTGGCCGGTTAGCTGAAGAAGGAGGAGTCAAGCCCAATGCCATTGTTCTCTGGCCTAAGTGGAGAGTTGATGTGCCATTCTCTAATCAAAGTAAGATGGGGGGTCAAAGAGGGTGATTTAGGCCTATGATAATGAATTAATTGTTAGATTGATGAGTTTGGGGAGTCTGGGGATCATTATTGGCAGTAGGATATACAGAAAAATGAAACACAAATATAATCTGGGCTGGAGATAAAGATTTGAAGAACATTAACAAGATGATAAGTTGATCCAGGTGTTGACATTGCAAAACCTAAAATGGAAGAAATACTGAAAAACTAAAATACTCCACTGAAAGTTAACCCAAGATATAAAAATGATTTTGAAAAACAGATCCTTTGTTTTAAGTACACTGACATTGGAAAATCGAGTTAAAATCCTCACCAGAGGTAAGAAAGCAGATCCAACATCACTGAAAATCGCAGAGCTGGGAAGGACAGAATTGAGAGATTTTTCTCAGAATTCAAAAGAAAAAGATGAAGGGCGCCTGGGTGGCTCAGTTGGTTAAGCGACTGCCTTCGGCTCAGGTCATGATCCTGGAGTCCCTGGATCGAGTCCCACATCGGGCTCCCTGCTCAGTGGGGAGTCTGCTTCTCCCTCTGACCCTCCTCCCTCTCATGCTCTCTGTCGCTCATTCTCTCTCTCACAAATAAATAAAATCTTAAAAAAAAAAAAAAAAAGAAAAACAGATCCTTTGGAGAGTAGTTTTTACAAAAGATTCAAGTATTCCCCATGGGCAGTTATAAAGCAATCTATCTGCAAAGGTACATTTAGTATGTAATATGGGCTAATTGCCATGGATTTATTTGCTAAAGGTGGTTTTGGTTTGTTTGTTTGTTTTTCTCAGTTACAACTGGAAGAAAATTTCTCCCATGTTCATTTTTGCTCAGTATATGATTTGGAACAACTCACTACAATTAGCAACTTCAGTTCAGAACATTGCCAGGATTGAAAAAGCAAATTGGGACATGTCCTACAAATTAAAATGCATTGCCAAGTATCTTCAGGGTGCCTTAGCTCTATATGATTAGCTTCCCCATTCATCATGTGTTCATGCAGAATTTTACCATTCTGTCTTCAGAGAATACAGGTGCCCAATAATCAAGATGTAACTGAGTTAGAGGATTCTACTGCTGGAAGAAAACTTAGAATCTACAAAAGCCAAACCTCATTCAAGAATTATATATCTTGGAAAAATCTTTAAGGCTGTTTGGGGCAGTTTGCAACTGTGGGTAAAGATCCATTAGTGAGCTGTGAAATCACTTTGGTAGGTTACTACTTGCTTGTTTAAAAAACTGAAATAGAATAAAAATAGAGTAAAATAGACTAGAATAGAAAATACCAAAGCATGTCACACATGGAACAGGTAAATATTGTTTTGTGGAAAAACAAGCATGGATAGGACTAGAGAAGAAAAGCATTTTAGTGACAATAACAACCTGAGTAAATGTGGGAAAGTAAGAAAAAATAAGGAATGTGTGGGGAATATCAAATGGTTCACAATAGTTATTGTTGAATATAAATGCAGATGACTTATGAGAGATAAAACTGGACCATTACCGGAGCCCATATTGCATTGGGTCGTGAAAAATATTAAGGAATTAATATGTCATTCAGTAGGCAACAGAGAATCATGGAAGGTTTCCGATCAGGGAATCAACATGATAGAAAGTTTAATCCTAGAGCTTTATGTAAGGTTACCCTGTACAGAGATCAGGTAGCATTTGTAGCAATAATTCAGACATAAGGAACTTAAAATCTATATGTGCCGAATTTCTTCCTGACTCAGGGCTTTCTATGGGATGTTTCCTTTGTCTGGATGCTCTCCACCATAGCTGCTATCACCACCTTATGTTTAAGTTATTTTCTTCTAGTCTTTCATATATCAGTGAAATTTCCTCTCTCAGAGAAATTTCCTGACCTTCAACACTAGGTTAGGGTATAGATCACACTTACAACAATCAAATAACTAATGTGCGATTATTTAGTTTCTGTATCATCTGGCAGAATGTAAGGTCCGTAGCAGAGGGAATTTGTCTTGTTCAAAGCAATAATCTCAGCAATTAGAGTGGTGCCTTTTACACTGTTGATTATTAATAATTTTTTTGTTGAAAAAATGAGGAAGTGTTGATAGTGATCACAGGAAGAAAATTAAGTGCAGAGGACATTGTAAAGGAAAACTCAGCAGGACCCAGGGATTTACTAGGTATTGAAGCAAGGAAAAGGAAAGAGCCAAAGACTCTCATTCCTTCTTTCAACAAGCATTTGTCCCATATACTGTCTATGTCAGGCACTGTGCTGGACCCTGGGAAAATGGAGATGAGTAAGACATAACTTCATAGTCAGAAGTTAGAGCAAATTCTTATATAACACTTACTATATGCCAGGTACTGTTCAAAGCACGTGATATACAGTAACCTGATAACTTCACAAGGAAGGGACTATTATCATCCCCATTTTATAGATGAGGAAACTAAGACAAAGAGAGACAAATAACCTGCCTAAATTCACTCTAAGTGGCAGAGTAGGGATTCGGTTCCATTTTCTTAATTACCCTGCTTTCCTGCTTCTCCAGCCTGAAGCAAGGAACACAGACAGGTAAGCAGATTGTCACAAAGTGACATACTAGTATATGCATACACGTGGTCCAGAAGTAGCCCAGAGAATGAAGTGTAACTATCTATTAGAAAGGGAGGGTCAAAGAAGGCTCAATAGGGGAAAGGGACATGGAACTGAGTTTGGGGGATAAATTGGAGTTTGCCATGTGGGAAACATGATGGAGAGAGCACTCTAGGTGATACCTCTTCAAGATCAGAAAGTATGAAATAACATGATGTTTAGGGGGATCTACAATAAGTTTGGAATTTCTGGAAAATTCCTGGAAGCAGAGGACAACAAATGAGGCTAAAGAGGTTAGTGGGAGAGGTTTGTCTGCTATCCTAAGGAGCTGAGACCTAATTCTGAAAGCTGTAGGGAACACAGAAACATTATAAGCAGGAGGGGTGGGTAGCATAAATACAAGATCAGACTCGCTTATTAGAAATACCGTGAAGCTGATAGACTGAGAGGGTGAGGTAGAAGCAGAAAGACAGATTAGGAGGCCACTGTAATCAGCCGGGCAAGAGATTATGGGACAAATTTAAGGCAGTAATAGTGGACACAGAAAAAAAAAGGATCTATGTATGCTGCAGAACTTGGAGAGGCACTGGATGTTGGGAGAGAAAAGGAGAAAGTAAGGTCTTTTCAAGTTTCTTGACTTATAACATCAGACAACTAAAGGGTGGATGGGACAACCAACCAAGGAGAGGAGGATTTCAGAGATTAATGATGGTGGATTCCATCTGCAGCATGTGTCATTAGGGATAGCCTGACTTTCTGTGTAAAAAGTGTTATATGCAAACAATGAATCATGGAACACTACATCAAAAACTAATGATGTAATGTGTGGTGATTAACATAACATAATAAAAAAAAGTGATATACTCAGTAATGTGGGGTCTCCACTAAGTAAAATGTTTGAAGTTCATCATGGAAGCCATGAGTGTGAATAAAGTCACTGAGAAGGAACAAAGCAAAGATTTGAGGGCTGAACATAGAACCTTGGGGGATTGATCATAGCAGGGGTGGGAAGAAGGGGAGCCAGGGAAGTAAAGTAAATGTGACCAGAGAGGCAGGAAGATATTCAGCCAATGCATCACACATCACAGAAGCAACCTCTCCATGACTGCCATCTGGCAAATTCCTATGTTTGTTTTTCCATGCTCACTACTTTGGAAAGGTTTCCTTGATTGCCCTTTTCATGTAAATGATTCTTGTCCTTTGTTACCAACTGCTTTGGAAAGGTTCCCTACTTTGGAAAGGTTTCCTTGATTGCCCTTTTCAATGTAAATGCTTTTTTTTTTTTCTTCTTTTAATTTAATTTAATTTAATTATGTGAGTCACCATACAATACATCATTAGTTTTTGATGTAGTGATCCACGATTCATTGTTTTCATATAACTCCCAGTGCTCCATGCAGTAGGTGCCCTCTTTAATACCCATCACCGGGCTAACCCATCCCCCCACCCCCCTCCCCTCTAAAACCCTCAGTTTGTTTCTCAGAGTCCATAGTCTCTCATGGTTCGTCTCTCCCTCCGATTTCCCCCCTTCATTTTTCCTTTCCTTCTCCTAATGTCCTCCATGCTATTCCTTATATCCCACAAATAAGTGAAACCATATGATAATTGACTTTCTCTGCTTGACTTATTTCACTTAGCATAATCTCCTCCAGTCCCATCCATGTTGATGTAAAAGTTGGGTATTCATCCTTTCTGATGGCTGAGTAATATCAATGTAAATGCTTCTTGTCCTTTGTTACCAACTGCTACTTGTGTATAACTTGCATTTTATAGAAACTATCCCCTCACATTTCTGTCTGAACATCTGTCTTAATGTTTGACTGTAAGCATCTTGAGGACTAGAATAATAATCACATTTCCAATAGAAGATGCTTAATAAATGTGTGTTGAATGGAACACTTTGGGAAACACTAGATACCATTTAGACTCCCTCAGAAAGGGCCAGTACAAAATACATCTAATTCTATTCCCACTTGATGTTCCTAGAGTATGGTTACTTGCAGTTCTCAAAATAACTCATGTTGATCTCTTGTCCTGGAAAACTCATCTCCTATTAATTGCCTAGTAAAGTCCTACTAATCTTCTTTCAGAGCCCAATTACATCTTCCAGGAGGCCTTTGTCACTGCCAGCCCAGACATCAAGCCACCATCAAAGCCCCCAGATGCAAAAGTTAATCATCCTTCTTCTGCACAAACTTTGTCTTATGCATATTTCTGATTGCAATTTTTTTTGCTCTGACCACACACTGTGGTTCTGATGCGTTTATCTCTGTGTCTCACATCCTAAACTGTGAGCTTCTTGAGTGAAAAACAAATGTCTTGAACATCTGTGGCTCCAGCAGCTATCACAGAAGCCAGCACATGGTGGGTTCTTGGGAAATGAGTGAGGAATTGGATGGTTCACATCTTGTGGCCATTACGTGGACTACCACTAGAGGGCACTAGCAGCTCAATCAGACTGGAAGTGCTTGAGGTGTTCCCACAGGCTGAGACTTGGGGACAAGGCTGTTTGTGAAGGTACCAGACCTCAAGCCTGGACTTCTGTATTTCACCAGGGCAGCAGGACAGAAGGTGGTTGCTCTTACTTCTGCCTCAGCTTCTCTGCACTGAATACCTTATTGGATTTCTAATTACCTTCTCTGCCTCCATGCTGACATACAATGTGTTCCGCTTACCACATCAGGTGGGTCTAAGGAACAGCTTTATTCAAGTCTTCTTAGCATATTGTACAAGACCCTGTGCACTTGCCCAACCTGCCTTTGCAATTGTATGTCTGCCCCTGGTCCTGATCTTCCCCGGTACTACAAAGGCTCAAGAAACGTTTGTTGAACTGTGAAGTCATGATTTTTCCACCAGGGGCCATTAGGTAACAGACTGAGACTAGTGATTAGTTCCAAATGATCTGGGCAAGATAGAGGAGGGCAAAAATGAGGAGACCCTGAGGTCAAGCTAAGATTTCTGAGGTAAATGCACACTTGATTACCTAGTAGCTGGAGCCTTATCTGACCTTAAACTGGTTTTACTGTTTAATCCCTGTGTGGAGTCATTCAATTTTTAAGGTGCTATTTTTAGTTTATCAAAAATTAAATATGTTCTCCCCTCCCAGATTCCAGTGGAGAAGTATATCTGTCATATTAAGATACTTTTATCAAGTTCAATAGCCTTCTTGTCAGAAGTTTGTTGCAGTTAGTCACTCAGAATTATAAATATCTTTAGTCTCAGATGTGGTTGTGTTGGAGGAAGGGAGGGTGAAAAATGAGGAGGAGAAGAGTGGCAGTTGACTTTTTAAAAACTGCCATGTTAAGTGTTTTGAGTTGCTTCTATTGTTCTTCCTCAGGATTTGAGGTTTATTGAAAATGCTGATCTGAATGGGTATGGCCCCATGTTGGTAAAGTTGTGGGGGGTGGTTGGTGTTTTTCTTGGCCCTGTGTTCATATTGTTTTTTCTGCAAGGGATAGTGGTATTTCTCTTGAAGAACTATAAGTAACTTATTTTCATCTTGTAAACAGTGTGCGTAACTGATGGTGTTTCCCTCTGTGCAGTGGTTGTGTTTGTGCAATGGCTGAAAGTTTTGTCTCACTTCTAGTAGACTCATTTTTCAAATTGAAAAAAATAGCAACCATTATTGAATACTTAATACGTTCCAGACACTGAACCTATGTGCACGTAATCCTCACTACTTATAGTAATTTATGAATTAAGTTCTACTTTTATCTCCATTCTATGGTTGGAAAAAACTGAGAGAGGAAAAATTGAGTAAAGTGCCCAAGGGTTACTCAGCGCTAGTTCTTTGTGATGCCAAAGTTTGGGTGGCAGGTATGACATTCAGACCACAAATACAGATAAATATAAATTCTCTCATTTATTTATTTATTTATATTATTTTTTAAAGATTTGATTTATTTATTTGACAGAGAGCGAGAGAGCACACAAGCAGGGGGAGCAGGAGAGGGAGAAGCAGACTCCCTGCTGAGCAGGAAGCCTGATTTGGGGCTCCATCCCAGGACCCTGGGATCATGACCTGAGCCAAAGGCAGATGCTTAATCGACTGAGCCACCCAGGTGTCCTTATTTATTTATTTTAGAGAGAGAGTGAGAAAGCGCATGAGTGGGAGGAGCAGAGGGGGAAGGAGAATGAGGGGAAATGAATCTCAAGGAGGCTCTGCAGAGCCTGATCTGGGGCCAATCCCAGGACCCTGAGTCCTCTACCAGAGCGGTAACCAGGAGTCTGACACTCAATGGGATGAGCCACCCAGGCACTCTTCATTTACTTATTTTTATAGAATTAACCAAAATTGTTCTCTAAGTTTGTTTTGCCAGGGTGGTAGAAAATTCAATCTAAATCACTACTGGAACTCACCATACCATGGAGCTGTGTTATGGTCCTAGAGTTAGTTGTAGGTAGTACCACATCATCTAAGAGGCAGTCATTGGTCTCCTTACTGAGTACCAGTGAGATTCTCACTGTTCTAGACTATAATTTGATCCTTCTGACCTGGCCACCCTCCTGTTCCATCTCACATTTGAGTCTTCAAAGCGGATCTTTGTAGTTTAGAAGTTTGGAACTCCGGTGCCCAGGGTGCCACTCTCACGGCACATCAAGGAGACATTCCCGTCATGTGCCACCTCCCTGGAAGGCTGTTTTTGCTACTGAACAATGTGTGGTCCCAGACTTTGACCCTTTTCCTGAGTTTCTCAAAATTCCTCTCTACTCTCATCCTCAGGGTAATAGTAGTATAGTTTCTTCAACAAGCTCTCACTTCACACCACAAAGAGTCCTTCACTTTAAACATCTTTTGTTTTCCACTCTGCAAAAATCCCAGAGGCTAAGAAATAACAAAGGTCTATCTGTGAGATAAGAAAGTACAGGAAAAATAAAGGTAAGCTAATATTCCCATAAATTGTTCTGGCACATGCCTTTTTTTAAAGGTTTATCAGATGGGTTAGTCTGAACTGATATGAATTGGCTAATGAGATATAATGAGTTTTGATGACTGTGTCTTTCTCTGAAAATCCGTTTTATAGAACCCATTGCCAGGAATAGTAGTGTTTCTCTTAAACCTCTGGTTTATTTTTATGTTATGGATACCCTGAGTCATATGGCAGGCATTTCCCTTCCTGTAGGTCTTTTGGAGACATTTTGATCAGCTAAGTGTCTGTGTATTCTAATATTCCTAAGAAATACTTTCTAGGCTGAAATTTTTGAAATAAAGAGAGATTTGTTTTAAAAATACCCACATTATCATATATGTCAGGACATGGTGGGGAGGGAAGTCTAATGAAAGTGGTCTCTGATTCAGTCTTTTAAAAAGAATTTTTAACATTTCTCTTTTTAAATATCTAGATTTTAGATTTTTATGTTTAACTAAGAAATATGGTGTTAATACTAAGTAACACTTGTTTAGACCTGATATCACAAGTGTATATATATATATATATATATACAACCCAAGAACATATAGTGCCTTCATCTTTGTTTCTTAAGTATTTGCTTTTCCTCCATGGAGTTGGGGGGAGGGAAAGTCAGCCCAGAAGGCACAAAATTGTGCCTTCCAGCTGGAAGCAAAGCACAGTATGGATTTGCATGTACTTACACCTCCTCTGCCCCAAGGCAGCTCCACAGACTTGAACCTCCCCACCCTTCAGAACAGGAGAGAATTGAATTTATTTCCACTTAAGTTCCTGGAGGTTGCCATGTTCCCCGTGGGCACTCAGTATTGACTAAATTGAATGTTCCCTGTGTTATCTTCCTTTCTCTCTTTTTCCTTCCCTGGTCCTCTGGCTATTTCTTGGGGCCTTGACAATTTATATATAAATATATATTATTTATATATATATATCAGTGTGAGGCCTCTCTATTTTAATATCACTTCTTCATGTTTGTTTGTTCTGTGTCTGGGTCTTTTCTCAGTTTCTCTTGGAATCGCCCCTCTCTGTTTTCTTTCTCTGAGATTTCCCCTCTGTTCTTCCACTCCTCCTCTCCATCTCTCTGTCTCTCTCTCTCTATCATACGCACATGCACATACCTTTCTTTATTTGTTTTTGCTCCCCTCCTAGAGTTATCATCTGAAGGGGTTCAGAATAAGCTTCCCCAAAATGTGCTACTTTGGCATGTAGATTCTTTGGGCTCAAGTCAGTCAAGGCCCAAAAGACTCAGGAAGAGCTTTTTACCATCCTCTTAGCTACCTACAAGAATTTAGATAGAGGGCCTAGTGTAGGAAGAGAGCAATCACCAGATATAACTACAAGGAATATGGGGCAGGGTGGTAAACTGGGGGGGAAGGAAGTGCAGGAGGGCCTGAAGGCCAACTTTCTGTGTCCCATTATCTCTGCTTTGCATGGCAAACATTTGTTTACCACACATTTGCTCTTCCCATTTTCCCATGAATTGTCTTTCTCCCCTTTGATGTCTCAGACTCTTACCCCCTTCTCCTTAGTTCAGGATGACATATAAGCCTTAGTTGCCTGACTGGTTGGGGGTCTCATATTGGGACTCTCCATATACCCTCTCCTCCATATACCCTCTTAGATAGCAATGGGACTCTCATATGTATGCAATTAAATTTGGGACTCTCATATGTATGCAATTAAATTTGTTTTCCTCCTGTTAATTTTTCATATGTCAATTTAATTAGTAGACCAGCCAAAAGAACCTAGAAGTGTAGAGAAAAAATTTTTCCCCTACACATCAAAAATCATTGCCTTTTTTCAAGAAATTCGACACATTTGAAAATTTTTTTATAAATGCTCAGAATAATTAATTTTACACTTTTTCCCCTTAAAAAGCATTTTCAGTCCCTAAATATGAGAATGCGGGAAAAGTGAATTCATTTATATTAACCACAATATGGTCTAAGTCATGTAGAGTGATTGTGTCAGCTCTCTTCTGAATTTTCTGTTTGCAGTCTGCCCGGACAGCACTGCATTCCTCTGCTCTTTCTGACACAAATACAGCGACATTTCACCAGGCGACTATTAGCCTAGAGGGAATACTAACTTCCCCCTTCCCCTAGAGTTTATATCCCATTCCAGTAATTTGGCCCCAGATACTGGCACAGAAACACTGGTTGCATAAAGTCCTTGGAGCCTGATACTTACTTTTTGTCCTCTGTGCCTCCAATTTTAAAGACTAAAATGGGACACTGGTTTGCTACGACTTTCCTACAGCCACTTTCTGGTGAAGATTTAAAGGGTGTGATCAACCTCCTCTGGGGTTTCACACAAGTTACTGTACTGCCTTGGGAATTAAAATTAATCCTCCAAACATCACTGGTGCCTGGAAAGGTAACAAACTAATTGCTATCTAAGAGGGTATATGGAGGATTGAACTTTACAGTGTCCCTGGTATGGATAGACTATAAGCAAAACCTCTGCCCTTATGTTTAGGAGAAAAATCATATTTTCTTTTCCCTTTAAGCTCTCATTATTGAGAGCCTAACATGTGCCAAGCACTTTTTGCAAAATATCTCATTTACTCTTTAGAGCAACCCTGCAAGTTAATATGATGACCGCCCCCCCCCCCCCGCCCACCAATTTGGCAGATGAGAAACTGAGGCTGTTAAATGACTTGACAAAAATCATAGTAGAGTTGGAACTTGTTATGTATGAGTATGAGTATTTTTATGTTATTGAAGTCAATTTTTATGCCTAGAAGAGGGATACACAAGATTTTTTTGGTGCACAATTAATATTTAATTTATTTGAAATCCTTATTTTTCTTAAGCTTGTATGTTAGTTTACAAATTTAATTAAGAACTCATAAATCTAGCAAGTCTTATCATTATTTTGAAGGAATACTTTACAACTTAATTAAATTATTTGAATATTTAGCCACATTTATCAATGTGATATATTTTTATTTCCTTTTTAAGTACATTGTGTGACTTAACAATCTTCCCAATAACTTAAGTAGTTCTTACAAATCTAATAAATTAAATTTATAGATATGGTGAACTGCAGGCTCTCTTAAATGTTCCAAGTGAAATTTCAATCTGAAATTAAAAGTCTAAAGCAATGAATCAATTACTCATTTTTAACTTGAAATTATAAGGTTAGGCTGTTTTTCTAATAGACCTAATTTTCTTGACCAGTAAAATAATTAAACTTCAAAAATAAGCACAGATTCCTAAATGCAGATATTTTAGGGCTAACTTTTATATTTTGGTTTTCTTATACATAACACTAAATTTTGCTATCATTAAAAGATAAGGGGGCGCCTGGGTGGCTCAGTTGGTTAAGTGACTGCCTTCGGCTCAGGTCATGATCCCAGGGTCCTGGGATCGAGCCCCGCATCGGGCTCCCTGCTCGGCGGGAGGCCTGCTTCTCCCACTCCCACTTCCCCTGCTTGTGTTCCCTCTCTCGCTGTCTGTGTGTGTGTGTGTGTGTGTGTGTGTGTGTGTGTGTGTGTCAATTAAATAAATAAATAAAATCTTTAAAAAAAAAAAAAATTTAAAAAAGATAAGGACACAATATCTCCCCAATAATTTTGATGTTACTTTCCTCAAGTAATTTTAGGGGCTGCCTTCTCAGTTTTCTGGGGTTTCTTAAAAACATGACTGGACCCTTATCTGCTTTATCTGTAATGCCGTTGGGACACATTGAGCCTTATTTACGTAGGTCAATTCTCTCTATGGTAGACAGCGTTCTAAGATGACCCCAAAGATTTCTGCCCCTCGGTGTACACAACCTCTATAACCATCTCCCCTTAAGCATGGGTAGAACTTGTGAACATGAATTATCACCCCTGCAGTTGTTATGTCACATGGCAAAAGGAGTTTCCCAGATGTAACGAATTTCCATATGTAATGAATTTGAGTTCGTCAAAGGGGAAAAAATTTCCTGGGTGGGCCTGATTTAATCAGGTTCAGGTGAGCCTTAAAATAAATGAGAAGTAGTGACAGCACTTTCCTGCTGGCCTTGGAAAGGGACTTTCAAGCCTCAGATGAGATCATAGCCCTGGGTGACACCTTGGTTTCAGTCTGATGAAACACTGAGCAGAAGATCCTGCTAACCCACACCCAGAGTCCGCCATAGGAATTGTGAGATAATAAATTTGTTTTGCTTTAACCTACTAAGTTTGTGGTGATTTGTTAGAAATGGATAAAAAACTAATACAGTCTCTAACTGGGGTGCTCTCACCATCTGTGTGCTTCAAGGTCAAATTTTACATACTTAAATCTTCTGTTTACTAACAGAGATCTGAACCCACTCCCACCACCACCACCCCCTAGGCTGTTGTCCCTTGATAGAATTTTGCATCATTTGCTACTGCTACCTGAGATATTTAAATATCTTCCTAACTACAAGAACTCTGTCGAATTTCTAAGTTCCTGTAGATAGTAACTTGAGGGAGCTCCTCTGTGTTTCTTATATTCTTCCTGTATTTGGGCCATAACTCTTCTAGACAGTACAATGACATCCCACTAAATTCTGTATATCTTTCATCATTTTGTCTAACTATTCCAATGTCAGTTTCTGGAAAACACTAGATTCCAAATCTATGATTCTAGAGTCAGACTCCTTCTACTCTTCCCTTTAGTAAACAAGGATAAGCTAGGTTTTGATGAACAGTCATGAGTGCTGAAATGATATTGAGATTCCTATTGTCCCTCACCATCCTGAGAGCATTCTAAAATTTCTCTGACTTGTGCTTCTTGGGTTTTCTCTGGTTTCTCTAACAAGATAGTAATTATATTCTAACAACATCACTTACTTAGTCCCTCAAAAATGTATAATAAGCCTTCATCAAGCAATCCTTAAGTCCACTTGTGCATTTATTCATTAAGCTTTTCTCTTAACAGTACAATGATAGCTGATCCATAATGCACAATACTCTGAGACGTACCAAGCATAAGAGATAAAATTCCTATTCCATAAGACTTTATGACCTAGCTGGAAACAAGGTATGGATACAAAAAAAATTCATAGTTTTGCAAACAAAATAATTTATGTTAAGTGATACATGTTAAGTGATATCACTGGTAAAAATAATAAGTGGAGGTATAGATGAGGTTAAGTTAAAAAACTTCATGGAGCAAGTAGAGTTCAAGTTCATTTATTCATTCAACAAACATATATTTAGAATTGCTGATGTGTCAGTCACCGTGTTAGGCTCTGAGGGTCCAAGAATAAGGCACAGTCACCCTCTTCATCAAGCTTACATTGTAGCCAAGAAAACAAAAACATAAGAAAAGTATGAGGACACACACTATGATAAGCACCATTACAGTGGTGTATACAATATATAATGCAAAGCAAGTGGAGAGAGGGATTGGGCTGGAGATGAGAATGGGTGGAAGTCTGTGGGGAGGGACCATTTCAAGAGGTGATATTTTTGCTGAGCCTCATAGCCTGAATAACACTTGCCTTTTGTTAGCCGTTTCCTGCACAACAAGAACTGCCCCCAGGCTCTTTACACTAATGAACCTCATATAATCCTCACAACAACTTCATTCGATCAGGGATATGATGGCAGTGGGGAGTAATTCCTGAAGAGGACGCTAAAGTCATCCTGTCACACCTTGTCTTCTCCTCCACCACTGCTCCAATCAAAGCTATTCTCATCTCTCTCAGACTTTGGCTGAAGCTGCTCTCTCAGCTGCTGCCATGGCCTTACACCTGGTCTCTTTGTGATCTTTTAAAAACACCAATCAGATAATGTCAGTGCTCTGAACAAACTTTCCAGTAGCTTCCCATCTCACTGGCTTTAAAACCCAAGGTTCTTACCATGGCTTTCAAGATCCTACATGATTTTTAAGATCCTACAAGATCTTCAACTCCTATGACATCATTTCCTACCACTCTCTCCTGACTCCATCGCTCTACAGCCCCCTTTCCCTCTCTTTGCTGCTCCTCAAATGTGCCAAGAATGCTCCTTGCTGATCCTCTTGCCTGGAACACTGTCTCCCAGATATTGGCACACCTCACTCCCTCCTCCATTCAGGTCTCTGATCAAATGTCATCTTCTCAGAAAAGCCTTCCTGACTAGCCTGTGGAAAACATTACCCACTCTCCTTTCCAGTCCCACATCTCTGAATCCTTACCCTGCTTTCATCATGACTTTTACTGGATATTTTCTGTCTTCCTCAATGAGAATAAAGGCCTTGAACTTTATACAGTTCTTTATCCCCAGTGTGCAGCACAAAGGCTAGCACTAGAAGCTCAGTAAATATTGTTGCATTTGTGCATTCATGAATGAATGAAATGACTTGTCAACGTCACACTCTGGGTGTTTGGCAGAGCCGGCCTTTGGATCCAGTCTTGCCTAATTCCAGACTCCAAGTTCTTAAATACTTCTTACTCCTGAGGAAGAAGAGGAAGAATAAGTTGACACTGGGGAAAGCTGGAGCATACAGGATGTGAGAAAGACTTCACTTTCCTGAAGGTGAAACTAGGAAGATGGTTTGGGACAGACCAGGAAGGATCAGGAAGTCTTGAAAAGAAGCTCACAATTTCCCCTGTGGACATGGAGAGAAGGCTTGCAGCATGGTGTTAAGAGCCCCTCTAAATGCTAATGGTAAGAGCTTGAGACTGTCTGAACTGCAGAAAGGGCATTTATATACACTCTAATGGCACTCAGATTTTTTTCATCTCCATTAGATTTCTACAGAACACTGCAATCTAAAAGGGACCAAGTGGAGAATTTAGTAAATAGATTCCTTCTTGGTATTTTTCACACCTGACTTGGTATAGACTTTTTTTTTTAAGATTTTATTTATTTGACAGAGAGAGAGTGTGAGCACAAGTAGGGGGAGCGGCAGGCAGAGGGAGGGGGAGAAGCAGGCTCCATGCTGAGCAGGGATCCCAATGTGGGGCTCGATCCCAGGACCCCGGGATCATGACCTGAGCTGAAGGCAGACTTTTAACGACTGAGCCACCCAGGCACCCTGGTATAGACTTTTAAAAGCTGAAGTTTCACATTATGGTTGGATTTGCTCTCCAATCTCTTTTGGTGATCATTCTGCATATTGTTAATCATAATTATTATACTTCTTTTTTAATGCAAATGTGTATATGTTGTCCTTGGTCCCTGTTGAGCAGCATCCTTTTATTTTTATTTTATTATTATTTTTGTATGTGTATATGGTGGGGTAGGCAAGGGGAGAGGTGAGTCTCAGGTTTCTGAATCCATACGTCCTGATATTTCTTATGGCCAGGGAAATAATGGAAGATGGTTTCTTTTCAGTTCAATTCTAGGTTCTTTATATGATGGATTTTGTTTATTGCTCTTGATACTTATTTTCCAATGAAGTCCCTAAGTAATTTCTCTCTGTTTTTAAATTTCCAAAGTTTTGTTATCCTCTCTGGTGCATTAGAGAATATGAATGTGAGCTGCCTGATTTATGTCAGCTATTATTTTCTATCTGGGTGGCTATGCTAGGTTTCATAATATGCCAAAGCTCATATTCAAATACAGACTATAGGCCAGCATGTAAACAAGAGCAGAGAAATATTTTCTTTCTTCCACTGAGTAACTCAAAATAAGGGTGGGAAAAGGCAGCTTCATATGGGTTTAATCCTGGCTGGAAAACAATGAAGCAACAACACTGTCTCTTTCGTTTTGGTGGTAATCAAAGCATGCAAAGCTGTGGCTGTTGACCCTTTGAAAAGCAGCAGAACTGTACCATGTATGCTGGCAAGCAGCACCCTGGCCTTTTTCCAAGCTGAATAGAGAACAGCCCCAACCAGCCCGCTGACTGAGCCGGAAAAGCAGCAGCACCGTTGTGTTGCAGGAGACGCCTAAGAGGGATGAAGGGCACCAGAGAGATAGCTTTTTATGCTCTCAGGCAGAATCAAAGCTTCGGAAAAGCCACCATGCAAAGAATCAATACTAAAGGCCCAGAGAGAACCACAGATACAGGAAGGGAAGCTCAGGAGTGGCAAAATATATGTTGACCCTCATTTTCCAGTCGGCCTCCCAGGCTTTTAAAATCACTGGAGATGCTGGGAAAGGGGCATGTACTCTTCTGTAGTAAAAAAGTAGGCCTTGATTTGTGTATTTGGGATTTTTTTTTCCTTGTGATGGAGGGACATGGGATATGGCAGTGCTGTTGTTTACCCATGCATTTGTGCAAATGAGGAAAAGGCCCTTCTTCCTTAGAGATCCTTCCCCCATCTGCCCAGCACCTTCGTGTTGTGAACATCATGCATGTAATTTGCAGCCATCTGAGACAGAGTGAGCCATAGTACACTGCAAGAGTGTGGGAGGTTTCTTAGGAAAGCAAAATGCTTGAGAGCTCCTGAATTTGTCTGGTGTTTGAGGAAGTTTTCCCCCTTTTTTTATACCACCTTCACTTAGATTTACATGCGGCTGATCTACTACTGGATCTAAATCTGTGCTAAATCACCCCTTTGCAACATGCAAATTAACCCCCCAAAATCTAAATCCAGTGCATCAGGAGAATTTCCACTTAAGGTTGTTCTGCTCCATCTTGTTGGTTTATATTTTATTTATGTTTTGTTAATAATAAATGTAATTATTTTATTTCTCTGTTGGACAAGTTTAGTTTGAAGGTGCAAAGCCAATTATTTTAATTTTTTAATTTATATATAAAGATTAACAAGGCTTGCTTTCAGAAAAAATTAAATTACTAAAATAATAAAATAAAACAAGAATCACAATACAAGCCCAATAATATGTCAAATTAAGTGTTCAGATCAGGTTCCTATTCTAGGTGAGTATATAATTATTTGTATAAAGTTTATGCCCTATAGTTTTTTTCTTGCATTGATAATATATTAGGTGATTCCTGATGTGATATCTTGATAAAACCTTGAGCCGAGAAGAAAAAAATGTCAGATTACTAACTTCCTCTTGAAAGCCCCAGGTATCTGTGAAGACTCCTTCTTAGGCTCCTTCTCTTGGGTTAGTTTGCTTTCTTTACTGTTAGGAGTTACCTTCTATTTTACCTAATACCGTAGCTCTTTTCATGTCCTTCATCCCCAAATGTCACTCTTGACCTTTACTGTGTGACTACCTGAAGTTGTACACTAAGCATGCATGAATTCTTCTTCACTCTTTCAGAAACTTCATTTGGTGCTTTAATGGTCTACCATTTCAATTCACCTCAATTCAACAACTATTTCTTGATAAACTATTATATACAGACCACTAGACGAGGACTTTGAGGGACACAAAGTTGAAGGAAAGATAAACCTTGTACTCAGCATTCAACAGGCAATAGCAACAATGATAATAAAAACTGGCATTTAACTTTTATTCAACATAATACTAGAAGTCCTAACCACAGCAATCAGACAAGAAAAAGAAATAAGAGACAAAGAAGAGGCAAAGAAATATTGTAAAGAAGAAGTTAAACTGTCACTGTTTGTAGATGACATGATAATATACATAGAAAATCTTAACAACTCCACCAAAAAACTACTAGAAGTAATAAATGAATTCAGTAAAGTAGTAGGATACAAAATTAATACCTAGGAATCAGTAGCATTTCTATACACTAACAACAAAGTCACAGAAAGAGAAATTTAAAAACAACACCATTTACAATTGCACCAAAAAGAATAAACTACTCAGGAATAAACTTAACCAGAGAGGTGAAAGACCTGTACTCTGCAAACCATAAAACACTAATTAAAGAAATAAAGAGGGCACAAACAAATGGAAAGATATTCCATGCTGATGGATTAGAAGAATTAGTATTATCAAAATGTCCAAATGACCCAAAGCAATCTACAGATTCAATGCAATCCTTATCAAAATACCAACAGCATTTTCCACAAAACTAGAACAAATAATACAAAAGTTTGTATGGAACTGCAGAAGACCCCAAATAGCCAAAGTAATCCTGAGAAAGAACAAAGCTGAATGTATCACAATCAAGATTTCAAGATATACTACAAAGCTGTAGTAATAATCAAAACAGTATGGTACTGGCACAAAAATAGACACATAGATCAATGGAACAGGATACAGACCCCAGAAATAGATATATGGTCAATTAATCTTTGACAAAGGAGGCAAGAATATACAATGGGGAAAGGCTGTCTTTTCAACAAATGGTGTTGGGAAACCAACATCTACATGTAAAAAGAATGAAACTGGACCACTTTTAACACCATACACAAAAATAAACTCAAAATGGATTAAGACCTAAACATGAGACCTGAAACCATAAAAATCCTAGAAGAGAACACAGGCAGTAATTTCTCTGACAGCCATAGCAACATTTTTCTAGATGCGTCTCCTGAGGCAAGGGAAACAAAAGCAAAAATTAACTATTGGCACTACATCAAAATAAAAAGCTTTTGCATAGCAAAGGAAACCACCAACCAAACAAAAAGAGAACCTACTGAATGGGAGAAGATATTTGTAAATGATATATCTGGTAAGGGGTTAATATCCAAAATATATAAACCAACTCAACACCAAAAAACAAGCTATGGATTAAAAAATGGGAAGAGGATGATTTTTTTTCCAAAGAAGACATACAGATGGCCATCAGACACATGAAAAGATGCTCAGCATCACTCATCATCAGGGAACTGTAAATCAAAACACAATGAGCTATTACCTCATACCTGTCAGAATGGCTAAATCAAAAACACAAGGAACAATTGTTGGCGAGGATGTGGAGAAAAAGGAACCCTCCTGCACAGTTGGTGGGAATGAAAACTTGTGCAGCCTCTGTGGAAAATATTATGAAGGTTCCTCAAAAAATTAAAAATAGAAATACTATAGTATATTCTTATCATTAGTTTACTAATAAGAACCCTGAAGCTTGTAGAGGATAAGTGATATTCTTAAAATCAGAAAGCCAGTAAGTGGTAGATTGAACATAGTAAGGAGCATGTGCCAAGAGCTGACAGGGACCAGACCCAGGCCTCATCTCAGCTGCGTGCTCATGGACTGATGTGTGTGTGTGTGTGTGAGCTTTATTCAATCATAAAACAAGTTTCGCATAATTGTAAAGCAGGTTCTTCAGGATTCCAAATTCAATTTCATTATGCATTTCACTTGGCTTCATACACGTCACACAAGGAAAGCACAAGACAAAGTTGCACAACATAGAAGATACAGCGAGGGGTAAGGAGTTAACAAACCAAACTCAAAGTCAGTTACTGTGTTCAAGCAGTGGAGGATCTCTGTTATGTTCAGGGATTCGCTGGGCAGAGCCTTTGGCAGCCATTGCCTTTTTTGATGCCATCAAATGTGAAAGGGTCAGCGTCTGCAGAATCTGACAGTTTGGTGCAAAAATCTTCCCTTTTTGAAAGAGTTGAATCAATCTGGGGCGTCTGCGGGCCTCCCCTGGCTCTGCTGGTTATCAGTTTGGGTGTCACCAACCTGTGCTGGTTTCAGCGATATTGGGTCTAGCAAAGATGCCCTTGACTGTTTACATCACTGCTTGACGTGAGCGACTCCATCTTGTGCCCTACATACATCCACAGGAGTTGTGTTTTATTTCTTTCCTACCTTAAACACCGTGAGCCCTCTTACTTTCTTCATATTTATTTGCATGCTATCTTCTCAGGAACCTGCATCTTTGCCCCAGTGACTTCTCATCTTATAAAACTCACCTTTAGCTTCCACAGGCTGGGCTTCCCTGACACAGTCCCTACCAGAGAAGACTAAGTGGCTCTTGTTTGGATTTCATGTGCAACCAACAAATCCACTCTCACGAAAACTTACCCCACTCCTTTGTCTCTTTCTGATCCTAGGCCAGGAGCTGCTAGCAGGCGGGGACTTTTGTTCATCACACAGGCACTCGACTGGTGATTGTTTAACCAAGGATGAAGAAACAATAATCCAAAAATGATTTCTATTTGATTTTAGAATGCATTTCCTGTATTCCCGTCTGCTATAAACACAATCACCCATGACTGGAGATGTCACCCTCAGACTTAGAGCTTAAGAAGGAAACAAACAAGCAAAAAAAGCCCCTCCAGCTTTAAAATATGGGAACATGGGGTGATGTCTGCAACTGCTTGAGGGTGTGGAAACAGAGTCCGTGCCTTATACATCCACTGTGGCTGGCCCCCCAGGGCCGGAACTGTGTTCTTGAGCCATGCTGTTTGCTTTACAGCTCGTGGACTTGCACAGAATTCTTTTTCTCTAACAACAACAATCATAAAAATAGCATGGTCTTTTTTGCAACCTTACTCATAGCCTAAGGAAGGGAAGATTACAAAATTATGCCAGTGTAAGATCATCACTGGAGATCCCAAAAGGTCCTAACAATGCTTAGCAAATACTTTATATAATTTGGAGAACCGAGTAAGAGAGACATGTGCCATGAGTCCTAGAAAAAGACATTTGAGGTTGCCCTTAAAAGTAGGAATGCAACAAATCAACACAATCTTTGCTCTGAAATCTCCCTCCACTGGGAGGAGCAAATCCAAAATAAGTCTGAGTCAGTTTCGAAAGGACTTCCTCTAGGCCAGAAATGAATAAGTATTACGGAACATCTATGAGATGACCTCTGGTGTGAAGTACCTAGAGGTGAGGTAGCAAAACGTGGAGTTTCAGGGGAAAAAGGACTGGAGGCCGACAGACCTGCATTTCAGTGCCTTATTAGCTGTTGCTCTGAGGCCTGTTCAGGAACCTCTCTAGACCTGTGCTTTCTTGTCTGTAACACGCCGGTAATAACCCTACCTCAGGTATGGTGTGACATTTAAACAAAATCGTGTATTCAGAGTACTCAGCAAAGTGCCTGGCGCGGAGTGAGGTTTGGTAAACGGCGGCTATCACCTGCTGACATGTGTTTAACGTGGCTGGTACCAAGCACAGTCAATCTCAAATGAGACGCATACAGAGAAAACCTGTTACAAGGGAAAGTACATGTCTAGTGTTCGTGTACTCATAAATTACACCAGACGCTCCAAGGATAAACACAGCCCTGCCCTCTGTCTTCCTCCTCCACTAATTGTAACCTCCATTAGAGCAAGAACATTTCTTCGTTTCCCTTGCTAGGTTTCTAGCATATAACATAATACTATTCTCACAGCACATCTTGGAGTATATACTGAACAATATTTCATCCATATGCATTCTGCACTTAGGTGATTGGCTGCTGGAGAGCAGAAACAAGGTCGACTGTTGTTTATTTGTTTTTATGCTCAGTTAACCACTGAGTATGAACTAGAGGGAAACTAAGCATGAAGCAAAACAGCTTAGATTAGATCTAGTTTACTAGCTCCAAATCCAAAACTTACTAGATCATTGTCCTCCTCGTGTCGTCTGAGGGAAGGTACCATGTGGCTGGTACCTTATGTCACCAAACCTAATTTTCATGATAATCCACGAGGTAGATCCTCATTTCCCAGGGTACGGAGGAAGCTAACTAAGGCTCTGAACAGTGAAGACTTTTCTAAAGCCAGACAGATAAGTATGCAACACCGTGATTTAACTCTAGAAGAGCTCAATGCTTTCTCCCACAGCACACGGCCTCGTGTCGGCGGTGACAGTGGAGTGAAGAATGATATCGGGCCGGGGCCCACGTGCTGCAAATTGTAGTGTAGGATCTTGGTTGTTCTGCTCAGCACGCATCTTTTCTTGTGACACTGTAATTTCCTGATGAGGCGACTCACCAAGACTTTCCCCAGCATCTGCCTTATCCTGTGAGGTGTCAAGATCATAGAGAGAAACCATTAGTTTCATTAAAATCCAGCTCCCTGAGTTCATATGTCAATGTTCAGGCAGGAATGTGAAATGCCTTTTACATGACTAAAAGCTCTTCCCTGAATAGTCAGGACTTTTCCATGAATGGATAGAATTTTATTATACAAGATGTTCAAATAAGTCAGGAAAGATTCCTTTGAAAACTACTGCCAAGACGAAATTCTCCAAATGTTCCAGTCCAGAGGATGTTTGCTGCTGGGAAGACAAGCAACAGAGAAAGTTCATTTGTTGGTAGCTTCCCTGATATTTTAATTATATTCTCCAAATTCTGTTTAACATTTTCTTTGATCCAATAATTATATTCTCAAATAAAAATGTTTAATCCACATGCAATAGTAAAATTAATGTATATCTTTTGCCTTACACTGAAATGAAATTGCAAATGCCAAGAAGCACATTTTGCTTCTAGTCAGAATGGAAAGTAACCTTTTGAAGGGCCTGATAAATTTGACTTCTTATGTAGTTTTCTGATAATCATCAGTTTAACTCTGTTAAATACCAAATGGCATTTTAAGCCTGCAAATTGGCCAGAAAACTACGTTGAATTCCCACTGTCTTAAGTGACCTTGAATAGCTTAGCACATTGCAGTATCCTTCTGGTTGTCTGATACATAGCATATTTAGTTATTTTCTGCTCTTGTTGAAGGCAAACTCATCATGTCTTTCAAAAAATGTGTTACGTAATTCATTTAACCAGGGGGGGAACATTAGCATTTTTAAAAATTCTGTGAATTTTTAAGTTCCTGTGGCATTTGGATCAAGGCTCACCTTTAGACAAAAGAACATTAAAGTTACTCCTTGCTGCTTGAAATCCCTCCCTTGAAAGTCACTCCTATCCACATCAGAGATACACTAATCCTTATGATGGTCTTATGGAGTAGATGTTAGTAATTCTACTTTATAAATGATGAAAATGAGACTCGAGGAATGTAAATATTGTCCATGCAACTATAAAGTGCCCCAGGCAGGGGACAAACCACTAGGTCTGACACCAAGTCCAGTCTTTTTACCTACAGCATGACTTTCTTAGCATTCCCTTATTTTTCTCCCCCTAAAGCTTTTCTCTTGACATTTCAACTCTAAAGACTCCCACAGTACCATAATTAGAAGTCAGAATTCTGACAAAGAAATGACAAATAGAAGAAATGACCAAATAATATATAAGTCATGATCTTCACCTATCCTTTTTTTTAATTTTCTCCAAACTACTTGGTAGTTGATAGTTCACCCTCCGTGTATTTGGGCTTTCTGGGCAAGTCTGTTGCTGGGCATGAATTAGCAACGCTAACAATCAAGGTTAACGTGGTTAGTATTCTAAAGGTTCGAGCAGGCTTGTCTCTATCCCTAAATAAGAAGAGTGCTTCCAGGATTCAAGTGGTAGTTTATGATCAATCATTGCCTTTGAATAGCAGTTACTCCTCATTCCATGCAACTACAAAATCCATGAAATTTCATGAAAAATCCACTGTAAGGGCTGACTGAATCAACAACACTTTAAAACCAGGCTGGGAGAGGCAAAGCTGAAATTTGGATACCAGATCCTGCAAAGATGTTTTAGAATGCTCTGTTTAGTCCCTGCAGTGAGATTTCATAAAAACCAACTTCTGTTTCACAGAAAAGGCTCACAGCATACTTGAGGAAGAAAATACAGAGAATAGGAAAGGAGCCAGGCCTCACGGAATGTCAGGCACAGTATTGTGACATCCAGTGGACACTGTATTCTCTTACAGTCTGCTTTATTTGTATTGTCATCATATAAGAGAATGAGAGTTTCAAAACTCAGGCGAAGTTTACAGAGGGGCTTTCAGCTGTGGTCGAGCATTGTACTAGACCAAGGAAGCAGGCCAAAGAAACCCTTCCCACAGATCCTTATGGTCTGTAACAAGGTCCCCATAAACCCAGAGTAATATTAGGAAGTAAGGGCGATGCAGTCCTTGCTCTCATGTTGTTTGGTAGAAGGCTGAATCTGCTTTTGCTGGAAAAACCCCCCTTTGCAGTGAGATGATAACATTCCTGAAAGTTTTGGTGTTAAAATGTCTTCTATTTGAAAAGATGAAGATAATAGACTGCAGGGTTTTTGTGGGTTTTTTTTAATTCCTTAATTAAATTACAAGTTTGTCATTGTTAAGGGTTGAATTTCATCCCCTAAAAGATGTTGACGTTTTAATCCCCAGTACCCGTGAATGTGACCTTATTTAGAAACAGTCTTTGCAGTTGATCAAGTTAAGATGAAAGCATTAGGGTGGGTCCTACTCCAATATGACTGTGTCCTCACACAAAGGGGAAATCCGGACCCAGAGACAGATGCATACAAAGGAAAGATGAAGTAAAGATACTGGGAGAATGCCATCTACAAGCCAGGGAATGGCAAGAATGCCAGCAAGCCACCAGAAGCTAGGGGAGAGGCATGGAACAGATTTCCCTGCACAGCCCTCAGAAGGAACCAAATGTGGGCACACCTTGATCTCTGTTTCTAGCCTCCAGAACCTCAAGACAATACATTTCTGTGATCTAAGGCTCCTACTTTGTGATGATTTTTTATGGCAGTCCTAAGAAATTAATGTAGCCATTCTAGATCAATTATCTGTTTTTATTTTTATCTTGTTTTGCTTTTTGAAATTTTATTTTATTTTTTGAAATTTTATTTTGTTTTATTTTTTTTTATTATGTTATGTTAGTCACCATACAGTACATTATTAGTTTCTGATGTAGTGTTCCATGATTCATTGTTGGCGTGTAACACCCAGTGCTCCATGCAATACGTGCCCTCCTTAATACCCATCACGGGGCTACTAGTTCTTGAAATCTCAAAGTCTGGGAACCCTTAAACTGGATTAACTTAAAATCCCATCCAATCTTGAGATTTAATGATATCTTACACTGTGGAACATTTTTCCTAAGTTTTCTGATGAGTCATCAGGTACCTACAGGATTGGAGACTTCCAGATTCTCCTTAAGATAGCAGAGTATAAATAGGAGCAACATTTAGGTGTTTCAGGGCCAAACCTGAGAAAATATCTCACTGCATAGCTTGAAACATTAAACATGGATGTTTGATGGATTTCTTTCCCTGAGGTTTGAGTAGGAGTAAAACTCTAAGTGCTCCTGGTATAAAATATAAGGATTAAACACTCCCCTCTCCATGGATCTGATGAAGGTGCATGTTTCTCAGAAGGCTAGAGATAGCTACCCCAAATATGTGGCATTCTCTATTTGGTTCAACAAACAGTCCTCATCTCGCATAGGTCATAGAAACTCTTTCTCCTTTCCTTTCTTCTCCTAGGCAAGCTACACAAGAGGGGATTAGGGACAATGGGGTATGTTTTACCAGATCATGCTTGAATGCACTGATGACTGCCACGTTTCCTTTTCTCAGATGGGTTTGGAAAAAATCTAACTGGGAATTCATTCACTCATTTATTCACTCATGCATTTATTCAATGAATAGTAAAAAAAAGAAGAGACTCAGGAACACCAATCCCTGCTGTGTATCAGATTGTCACAATATTGAACTCTACATCTGAACCTAATGATGTACTACATGTTGGCTAATTGAATTTAAATTAAAAAAAAAGAAAAGAAAAGAAACATCCTTTCCTTCCAGGGATGGGTGTCTTCCTTTATGTCTGCCCACAAAGATTAAAGAACAGTTACCCCCCCCCAAAAAAGAATGTCACAAAAATGACTCTAATTATAATAGCTACTATGTGTTAAAAATCTTTATCTTCATTTTTAAAAAGATTTTATTTATTTATTAGAGAGAGAGAGTGCATGCAGGTGTGCTTGAGTGGGCGGGGAGGGGCAGAGGCAGAGCAGAAACAGACTCCCTGCTGAACAGGGAGCCCAACGTGGGGCTGGATCCCAGGGCCCTGAGATCATGACCTGAGCTGAAGGCAGATGCTTAACCTACTGAGCCACCCAGGTACCCCTACCTTCATTTTATAGATGAGCTCAACAATTGACCTCGTCCTTAGTCTCACAGCTGATAAATGCAGCAGCTTGGCCTCAGTTCTGTATGACTCCCATGTCTTCACTATATCATGCTGCCTGCCCTTAGAACCCACCAGACTGGTGTTTATACATCACTGTACCCTAAGACATGCCTTCATTCAGGAGCTGGCTTCTCCCAGTCTCTTCTGACCTCCAGCCAAAGTCCACCATGTCACAAAAACCTGCTTGAAGACTAACCTGCTCCAGGAAGACTTCCAGACTTGCTGGTCTCCATCTTTACTCGGCCAGCCTCTCAGCACTTAGATTTTTCATTGCTCAACTTCTGTTTGTTTGTTTTGCTTTTATTGAAATGCTGTGCTGTTTTTGGTATCAGTGTGTCTCTGTATTTAATATTATCTCCATGAAAGATCATCTGGTCTTCAAAGGAAAATACCATTATCTCCTAGTTTCTAGTCCTAACCCTGCTGCTAAGAAGATGGACAATCTTGGTTATATCACTAAATCTATTCGAACCTCCATTTCCTCATTGATACAGAAAGAGGGTAGTGGGAAGATGCGGTCAATCGGCATTTCTTACCCTGATAAGTGTATATGTAGTATCTCCCAAGCATCCCTGTCCTTTGCTGGCTCTGGGAAGTGCCCAGTTGAGGCTTGTGGCCAGATTTGCTCATGTGAGGGCTACTCTGGTCTTACCAAAGCAAACTACCTTCACATCCCTGCTGGGCAACCTTGGCCAACACTACTGAGTGTAGACTCAGGCAGCCCACACTGCTGTCTCACCTGATCTTCCTGTTTCTCTCCTTCTCCCTTTCACTTGCCATCGAGCCATAGTACTGCTTCAGACCAAGTGAGATTCTTCTCCACATCTTCCTCATCTTTACAGACCACTCTGTCTTCCTAAAGTACATTTACACTTCCTGCCCCCTTGATCAGTCCCTTTTCCTAAAAGACGTGGTCATTTCTCACCTCCTCCATGAAGCCTTCCCTGACTACCAGTCTGCCATCAGAATCTTTGCAACTGCTGCAGCTTTTAAAAATATTTGCCCCTCTGCATTTTAACTGCATCATGTAGAAAGAACGTACTATAGTGTTATGAGCATCTTGGTTTCATATTGCTACATTTATAATCATCACTGTGCCACTTATTAGCTATGTGCCTTGAACAAATTACTTTTGTGCACCTCAGTTTCCTCATCTGTCAAATGAGGATAATAATAGTACTTATCACCTGGAATGTTTTTAAGGATTGATGAGTTAAAGCATGAAACTGCATAGAAGAGTGAACGTGTTATTGAATTAGCACTATACACTAATACCATCCCATATTCCTTTTTCCCTCTAGGGTTCCAAATCAGAAAAGAACTAATTTGTTATAACACCAGAGTTATAAAATCTTAAGATCTCCCTTTCTTTCTGTCTTTTAATGTCTCTCCTTCCATCATCCACCTCACATCTCAACCTCCTCTCTCTCCTTGAATTGTCTGATGTAATAACTTTCACTTGTACCTCTGCCTGATACTTAAAGAATGCACCAACAGTTGGACCATTCCTGTATAAAAGGACAGGGTAAGATTTGTTATTGGAAAGATTAAAAGACCTAATATATGTGAAAATGCCCAGGGATGAATATGGCCCAGTGAGAGCATGTGGATTCATTCACAGAACGTTCATTAAACAGCTGTTCTGTAGCTAGCATGTGCCACCAGATCCTGGGACTACAGTCCTTGCCTTCGTGTTGTTTACTGTTTAGTGAGGGATACAGATAGCTCTGCCCACAGTTGGGATATGATGTGATTAGTTGTGATGAAGGGAGGAAACCAGATGCTATGGTAACCCGCAGTGCACGTAATTCTCTTCCAGACTAGGTGAAGGTTTCCTGAGGAAACGGCACCCAAGCTGAGTCTCAAAGGTTAAATGGGAATCAATCAGCCTTGGAAGAGAAGTCTTCCAGACTAAAGGATAATTGTATGGGAGAAGACACAAAGGCCTAGAGCACTGCTGTGTTTTGAAACTACCGCAAGAAATTCTGAGTGATTGAGAAATGGGAAGGGATAAGCATGGACCAGATTATAAGGGCTTTTATGTGTCTGCCTGGATTTTACCCTGCAGACAATGGAGAGCTCTTCAAGAGTTAGGCAAGGGATTAATAGTGCAAACAGGAGTTTGCAGGGTTATTGCAATAACCTCCGTGAAGAAAAGTGTAAACTCAACTAAGGGATGAGGACGAAAAGACCAGAGAAGAGACACCTGGGTGGCTCAGTCGGTTAAGCTTCGGCCTTCAGCTCAAGTCATGATCCCAAGGTCCTGGAATGGAGCCCCGAGCTGGGAGCCTGCTTCTCCCTCTGACACTTCCCACACCTGTGCGCTCTCTCTCTCTTAAAACACACACACACAGAAAAAAAACAAAGTAAAAATAAATAACCTCAGAGAGAAAATACATAAAGTTCACACGGGGGGTGTAATTGTACTACATCTTTCAGTGATTTGATGTTAGACTCTTCAACATTTCAACAGACTTTCTAGATGCAGCGACTGTAATGGTAAGAATTTTGAGTACATCCAAGATGATCTTTGAGCAGTGAGGACTGGAGGACGCCTCACCCACATCTCAGTGTCAACAGTCTTTCCCATGGAGGTGTACCCTTGGGTTGCAAAAATAACCCAAAGTTACCAATTTTATTCCTAATTTACTTTGGCATGTTTCTTTAGATACAGAGCCTGTTTAATTTTATTTCTTATCTTACAGACCTCTGTCCCTATTTCTCTGCTGGATCACTGCCAAACCCCAAGCTCCTATCATGCACAGTAACTATTTCCTTCTCTGTGGGCAGGCAGGCTGCTAGCGTTGGGGGAGAAGGAGATGTTCTCTGCTATATATATAACATGGCTGGACCTTGAAGTGTGGCTGCTTTGTATCCTCATCCTGAGTGTTAGCCTCTTAGAGTGTGCAGGAACCAATGACCGTGTGTCCACAGCTCTGAGCGAGGCTAAATGTAGATTGAACCACCAGAGACTACTTAAGTTTGCTTTTATATCCCTTCTGCTGACAATTTTATATTGTAATTGGGAATAGTGATAGACTGAGGGAGGAAAGAGACTGTGAAGACATTGCATTAAGCATTTCTTTTAAGATCCTATTTATTTTCCTGTCTGAGGGGAGACACAAAATGTTATGCATGCACTTTGGTGCATACGTTAACATGGGAATTGCCTTCCAGCCTATATTTCAATTTTAAGACAGGAGAGGAGGAGTGAGAGACACAAGCACAGCCTTCTATAGGGGACCACTGCCATATGGAACGTTGTGCACTCCACGAAGAATGGCAAGTCTATACTGGGAGGTAATTGTAATGCATGAACCCATTTATCTTTGATAAGCCTCTCCAAACCCAAGTGACAAAATGGTGATGGTCTGGACTTGAGTGTTTTGATACTTGACTGTTTGTTGCAAGATATATGTTAGATCAGTGGGAGGAAACAGAGTGGCTTAGACAGGAATTATAGTTTAGTGAAGTCCGAATCAACTTTTTTTAAGAAAAACAGTGACATATGTGATGAGACTGATGCCCAAGATTCTAGGGAAGGATTTACAAATAAAACGGAGCAAAAAAGGCCTACAAGTGTCCTTGGCAATCCCCAGAGATCTCACCTTGAGCTTAGAGGTTTAAGTGCTAGAGCTGAAACTTGAAACACTGGCAGATGTTGATTTTTGAAGAAGATTGTTTTGGAGTGTAGTAGCTTTCTGTCTTGTTATTCAAATCCCCAGAGACATAAGTGGAATTTAAATTCCCAAAATAGGATTGGAGAGCTGTAAGAAAATGAGTAGTCATCAGCATTGCTATTGTGTGGAAGGATGTCACGCAGAACAGGAATTGTGGAAGGCATTGGTTTTGACGAAGACTTTCATTCTAGATGTTCTGTTAGTAAAAGACAGATTATTTCAAGTAGATTACCACAAAATTGAATGGGTAGGAAAAGAGAAATCAGAGATATCCATTGTCTACTGAAGTTTTGCCAGCTCCCAAGACAGATAGTTTCATTCATTGATGTATGAAACTTTTTTTGACTATGTATTATGTGCCAGACACTGTTCTGACAACGTGACTATCGATGGGCAACAGTTTCTACCTCCAAAGGATTTACAATCCAAGAAGTATGTGAGCATAACTATTCAATTTAGGAGAATGTGAGAACTGTTCACTTCAAAAGGAAAATCTTTCAACAAATCATGAAGGCAAGCATGTACACACATCAGGCAGCATTGGTAATATTCGGGAAATGGGACAACATTCAATCATCTGTTTACTTTTTCCCAAACCTAACTTTGGATTTTGAATCTAAGACTGAAGAGGGATTCAGCCACAGAAAGGATGAGAAAAAATAAATAGAAAAACAAATATATTGAACTTCAAAAAGATAAAACCTAAGTCAAAGTGGAGAGCCGAGATCTGAGCAGAATGGAGAATCACAGCTTCTATCTGCCTTCCCCTCCCTCATGCAAAGTGTTTACTGAAGTAAGATGATATAAGAAATATCATTTATCACTGATAGAAAAGCTACAGACTCCACCAAAGAAAAATACTTTTATAAAAGAAACCCTAGAATATATAAAAGTTAATCACCACAAAATAAACTACCAAGTGAAAAAAGGAAGAAAAGGGACACATAAATCTACTTTTCTAAAGAATAATAATGATAATAATAATAAGCCAAATAGAAAGAATAAGAAAAATGTAGTAATATAATTTGCACCATTGAAAGGGAAATAAGACGCTAGGGTCTTATTTCAGGGCCCCCATACGGTGGTAGACTGAGGACCATGAGAGAAGTGTTATCCATCATCCCCTGGTGTTCACCAGCTTTGGTGAGAACCTGCCATGTGCCTGGTCATGGGCCTCATGCAGCGGGTAGTACAAAGAATGAGTCACCATCTGTATCCTGAAGACATAACAAAAACAAGTTCAATCTACTGGGAAAGCAAACAGGTGCTCAGCTCTATAGGTAAAGTTCAACCTATGGTAAATGCTAGAATCAAAGGTAGGAAGCCAAGAAATCTAGCAGATTTGGAAAGAAAAGAAGGAGCAGTCTTTTTTGATAATCAGTAAATTCTTCACAGAAGAAAATAGTGATAAGGTCTGGAAAGAGAGGGAAGTAAGCAACAAGGATGGCATACATAAAGGCACCGGCGTAGGGGAGTGTGGGAAATAGTCAGGAAATGGCAGCAAGTTCCCTGAAGGTGTTTGGGGGGATGGGTGGGGCTGACTTGGGAATGAAGATCTTATTTACCATATAAAAGATTGGGAATTTAAATTTATTGGCAATCAGCAGTTGATGAGTCAGAGAGTGGCATATTTAAAGAGAGATACTTGTAGTATCTATAGTGGGTTGAATGGTGGCTCCTAAAAAGATATGTTCTGCTCCTAACTCCTGAAACCTATGAATGTTACCTTATTTGGAAAAAAAGTTCTTTGCAGATGTCATGCCGTTAAGGATTTTGAGATGAGAAGATCATGCTGAATTATCTGGAGGGGTCCTCGATCCAATGACAAATATTCTTATAAGAGAAAGTAGAGGGATATTTGAGACAGACACAGAGGAGAAGGTGATGGGAAGACAGAGGCAGAGATTGGATGATATGGTGACAAACCAAAGAACACCAAGCAATGCCAACAGCCACTAATACCTGGAAGAAGATTCTCTCCTAAAGCCTTCAGAGGGGGGTTGGTCCTGCTGACACCTTAATTTCAGACTTCTAGTCTCCTGAACTGGGAGAGAATAATTTTCTATAGTTTTAAGTCACAGGTTGTGCTAATTGATTAGAGCAGCCCTGGGAAACTAGCACAACACTTCAAAACTAATAAATTACAAATAAAATAGTAGTGACTGGCATTCAGTATAATGCCTTTCAATATACAAACCTCTTTTCCACACACTATATTATTTTCATGATAAAACAGTGAGGTACTACTATTGTTTTCCCTATTTTATTATTGAACCTGAGCTTCAAAGAAATAAAATCACATCCTTCAGGTGTCCAACATGTACCCTCAACTCTGTTTTTACTACCCACCTATGTTGCTTTAGTAATGTATCAGTTCTCACAGCTACCACTCTTCCTCATCCAAATGTAGCTGATAGCTTCAGATGGCATCTAAGTAGTTCTTGAAGTCCTGGGCTGCAGATTAGACCAGAGGAGGAGGGAAAGAGATGGAGGGGTCCGAAAGGGACCAAGATTAGGAGATTCTGAATAAGGATTAAAAACAGTAGGTTGTCCCTCTTCAAATTTTCTTGGGTTTCAGCTACTGACTCTGTAGTATTGAGTAAGATTTTTAAACCCCTTGAGCCTCTGTTCCCCATTCTAGAAAAAAGGGCATACTAATTTCTATCTGGGTTGGTTTAAGGAGTAAATAGTGCATTTAAAAAACAATTTTGCAATCTGTAAGGACAGAGCATAAATGTTAGGTAATTATGAGAGTGAAAGCAGAATGGCGTAGACCCAATTGCTCATTAGTATCACTGAGGGAACTTTTAAAACTTGCTGATATCTAGATTCTTCCCCAGAAGTACTAAATCAGAATTTCTTAATGTGGGCCTCAGGCATCATTAATTTTTAAAATCATCTTAAATCATTCTTACACATGCTGCCAGTTTTGAGAACCCCTGCTAGGGTGGGAAAAAATGAGCTCTGGGGTCAAATTGATCCAGGCATAAATTCCATATAATAAATTTATAAATCGCTGCTTATAATTGTGTTATAAGTAAGTTGCTTAACCTATCCAAATCTCTGTTTTTTCAACTTTGAAACAGGTATAAGAATACTTAACTCTTAATGCTGCTTTAGAATTGAATTAAATGTATGTACAAACGGGATAGTTGGTTCAGGTTACTTTGATTTCCCCCATCCCTTTTACATCAATAAAGTGAGTAGAAAGCTAAAAGGGAAGAGGGGAATGAGGGAGTTGCATTTAGCACATGATATGCATTTCCAAAAATTAACTCCAAGTTGCATTTTCTCAATGTGAAGTGAAGTCATATGGAGATGTGGTTCTTGTGTTATGAATGCAGATATCAGTATATGCAAACATCACCCAGAACTGTTTCTTATAAAATTAATAGTTTCCCAGGGGTTATAATAATTCACATTAACTGTGAGACCAAGTGTTTCCTCATTAATCAATGCTCTAGGAAGGTGCCAGCCATTTCCTGTGCTTAGCAAGTCGATTAGATTAGAGTCACAAGACAGCACTTTTATTGTCAAGGGCATTTATGGTCATTGAATGTTAGGTCACCTGTAATAACCAAACGTCATTCTGCTCACCAATAGTGGAGGTGTTCAAAAATTGGTAATAAGATGGAGTGGTGGTCACAGCTTTTGTTGTTATTTTAACTTTAGTTATGGAAAATCTCTGTACTGCAAGGCATTCTAGAATCCAAACTGGCATTTTTATCTTCCTTCTCTAGTCTGGAAGATGTTTCTTTTCTCTTAGAAATGTACAGTTTCTGCACACACCTAAAAAGCTCTAAAAAACTCTACATCAGGTACATCATTGGACATGCTGTAACAACATTGAGGATACATGCCTTTAATTTGTAATTATAGCTAAGAAGAGAATACTTCAGCATATTGTGAATTACATTAGAAACTCGTTTATTAAATAAACCATATTGTATTGGTTTACTAAGTCTAACCCCAGTAGTAATAGGCATATCTACAGCCCAGATTTTGGTTTCTAATTCTGTCTCCAATAAAAGAAACTAGGGGAAGAATGGCTGATTCTAAGATTGTGGTAGGGAATACACGACATAAGCTTAAAGTATCTTGGAGAGCCAAAAAGTAAGGAAGTGCAAAGAACAAAACAATATACACAATTGTGGAGATATGTCAAAGGGACACAAAACCAACTAAAAGAGCTCACAGTGGCCAAGGAAGAAACATTTTAAACAACAAAATAAAATCATACTGGATTATAATCCAAAGTATAAAATAAATAAATACCCATGAGTCCATACTGATATAAATAAACGATTGAATAAATTAATGGAGGAGAGCAGACAAATCTCCCATATAGAAGAATTCCAAATAATTTATGTAGATCCTTCATCCTTAAGGAGGTGGAGCACAACTCTGCATTCCTTCTTAAGTGTGAGCTGCACATAGTGATTTTCTCTCAAAGAGTGCAGTCTGAAAAGGGCGGGGGAGAGGGGAGGAGGATATTAGTCAGGGTTTTCCAGAGAAACAGGATAACCAATAGGAGATAAGATATATTCAGCTGTTGGCAAGCTGGATAACCAGGAAAGCTGGTGGTATAAATCAAAGGCTTGAGGCTGAAGAACCAGGGAAGTCAATGGTGTAACTCCCAGTCTGAGGCCACAGGCCTGAGAACCAGGATTACAGGGGTGTCTGGGGTGGAGGGCTGCTGGTTCAAGAAGAGAGAGAATTTGCCCTTCCTCTGCCTTTTGTTCTACTTGTGCTCTCAGTGATTTAGATAATGCCCACCCACACTGGTGAGGGCAGGTCTTCTTTACTTGGTCTATTCATTCAAATGCTATCTTCCAGAAACACCCTCACAGACACACCAGAAATACTGTGTTATTGACTATTTGGGCATCCCTTAGCCCACCTAAGTTGATACATAAAATTAACCATTTACACTGGAGAAGTCTGAAAAAAACTACCTCGCCAGCTAATCGAGGTTAATATCAGTAGTGATAAATAATGTTGATAGTATGTGCTTTTGATATTATGTGATAACAATAGCATTTTACTTCTATGGTCTTTCTCCCAGAATCCCTGTCCAATCATGAGAAAAACATCAGGCGATTCTCAATACAAAGAGATTCTACAAAATCCTTGATGAGGAACATCTGAGAAACTGTCATAGCAAAAAGGAGCTTAAGGAGATATAACTAAATATAATAAGATATCCTGGATGAGAGCCTAGGAGGGAAAAGGGGCATTAGAAAAAAGCTAATGAAATCTGAATAAAGTATGGACTTCAGTTCATTACAACATATCAATATTGGTTCATTAATTGTAACAAATGAATCATAGTATGATTTTGTGATGTATAAGAATATGTATTTGATCATTCAGATGACCAGAATATATTTCTCAGACATATTTGGTCTTTTTCCACAGTTCCTGGCTCATGGTTCCCAAAACCCTTGGGATTTCCTGAGCGATAAGAGTAATAGGAACATCTTTTGTTATAATATTTGGTCGCTTGTCCTCCTTTCTTGAAAATGGGCAAAGCATATAAAAGGGATTTCTCATAGTGAAAGACATATCAATGGTTTTCATATGTGTGAAAATAGATGTAACTTCATGATGAAGAAATACATGCAAAACAATGAAGTACCATTTTTAAAAACCTATCAGATTAGCGAAGTCCAAATATTTCATAATACACTGAGATGGTAAAGATGCATCAAAACAACTATCTCACACTTCGTTGATGAGCATGTAAAATGAAATGCCTTCTTTAGAAGATATTTTAGTGACATTGTAGCAGAAGCTGATGGAGCCCTGTCTATATCCCTGCACCCCTACATCTCAATGTATATGGCCTAATTTCCTAATGACATCAGCACCTACTACAATGGGTTGGGATGCAGGGCATGCACTGGTTTATGCAATATCTCTAGAATATGACAGAATAAGTGATAATGAGAATTATAAGGACAGTAGGGTTGTTGGTTGCTGTTAGTGTCCTAAGTATACTAAGAAAAAAGTGATGGGCTCAGCTATCAATCAGGATACAATATGAAAGCCAGAAGTCTTCAGAGAACTGTTTACCATTCAAAAAGCAGCCTTTGGTTCCACTGGACCTAGTAGAAACTTTTCCTAATTATTAGACATCACCTGATTATTTGACTGGAGATGCTCATCACAAGCTGGTTACTGTCAGATCCTCCGCGTCATTAGGTTGGGCAGGTACAGCAGGAACCCATCATACAGTGAATGGTACATTTGTGATCAGGCATGAGCATGTCCAGAGGAACAGCTGAGTTATATGACCTGGTGGCCCAGCCCCCACATATTACCTAACTTGTTAAACCAGTGTATCTCCTTCAGGTCACACCCGTGATTTCACAGAGTTCCCACAACCAGTTGTCAGAGGTTGATAAAACCCAGGTCTGATTCACAGATGGGTTGGCTCAATATATCATGTGAGTTAAAAATAGACTGCTTAGGCAACATAACTCCACTCAGGGGTGGTCATAAAAGACAGCAGATAAGGGAAATTCTCACTACTAAGGGCAGAAGTTGAGGTAATAAAATGTTCATGAACTTGTGTAGATGGTTTAAGTGAGGGAAGGTTCAACTGTAGCAGATGCTGTTGGTCCTCTAACCACATTCTCTCTCCCTTGCCCTTCAGTTCATGCTGGCGGGACCTCCAACTAGCAGCATCTGTGTTTCTTTCCTTCTCTGGCTAGTAAAACCCACTTTGCCTGCCTGTGAAGTAGGCCAGGAGTGTGGGGGGGTTAATGCCTCCTGGCAGTGGGATAGAGGGAAGCAAAGTGGGGAGTGCCTCTGAGGGGAGGAGTATTTTATACCTTAAGTTATAGAGAATTTCCAGCACATCCTCATACATTTAGAATGACTTTTGGTCAATTTTATTACTCTTTTTAAATTATCTACAGACAATCCTATTATTACCTGAACCCAAGACAGAGCGGTGCTCTGTCCTCAGATGCCGCTGCTCCCAGGACCACACGATGGCCCTCAGACAATGACTGACCTGACAGGACAAGAGTCGGTGTACTGTTAGCCCAGCTCCTTCACCCTGTGCATAGGATAACTCTGAGACTTGTGTCAATACAGGCTCCTAGAGTTTCCGAGGGTCTCAGAAGGACTGAGCTCCAAATATTCAAAGTAGTGAATGGCTTGTTGATACACTTATTACTGGCTCCTTTCCTTCCCTGTCTCGTTTTCCCACTCCCCTGTTGGGCTTTCCTTTACCACCTACATAGACTACTTGTATTTGAATCCTCGTCTCAGGGTCTACTTCTAAAGGAACCCGATCAAGATGGGTTTTTATTAAACTTGTAAATGCACATACCTTTTGCCCCAAGAATCCACTTGCAAGAATATGTCCTAAAGATAGACTCACACATGTGCCCAAAGACATATGATCTTTATAATTATAGTAGTAAACACCATTGAGTGCTTACTATATACTAGGCACTGAAGTTCTCTTCATAGAGTAATTCACTCGATCCTCAGGAGAACCTTCTGAAATTACTACTAAATCGTCACTTTACATACGAGGAAGCTGGGGCATACAGAGGTTAAATACTTGATTAAAACTGTGAGAGCAGAGCCAAGGTTCAAACCCAGGAAATCTAACTTTAAGGCCCATCCTTATCCACTCTCTATCTCCATACCAGGATACTTGCTGCAGCATTGTTTGTAATAGCTAGAAACAGCCAGAATGTCCCTCATGGGAAGCCAGTTAGGTAAGTTATGGTAGGTTATATTAAAATATTCAGAGCTATTAAAAATAATAAGGCTTATATGTTAATATAGAAAAAAGCCCAAGATATTGTTAAGTGAGGAAAGCAAGGTGCAGAACACTATGTTTGTTAGATAGGCTTCCAATCTTGCAAAATCCAAAGAGCTATGTGTACATATATGTTTCTGTGTGTGTTAATTATCATGGGAATAGCTATTGCCTCAGGAGAGGCCTGTGTGTCAAGCATGAGCAGGAGATGTACTTTACATTGTATACCATTTTTTACTGTTTTAATTCTTTAACCTAAGTATATGTCACTCTTTCAAAAAGCTATACTAAAAATATGTGTAATTAAGATATATACAAATTGATGTGGGATCACAGAGGAAGGAGCAATTCTTTCTGCCTGGAAGAGTCTCAGAAGGGCCTATGAAAAGATCCTAACTTACGGATAAATGCAGAAGATCACTCCTGGCAGAAGCACCTGTGATGTTCTAGAAATGTGAGAGCTTGCAGGATTACAGTTTGATGTGTAGAGTTTGCAGAAAATGAAGCTAGGAAGAAAGGGCCATGTCAGACGGTCTGTAGATAGATTACTTCACAAGAGAAATGAAATACTCAGTCCTATCAATAGCTACTTGACAAAGATGTTTTTCTTGTAGGCTTTTAAAAATATCTTCGAATGCCATGTGTGCTATATATGGTATTACAAGAAAGGGAAAGAAAAATATATCAAATTAAGGCTTCCTATAAGGAGTATTAGTTTTCTTCATTTTCTCTTATTGCAGAGGATTTGGCAAGGAAATATATACATTAAGAATCAGAGGACTGGGCGCCTGAGTGGCTCAGTTGGTTAAGCGACTGCCTTCGGCTCAGGTCGTGATCCCGGAGTCCTGGGATCGAGTCCCGCATCGGGCTCCCTGCTCAGCAGGGGGTCTGCTTCTCCCTCTGACCCTCCCCCCTCTCATGTTCTCCCTCTCCCTCTCTCTCATTCTCTCTCTCTCAAATAAATAAAAAAAATCTTTAAAAAAAAAAAGGAATCAGAGGACTGAATTGGAATGCC